>NC_137785.1:4692448-5010883 GCF_963455305.1 Plecotus auritus | reverse complement strand
AGGAGTGACAAAAAGAGAGAAAATGCTCTTGGCTTCCAACATCCTGTCGACGTCCCCTAGCATCTAACTGATCCTGATCCCCCCTCTCCTCTCTTGGAGTAGGAGCCACATTTTGAGGAATTCTGTCTCCTACCTTAGAAAGACAAACAGCAATATGCCTTTCCTGGCACTCGTGTAGGGGTGGAGGCATTTAGACTTTAGGATACATGTTTTCTCTTATCTGGTTTGGTAAATTCTACAGCTATCGCCTGGTGGCTTGGCGCCCATATTTCCGGGGTGACCAAAGGCAGAGTGGGTATGGTGGCAATAAACCTAATTAAATAGCCACAAGGTAAAACAGGCACAGAGTGAAATGGTTCTATCTCTACATTTGGTTTAATCCCTGCTTCCTCTTTCCTTTTCCATCTTCTGCTTCAGTCTGAAATTAGAAGGAGAACACAGCTGAACCATGATTAATCACCGCCTACAGCAGACCACAGTTCCATATCTTTCCAGGCAATGCCCGTTGAAACTAATCCCTATAAATTCAGTACAATTTTTTAAGAAAGAGTTAACGATCACAGTACGTAACACAGTAATTCTCTAGTGGTGGAAACTACATCTGGGCCAAGTGAGGTGCCTGAGTGAGTGAGACAGAACAAGAATTGAGCAGTGGTTGCATGCCTGGACCTTCCTGCATAGACGCAGAGAGTTCAGGTACCCGTGGCCTGGAGTGGACAGAGTGAGCTATGATGTGGGAGGAAGCATGTGAGAATTTTCTGGAGGCCCAAGGGAAAGAAAGGGTCATAACCTGCCTAAAGGTGTCATCCGGTTACATCAACTGTCAAAGAAACTTCTGGAAATTCTGCCCTGGAGGAAGAGTTTATTCTTATTGATTTATACCATTGGATTATTATTGTGTAGTATTGTAATTTCTCTAAGTCAGACATATCTTTACAATTCCTGCATTTCCACAAAGTTTTCATTGTTCTCCATGAATTAGGAAACCAGGCCTGCTGCCAAGAAAAAATGTGTGTAGTATTGTAAGACTTAGAGTAGGCCATTTTTGAGTGAATTTTTGGCCATGCAAGAACCTTCCCTTACATGTATGGTAGCTGTTCTCCGCTGGTGGGGGTAATGCATGGAAAATAGGGAGGGAAAGGCAGGATGGGGCACTTTCTTTGAAGGCCTTGAATCCCAGGGAGAATTTGAATGTGCACGTCTTGGGGAATTGAGCAAACACAGGCTGTGGGCGAAGAGGAATGGGTCCGGAAGTGAGAGCAAAGGGACAAAAAGGGAAGTTGACTCGAAAGACCTTAGAGCAGTGGTTCTCAATCTTCCTAATGCCTCGACCCTTTAATACAGTTCCTCATGTTGTGGTGACCCCCAAACATAAAACTATTTTTGTTGCTACTTCATAACTGTAATTTTGCTACTGTTATGAATCATAATGTAAATATCTGTGTTTTCCGATGGTCTAAGGCGACCCTGCTAGCGGTTCTCAACCTGTGGGTCACGACAGATATTTACATTACATTTTATTATCAGTAGCAAAATTACAGTTATGAAGTAGCAACAAAAATAATTTTATGGTTGGGGGTCACTACAACATGAGGAACTGTTTTAAAGGGTCTTGGTATTAGGAAGGTTGAGAACCACTGCCTTCGGGACTCAATGATCAAAGTCACCGAAACAGTAAAAAAGATCTAATAAGTCATTGATGTACAATTAATGTATAGTAACCAACCGCTCTCTCACACACACCAATAAGTCCCAACCTCACCTTGAATGCCAACAACTACAGAAAGGAACGTTGCAAGGAATGAATGAACAAACTAAACAGAAACCAACTCTTAGATACAGAGGACAAACTGAAGGTTGTCGAAGGGGAGGAGGGATTGGGGAACTGAGTGAAAAAGGTGAAGGCATTGAAGAACTACAAATTGGTAGTTATGAAACAGTCACTGGGGTGCAAAGTACAGCATTGGGAATATAGTCAATGACGTTGTAATAACTATGTTTGGTTAAGGTGGGTACTAGGCTTGTTGGAGGGATCATTTTGTGAATTATATAAATGCCTCCCTGCTATGATAAACACCTGAGACGAACATAAAATAATATCAAATGTCAACTGTAATTGAAAAATTGATATACCCTTAAAAATTAAAAATAAATAAATAAATAAATAAATAAATAAATAAAACAAAAAGATGTAGCTAATAAGTGAAAGAATAGTATTCAAAAAAAAATAAAGAAAAATGAAGACTAAGGACAATGTTTCTTTTTAAAAAATATATTTTATTGATGTTTTACAGAGAGGAAAGGAGAAGGATAGAGAGTTAGAAACATCGATGAGAGAGAAACATTGATCAGCTGCCTCCTGCACACCTCCCACTGGGGATGTGCCCGCCACCAAGGTACATGCCCTTGACCGGAATCGAACCTGGAACCTTTCAGTCCACAGGCCAACGCTCTATCCACGGAGTCAAACTGGTTAGGGCAGGACAATGTTTCTTGAGTGGCATTCCACCCAAGATGCATAATCTGAATCTGAGTATGAGTTGCCATTGGACAAATCTCCTCTTTCGTGTCTATTATAGCTTCTTTCTCACCAGAACCACCCCCTCCCGTCCATCAGCCCCTGGTCCTCTCCACTCAACAACCCTTCTATGACCAGTGGCTGTAAGAAGAAGCCCCTTGCTTTATCTAAGCTTCCTTAATCCAAGTGCAATCTGGGAGGATTTGGAGACACACACAGCCCCTGCAGTGTGGGGAGACATAATGCCTTGGGCAGAGACCAAGGCAATGTCCGGCTCTGCACCCAACGGCCACTCCATGGTGTGTTGGGAACAGTGCCTAGAATACAGAACTTGGGGTTTACAAAAGGCAGAACTTGTTTTCTGAAAAAGGAGAAGTCATGCATCTTTTTTGGGATGATAACAGAGACTGACATGTGGCGAAAGAGCTGTTTTGCTTCCTTTTAAAGGGTCAGTGTTGAAACATGGGCCGGGAGGTGATGGATGCCCACCCACGACATCCTCTTAGTAAGCGTGGCCTTCCAGGACCTGTCCTCTCATCCCTCTGCACAGCGTGGGCGGGCCAGGAAAATCCCCGTAATTCTGAAACTCACCCCCCCTGGTCTGCCATATTCTGTGGGGAAGAAAAGCTGAGTCCTAGTTTGTTACTATCACTTCGTAGTTTTAGAGAAAGCCTCGGATTTCACTTCAAAATCCTCTCTAATTGGTCTTTTTGCATTGGAGTGTTAATTGATTTATTATTTCTTCACAAGTATTTTGAAATTAAGGCTTGGTAACAAAGTGGTCCATAATCAACGGTTGACTATTGGCACTATGTCACCTTCATTAGTCTTCTCATTGGTGTGTTACCAACCTATTATCCATTAGTAAATATTCTTAAGTTAAGCACTGGTGATCAATTAAACAACGGTTAATCACTTAATGGATTTATTGGCTATGTGAACGTTCATCTATTGAATTGTATGAGAAGTGCTGAAGATTCCACAAGGAGAAGATATGGCTTACAATTCCATGGGCCATCTTATTTGCTTAACTTCTTTTGGCTACAAAATCACTACAACAAATTGTGAGACACACTCCTTAGCCAATCAGAGACAATTCTTTATTTAGGCAGGGGAGAGACATCGGATGTGTAGGTAGTATAAACTTGGTTTGAAATGTAAAGGTGGTCACTTCCTTGAAGGTTCTGGACACCAGGTGAGGAGATAATGCTGGGATCCGCAGGGGATAGCAAGCTGTGTCCAGGAGAGAGTCAAGGTGAGATGGGACTGGACATTCGCCAAGAGAGGCAGATTCAAATCTGACACCTGCCATGGAATGGGAAGTCACCGAGCAGGAATTTCTTAGTGGGATAACAGGAGATGTGGACTTCTTTCCAAGTGCCTGTTTCTCCAGAAAAGAGAAAGATTTATGAGCTGGGCCTCATGCACATTCACATTCTGGAAACTACTTTGGAAGTTGAGAATGGAGGGGGGGTCACAATTCTCTGTGTGTGGGCTTTTCATTTTCTGGTCATTGAGTCTCCCATCATTTAAAAACTATGTCATTATCTTTTTAAAAAAATACATATAGAGAGAAGCATCGATCAGACCATCAAACCTCAGAGGGAAGGTAGGGGAGAGTGGGGGTAAGGGGGAGAGATCAACCAAAGGACTTGTATGCATGCATATAAGCCTAACCAATGGACACAGACAACAGGGGGGTGAGGGCATGAGTGGGTGGGATGGGGGGGGGGTAATGGGGAAATAAGGACACACATGTAACACCTTAATCAATAAAGAAATTTAAAAAAATATATATATATTGAGTTCAGAGAGGGAGAGTGAGAGACAGAAACATCAATGATGAGAGAGAATCATTGATCAGCTGCCTCCCGCAAGCCCCCTACCAGGGGCTGAGCCCGCAACAAGGGCTTGTGCCCTGACCCGGAATCAAACCATGACCTCCCGGTTCATAGTTAAGACGCTCAACCATTGAGCCATGCTGGTTGGGCATTATCACCCTTTTTACTGGTAAAATAGTAACCTGTAATTCCTGTAATTTCTCGCAGATTCTTTTCTACTGATTGTTGACCTAGCCATTCTGTTAAATATTCAATTACTCCTGGTTACCTCCAAACCACTGGCACCTGCCAGTCAGAGTGGCGGCTTAAAGAGGTAAGGCGATGAATGCAGATTGTCTGGGTCTTTGAACCTGCCCTGCAGCTATTTCCCTAGTTCTGGAATTCCCCAAGGGTATGGACATCCTCAACACCCAAGCTGTGGGGTAAGAGATACAATGGAGGAAAGGCCGGGGGTGGGGTGGGGTGGGGTGGGTGGACGGCACTGGAGATGCCCTTCCCACCTGGTAGGACTGCACAGATTTGTGCCACCACCAAGGACTTGGAAGACACAGGGACCAGAATTCCATCCACATCCCCATGCGACTCCTGTGTTTGGCTTCTGCCGAGGACAAATGGACCTTGAAGAATCGCAGTGGGTTCTTGTGTACCAGGTGATGATTTTAATTTCTGCCTCAATGGAGTCTTCATAACTGGAAAAAACACCTCCCCCCCCCCCCCCCCCCGCAAACTCTGGACATCTCCTGGTGTACAGCTATTTATCTGGAGAGAACCGACTCTCTCTGGGTCTATCTTTAATGGCTACAAGGTCAGTCTGCTTCTGCGTGTCAGGGCCAACAACACACTCAACTGCCCTCCTCTAGGAGAGAGGAACTCTCCAGGCCCCTAATCTAGGCTGCAGGGACCAGGATCGCCCCTCCATCGGGCAGGACACCCCACAGGTCCATTACGTACCATGTGGATTGGACCTGCAAAAACAGGAAGTTAGAAACCATCCAGGCCCTTTGTAAGACCAATGCGTTCCAGAGTGTGGGAAAGGGATCTGCCCACATATCCGGCCTGCCGCCTGGGTGAAATTCCTAGGAGTCCAGTTCCCCAAGGTATGTTGAGGTAGCCCATCCATGGTGAGGACTCAGCTCCATCGGACCCTCTTGTGAGTGAGGAGCAAACCCAATTCCTGGTGGACCTTCTTTGGGAAGTTGGAGACAACATATTCCTCCTTGGGCATGTCACCTCCATCCACGTATGAGCGTCTTGAGAGGCTGCTGGTTTGGGGTGGGGCCCCGAATAAGAGACGTCTTTGCAACAGGTCCAGGCTGCCTGGGCTGTGTGACCCAGGAGATCCAATTGTGTTTGGAGCATCTGTCAGATGAGGTCATTATACAGAGTCTTGGGTGGACTACAGATGAATGAAAAAACACAGAAAGTTAGCCCTGGCCAGTTGGGCTCAGTGGATAGAGCGTCAGCCTGTGGAGCAAAGGGACCCGGGTTCAATCCTGGTCAAGGTCACCTACCTTGAAGCACATCAATTGGTTGCCTCCTGCATGAACCCTGACCAGGACCCGAGCCAGGGAGGAGCCTGCATCCAAGGTAGGTGATGTTTCTCTCTCTTTCACTCTCCCTTAAAAAAATAATCAATGGGAAAATATCCTTAGATGAGGCTTAACAAAAAAAAATCAATCAATCAATCAATCAATACTAAAGCACAGACATTGACTATTTTGGAGTCACACTATGCATTTCCGTGGAGGACTACTCTCCTCTGTGAAACAGTGTTGGGGTTGTTACTGGGCCCTACCAGAGGTCGTCTTGGCCAAGTCACCATGAGGCATGAGGTGCCCATCATGGAATGGGAGGTGGTTCCTGAGCACACCTGGAACAGGGCATGCCCAGTAGAGCCCCATCCCCAGACAGAAGTGGTTTATGTGGCTCAAGAAGTCCCCAAAGGCACGAGGCAGGCACAGCAAGGACCTTCTGAAGATATGCACCTCCTACTCCTCAGTACCCGTGCCTATGTCACCTCCCATGGTACAAGGGACTTTGCGGGTGTGATGGAGTTAAGGACGTTGAGATGGGAGACGGCCCTGGGTGATCCATGTCATCAGAAAGTCCTTGGGATTGAATGAGGGAGGCAGGAGGACAGAGCCGAAGAGATGTGATGAGGAGAGCAGTGGACAGTGATGTAACTGCTGGCCCTGAGGATGAATGAGCACGAGATATAGGCAGCCCGTGAAGCTTGAAAGACAAGGAATCCCATTCTAACTCCTGAATAGAAAGATGATAAATCTGTGTTGCTTTAACTCATTAAGCATATGGTTATTTGTTATAGCAGCAATAGGAAACTAATACTCCCTCTCTCTCTCTCTCTCTCTCTCTCTCTCTCTCTCTCTCTCTCTCTCTCTCTCTCGATTTTGGAGGTGGTGATGCAGTTTTGCTATGTTTTGGCTAATCTGAGATTTGCAAGCTCAGAGCTGGAATCTGTGTGGTTCACTGGTGTATTCCCGGGCCAGGCACATTGCAAATCCTCAAGGAATAAGGGTGGATGCTTGGGTCAAAGAGGAGTCCAGGCCAGTGAGGCAGAAGCTTATGGATGAAATGGGGCCTGGGATGTGGTCAGACATGTCTGCAGAAGCCTGCTGCCCGCCCAGGCCTCAGCTGAGGAAATGAGAGCCAGGCTCCCTGGGAGGGGCTGTTCCCTTTGCTGGGGCTGCTGACGTGACAGCCCCGTGACGGGGAGCACCAGCCTCCCGGGGGCCACACCCTGTGTGTCGGCCTGTTCTGAGGACACTGTGGCCTCCTCCATCTGCACAGCCGCGACCAGAGAGAGAGATGCCATGACCTCCACCCTCACGGCCCTGCTCTGCCTCGGTGAGATGGGAGGGGGGAGGGGAGCGCTGGTCTGTCAGGAGGACCCCAGGACTCAGGAGGCTCATGGGGAGGAGGGAGCTGCTCAGGGTTCAGGGCAAACCTCTCACAGGGACTCTCTTCCAGGGCTGAGTGTGGGCCTCAGGACCCCAGTGCAGGCAGGTGAGTCTGTCCCCAGGTGTCCCAGGTCCCACTCCTCCCTGGGGACAAGGGCCACTCTATAAGAAGCTGGAGAAAAACACCACTTCTGGGCTGACAGATGGGAGATGTCTGGGAGGGACGTGGGGATGAGAGCTGGGAACTGGGGGTGGGAATATCTTGTGATCCTGATACAGGTTTCCTTCCAGGTCCCCTCCCCAAACCCACCCTCTGGGCTGAGCCAGGTTCTGTGATCCCCTGGGGGAGCCCTGTGACCATCTGGTGTCAGGGGACCCTGGAGGCCCAGGAGTACCTTCTGCATAAAGAGGGAATCTCAGAGCCCTGGGACAGACAGAAGCCACTGGAGCCTGGGAACAAGGCCAAGTTCTCCATCACACACATGACACAGGACTACGCAGGGAGATATCGCTGTTACTATCTCAGCCCTGATGACTGGTCAGAGCTCAGTGACCCCCTGGAGCTGGTGATGACCACGGGTGAGAGGACACTCAGGGGTCCCAGCCTCAGGCTCTGCCCTCAGGAAGGGGGTCTGTTCTCAGGGTGTCTCCCTCTCAGGACATGAGGGAGGTGTGAGCCCCATTTTACACGCTGCCTCCTCCTCTCCTAGGATTCTACAGCAAACCCAGCCTCTCAGCCCTGCCCAGCCCTGTTGTGACCTCAGGAGAGAACGTGACCCTCAGGTGTGGCTCAGGGCAGGGATTTGACAGGTTCCTTCTGACTAAGGAAGGCGATCACGGGCTCTCTTGGACCCTGGACTCACAGCCACAGCCCAATGGGCAGTTCCAGGCCCTGTTCCCTGTGGGCCCCGTGACCCCCAGCCACAGGTGGACGTTCAGATGCTATGGCTGCTACAGGGACAGCCCCCAGGTGTGCTCACACCCCAGTGAGCCCCTGGCACTCCTGGTCTCAGGTGAGGGGCCCCTGACCCGATCTGCTGTGCTGTCAGCTCAGGGTCCCGTCCCAGAAGGATTATGGGTTGAAAGGGAGTGAGGGGCTCTAGGGATGGCCGCCCAGAGGAGATCTGCCCCTCAGAGACCCTGCTATCCTTGTTCACCTCTCCCCCTCCTCTGGGTTCGGAAGGTGCCAGGTGGCAGTGGAAGGATCTGGGAGGTCACAGGGCAGTTGCAGGAGGATCTGAGTGAGGTGGGGACTCCAGGGTCATCCCTAGCTTCTCACCTGTTGTGGCCTTCTTCCCAGGACCCCTGGGACCCCAGCCCCCACCCACAGGGCCCATGTCCACAGCTGATGGGCCACAGGGTCCCCTTTGCTCAGAGGAGACAGACCACCCCAGGGTGATTCTGAATCTCTCAGAGGATCTAATGGTTCCCCCCCTCCATCCCCCAGACACCTAAGGACAGGCTTGTGTCCCAGGGGGGCTGGGAGTCAGGCAGAGATGCTGGGAAATTCCAGGCTCCTAGGCTCTGAGGCTGGCAGGTGACAGGTGGGGTGGCCGGGCAGAGGGAGACGTGGGGGCCAGCTTGGGGTGGAGGAGCTGGGCACAAGTGGGGAGAAGGCAGTCCCACCCCTCACCCCAATTTCTGATCCCCAGAAGGTTCTGAGGATCAACTCTTCCCAGCCACGGAGTCAGGCCCCCGGGGGGGTAAGTGAGGGTCTCTGTGGGGAGGTGGTGGGGGCCTCCATGGGGGACAGGGGCTCACACTTGCAGGGGTTCAGGCACCTCTGAATTTGCTGACTTGGGCCTGCCCTCCCCCTGTCTGAGCCTCAGTGTCTCCAGGTGTAAAAGGAGAGAATCCTTGTCCAGAGCTTAGATTTCCTGTCGGTTCTGGCCCTGACCTCCTGGGAGAGGGCCTCACAGGAAGCCCCAGGACGTGATGTTATGGGGCCTGTCCCCTCTGTCTCAGGGACGGTGACACTGTACAGGGAGGGACAGGCAGGACAAGGGTCCAGGCCCCCAGTCCTCCCCCTCAGCTCAGGCTCAGCTCAGAGGAGGGAACAGGGTGGATCAGCCCTGGTTCAGCTCCGGCTCTGCTGCTGCTGCTGTGGGGCTGGGCGGTCCCTTCCCTCCTCGGAGTGTGGGGTTCCTGTCTGCTCATCCCTGGTCCCATCCTGCTCACAGGCTGCTGGGAGATGAGGTGACATAAGGGCCTCACAGAGCTCAGGAAGGCAGAGCCCCCAGCCCAGCCCGACCTTCCCAAGGGGGCATCAGGGCCTGCAGGGTGGAGATGGACCCGGGAGAGACTCAGAGTCCACCCCTCCTGTCCCTGCTGTGCTGGGGGCGGGTGATGAGGAAGGACCCTCAGCTCCAGATGAGAAGTGGACAGGCCCTGCAGAGGAGGAGCCCAGAGCACGAAGCTGGTGTCCCCCTGGGGGGCAGCGTAAGGACAGTACAGGGAACCCACAGTCCTGGGTTCCAGTCCCAGCCCTGCCCCGTCCAGGCTGGATGGCCTGGGGCACGTGGTTAACCTCTCTGAGCCTCAGTGAAGTGGGTGTTGGGGTCAGCAATCCCTGATGCATGACTGCTATGAGGTGAGAGGAGATGAGTGACAGACCCCAGCATGTGCCTCACACACAGCACGTGCTCATTCAATGGCATCACTGGCTCATTCATGATGTCACTCATGTCCAAGGTCCCAAATGGTACATGATCATCCTGATCGGGGTCTTGGTGGCCCTTGTCCTGCTGCTCTCCCTTCTTCTCTTCCTCCTCCTCCGACACCGACGTCAGAGCAAAGGCAGGACATCAGGTGAGTAGGGAACGGGGTGACCTGGGTCACAGGAGGGAGGGGTGCTCAGAGCACCTGTCACAGGAAACCAAATGGATGGAGAAGGTCAGCTGGGAAAAGGATTTCTCCAGAAGCTCAAATCAGGAAATGTAGAGAGAAAACACTCAATGTCAGCACAGGTGTATGTATCTAAGGTAATCTTTCATTATTGTCAATGCCATGAAATAGGAAACTTACACACAAGGGTATGTTAAGGTTTCCTCGTTTTTGGTGGAATCACAGGGGGAGGGGTTCTAACCTCCCAGGGCTGACACTGTCCCTCTTGACCAGCCCAGAGAGGGGCTCATGTCCAACCTCCTGCAGGGACCACACACCCTGAGGGCAAGGACAGAGGCCTGCAGATCAGGTAATTCCTGCCCCAAAGACCCAAGAACTCTACCACCCATGGCCCAGCTCTGCCCCTAACTCTCCTGTGTCCTCCCCCAGCTCCAGCCCAGCGGTGGACGCCCATGAAGAGCACCTCTGTGAGAGGAAGAGACAGCTGCCCCGGGGGAGGTGGCGCAGGGATTTCAGGAAGCGATGGGGAGGGTTAGGCTGGGAGGCTGGTGGTCAGGGGTGAGAAGGACTGAGATGTACACTGTGTGACCTGGCTCTGCACCTCACCCTGGGTTAGCAGCCCGACGGGGAGCAGGTAGGGTCTGCAGCCCTGAGTTCTCAGGGACCTGCCAGGAGACACCCCCCTGTTCTGCCCCAGCAGATGCTTCTGTGAAGGACCCGCAGCCTGGGGAGAGCGTGGAGCTGGACCCTCCGGTGAGACCCCTGCTCCTGTCCAGGCCACAAAGGACCTTCTGTTGCCCAGTTTAATCCAATGGACCCTTCCCTGTCCCACCTCACCTGCTTCTCAGCAGCGTCCACACTGACCTCCCCTCTGGGCCCCCAGGTCGTCCTGCTGTGACTCACTCCTCCTGGTTTACCTGTGACCTCATGGCCCCTCCTACGTGGCCCCCTTTGCTGGCCCCTCGCCCTCTGCCTGACTTTGTGCAGCCCCAGGTCTCAGGTGGAGGCAGAAATAAGTGACTCACCCACAGGTCCCCAGGACCCCTTCATTCATTCACCCAGCAGATGTGATGGGCTCACTGTTTACCGGCTCCATTTAGGGGCCACGGTGCAGCCCTGAGCCACAATGTCTCCACACGCCTCGAGCTCACCTGTGGGCGAGGGAGACAATATGCAAACAAGCAGACAGTGTCCCAGAGAGCAAAGTGCTGTGAAGGAACATAAAGCAAGAGGAGGGGATAGCGGGCATGGTGGGGGACAGGGAAAGAGCGGGCGCAAAGGTCCTGAGGCAGGGCCTGCTTCTTCAGGAGGAGGGGCCATGAGGCTGGAACCCAGTGAGCAAGAGAGAGCGCGTTAGGATGAGAGTCAGAACCACAGAAGCATCCAGAGGCCCCAGGTCTTAGGAAGGCCCTGCAGGTTCCATCAGGAGAGGGACCTCGTCTATTTAAAGTGTAAACCATCTCTCTGGCAACATAAGGATGATTGACAGGAGGATTTCTACTGTGGAATCAAGGAGACGATGTTCTGTTTCACTGTCTCCAGCAGAACAGGCAGGATGAAGGCCCCCAGGGAGTGACGTACGCCCAGGTGAACCGCTCAAGACCAAGACCTGGGCCGGGAATGGCCACCTCTCCTTCCTCCCCTTCGGGGGGGTTGCTGGACCAGAAGGGGAGACAAGCAGAAGAGGACACTCAGGTGGGCCCCATCCTCCCCATGCCCCTAGGATCCCCCCAACCCCAACTATTTTTCATCCCTCTCTTTCTTTCCCCCTGCTCCAGGCTGCTGCATCTGACACCCCCCTGCATACAACCTACGCCCTGCTGACCCGCTCGGCCCTCAGATAGAGGATAATACCTTCTTCCTCCCATTAGAGGGGCCCCAGATGAGTCCAGTGTGTACACTGCTCTGCCCATCCACTAGCCCAGACCCCACAGTGCAGGGACAGGGCCTGCTGGGACCCCCAAGGGCACTGCAGTGGCCCCCATGGACACTCAGTTAGTGCCCCGGCCAGTCTGGAGATTCGACGTGGACCCCCAGCCGCTTCTGGGACCCCCTGGGAGTCATCTGATTCTGCAATCACAAATAACTAGTATCCTTAAATTATGGAATCAAAGCAACAGACTTCTCAATAACCAATGTGTGAACTGGTTATTGACAGGAAGTGAGCGAATGCTTTCAATTAATGATCATGGAAATATTATGCTTCAAGCCTAGGAAATAAAAAATAATAAGAGGCATGAGTGAATATATTAGAAAAGAAAAGCCTAAAGGGTCGAGACCTAATTTATTACATCAAGGATTTAGAAAACGAATAGCAAATTATTCTAAATGAAGGTAGAATGAGGGATGTGATAATGAGTAGCTACTAGTGAGGACAGACAAAAATAGAGAAAAAGCAGCAAAGTCAAAAAATTTCATTCTTGAAAACCATAATTACACTGATAAATCTTAGCCACAGTAGACAAGGAAAAAGTAGACACAGATCCTATAGACTTTAATTCCCATGATGAGGACAGCATCATGGATCCTACTGTTTAAACAGACACCACAACATGATAATCGATTTGATGCCAGGCCCTGCCCAGGTAGCTCAGTTGGTTAGAGCATCACCCCAATACACCAAGCCTGCAGGTTCGATCTCTGGTCAGGGTACATACAAGAATCAGCCAATGAATGCATAAATAAGTGAAACAACAAATCGATGTTTCTCTCTCTCTCTCTCTCTCTCTCTCTCTCTCTCTCTCTCTCTCTCTCTCTCTCCCTTCCTCTCTCTCTCTAATGAAGACAATAAAATTTGATGCCAACGTATTAGCTACTGGTGTGACTCAGTGGTTGAGCATGGACCTACGAACCAGGAGGTCATGGTTCGATTCCCAGTCAGGGCCCGTGCCTGGGTTGTGGGCTCTATCGCCAGTTTGGAGTGTGCAGGAGGCAACCGATCATAGATTCTCTCTCATCATTGATGTTTCTATCTCTCTCTCCCTCTCCCTTCCTCTCTGAAATCAATAAAAAATAAGCCTAACCAATGGACACAGACAACAGGGGAGTGAGGACATGAGTGGGGGAGGCTGGAGGGCAATGGGGGGATAAGGACACATATCTAACACCTTAATCAATAAAGAAATTAAAAAATATATTTTTTTTAAAAATGGACATGTTCAAATGTACAGTTTACTAAGTAGACATCAGAGTTAGTAGGAAGTCTGTGTCACCTTGTGTATACCGTAAGTACACGTAATAAACATTGCCCTGCACCTGAGCACTGTGGGATATGAAAAAAGTAAAAATGATAGAAACAAGGAGTAGAGCGGTCGGGGGAGGGAGAGAGACATGGGGAGAGATTGGTTAAAAGGTACAACCTTCCAGTTACAAGATTGGCCAATCCCGGGCCTCTCATGCATAGCATGGTGATTATAGCCGAGGCCCTGGTTTATCTGATTCGTGCGTGATGCTAAGAGAGAGAGACGGCAACTCAGGGTCAGGAGAGAGCTGTTAGCTAAGGCCAGGGTGGTCCTCCTCCTGCAATATCCTATATAATAAGGAGCTAATATGCTAATTAGACCAGATGGCGGAACGACCTTTCAGGACGACCTTCTGGAATGACCTTCCAGAACAACCAGTGGGCATGAGGCGGGGCCGCGGGCAGCCGGGGCTGCGAAGGCCTACCATTGCATAAATTTTGTGCATCGAGCCTCTGGTATAAATATATCAGTTCAGGAGGCTTCATGGGTGGTTTCTTCAAAAACGCTTATGCACTTACACACACACACACACACACACACACACACACACACACACACACACACATGCAGGCACATGTGCCCCCGCGCACACACTTCCCAAGAGCAAAAAACCACACCTGGAGGTTGAAGAATCTCTCCCCCAAAACCTGTTCATGGAGACCCAGCCTGACCTGGTGGGTTTAAGGAGGGAGACACGACTTCTCACTCAGGGATTTGCCCCTGCTGACACGTTCACTTCTGTCGGCGCAGGACACAATGTTCACTAACAGTCGGCTCCATAGAGGTATTCCTCCACTGTCTTCTGGTATCGGTTTTTCCTGTGAGGAAGTCTGGTGCCAGGGAGCTTGTCGCTATGGCGATTTGCATTTTCTCTCTAGAAAGTAAGGTGACGACGCTTTTAGAAACCCAGGCTGGTCCTCCTTGATTTGTTCTTGAGTCTGAAATTCACATAAAATCAACCATTTTAATGTGTACAATTCGGTGTAGGATATACGTTTAAAAATGTATCTATCCTTCATTCCCCACAAAAGACCAAGATAAAGACGGCAGCTCTAGGGGATTTCATTTTTAAGCATGGACACCTTATCACTTGTTTGGTCTTTTCTCCTGTCTGTAAAATTTTCAATTATTTATCTCTTGAGCTGTTACTAGACGTCATTCTCACTTCTTTCCTTCTGACATCAGGGATATGACATTAGCCCTCCTCACTGTAGTCCTCAAGTACCTTACATCCCCACTTCAGGTCTCTCTAAGCTGCCTTCTGGGAATTTCCTCAGTATTATATACTCCACTTTCATGATTGTCTCTTCAGCTGTGTCTCTTCCCCGAGGGGTTGAATTGTTTGAATGTGCTCATTCTACTGGATTTTTCATCTCTCAAAGTTCTAACTCATTAGGTTCTTCTACAACAGAATCCATATTCTTCTTGTGTCAACAATTGAATCCGCCTTTTATGTTCCAGAGATTGAAGCATGATTAATCTCACATTACTCTCATATTTCCCTACTGACTCTACTCTATTGCATATCACAGTTCCCATCATCAGTAGAGTGCTGTCCATAGCACTGTTTGTCATTATCAGGATGACTCTACTGTGCATTCTTTTTTTTTTAAAAAAATTTCTTTATTGATTAAGGTGTTACATATGTGTCCTTATTCCCCCATTTCCCCTTCCTATCGCCACCCCCACTCATGCCCTCACCCCCCTGTTGTCTGTGTCCATTGCTTAGGTTTATATGCATGCATGCAAGTCCTTTGGTTGATCTCTCCCCCTTACCTCCACCCTCCCCTACCTTCCCTCTGAGGTTTGATGGTCTGATTGATGTTTCCCTGTCTCTGGATCTGTTTTTTGTTCATCAGTTTATGTTGTTCATTATATTTCACAAATGAGTGAGATCATGTGATATTTATCCTTCTCTGACTGGCTTATTTCACTTAGACTCGCCCCTCACACACCTGATCTTCCACAGGTTGCTCATGGGGCTGTCCTGGGAGTCAGGCTGACGAGGCAGGGACTGTGGCAGCTGCCCCTGCCCCATGGCAACCACTCTCTCAGACTCAGCATCTGCTCGGGGTTCTGCCCCTCAGGGCCGGCCCAATGGGAGTCTCACGTGCACACACGGGACAGACACCCGTGGCTGACAATGCAGGACTTGGGCTGTTTCAGGCCACACAGGGGAGGTTTCTCACTGCGGACGATGGGCTCGGTCCAGTCCCTGAACACAAACATGGGGCAGGGGACCACGGCTTCCAACCTTCACCTGGCCCCTGACCCCTCCCTTCCTGTGAGGACCTGGAGTCCCTCTCTGTGTCCACACAGGGGAGGTGCTCACTGCTGACCATGGGCTCAATGCAGTGGGCAGAGATGTCCCAATTCATGTACAGAAACACGGGAAGGGTGACCAGAGCTTCTGACCTTCACCTGGAACCTGACCTCTCCCTTCCTGTGAGGACCTGGCATCCCTCTCTGTGTCCACACAGATGGGAATCTCCGCTCTGTGATGACCTGCTGATGGCTTCAGACACTGGTGACCACTCAGCTTTTGTTGCCAATCTTCCCTGTAGTTTCCTCTCCTTTTGGGCAACTTTCATTTCCCTTTTTCTGCATTTGTCTGTTTCTAAAATTATAGAACTACTAGTGGCTTAATGCACAAAATTCATGAATGGGGGAGGGGGGTGTCCCTCAGCCGGGCCTGCACCGTCTTGCAATCCGGGACCGCTGGCTCCTAACTGCTCACCTGCCTGCCTGCCTGATCACCCCTAACCACTCTGTCTGCAGGCTTGATCACCCCTAACTGCCTGCCCCTGCTGGACTGATTGCCCCCAACTGCCCCCCCTGTCGGCCTGATTGCCCCCAACTGCCCCTCCACCGGCCTGCTTGCCCTCAAGTGCTCCTGCTGCCAGCCTGATCACCCCCAACTGCCCTCCCCTGCCAGCCTGATTGCCCCTAATCACCTCTGCCTTGGCCCCGCCACCATGGCTTTGTCTGGAAGGACGTCTGGAAGGTCTCTGGAAGGTCTCCTGGTCTAATTAGCATATTACTCTTTTATTAGTATAGATTGTGAGAAGCTTTATTTGGTCTTCAGAGCAGACAAGGGCTCGAGTGGGTGCAACAATCGTGCACTTGACTGTGGACACCTTGATCCCCTCATCGCCCACCCACTCAGGTCTCCATCTGGTCTGAAGTGGATGTCTCCCTCCCATGAGCCCAGCCTCACTGACCCACAACCACTCTGAGGATCCAAAAGGGGAAACTGAGGCTTAGAGACAGGCCATCACCACTCAAGGTTACACAGGCATTGGGTGATGGGCATTTAAATAAAAGTTAGTTCTAAGTCAAAATCAGCACTCTAACCCAAATCAATGTCCCCTAAAGCTTGGAGGAAGGACCACAGAATGAGGAAGAGACTGTAACCCAGAAACAGGGGGCCCTGAGGAGGCAGGAATGACTCACAGGCTTGTTGCCAGGAAGGTGGGGTGCATGCTGTCACTAAAAAAAATAAAAAAATAAAAATAGAAAAGTTCAAGAGGGCGGTTATGGTAGAAAGAAAGTCACACCCTAGACCTGTTTCCTTCCCTTATTTCCCTGCATTTCCCTCTGTGCTCACTGTCACAGAGACAGCGCCCTGAGCTGCACAGGGAGAGGGTGAGCGTGTCCCTGCTGATCTGAGCTCTGCAGGCCACAGGGACCCACATCTTCCTGAAGCGACTCCAGGGCCCGGGTGGCACTGTCCCTGGTGAGGACCCCAGGGAGGTGCTGATGGACGGGCTGAGGAGGAAGGAGACCCTGTGGGGGAGGCTCTGATGCCCTGGGTCACCTCACCTGGAAGGGGCGTCTCAGGAGGCTCCGGGTCTATTTCCTGCTTCACCATGAAATGAGAGCCAGGCTGCTAGAGAGAGGCTGTGCCCTCGCCTGTGGGCTGCTGACGTGACAACCAGGAGAGAGGACGGGCCAGCCTCCCTGTGCCCACACCCTCTCTGTCTGTCCAGAGGGCATCATCGTCTCCATCTGCACACCCCTCACCAGAGCGAGGAGACACCATGATCACCACCCTCTTGGCTGTGCTCTGCCTCGGTGAGATTTAGGTGGGGAGGGGAGCCCTGTTCTGTCAGGACCCCAGGACTCGGGGGGCTCATGAGGAGGAGGGTGCTGCTCAGGGTTCAGGGCAAATCTCTCACAGGGACTCTCTTCCAGGACTGAGTGTGGGCCTCAGGACCCCGGTGCAGGCAGGTGAGTCTGTCCTCAGGTGTCCCAGGTCCCACTCCTCACTGGGGACAAGGGGCCACCCCATGAGCAGCTGGGGATGGAGGAGAATAGTTCTGGCATGACAGATGGGGGGCATCTGGGATTGAAAGCTGGGGACTGAGGGTGAGACTGTCTTGTGACCATGATACTGGCTTCCTTCCAGGGACTCTCCCCAAGCCCACTGTCTGGGGTGAGCCAGGCCCTGTGATCCCCTGGGGGAGCCTTGTGATCATCTGGTGTCAGGGGACCCCAGGGGCTGAGGAGTACCGTCTCGATAAAGAGGGAAGCACAGCACCATGGAAAAGACAGAAGCCACAGGAGCCCGGGGACAAGGCCAAGTTCTCCATCAGGCACATGACAGAGCGTGATGCAGGGAGATATCAATGTTACTATCACAGCCCTGATGGCTGGTCAGAGCGCAGTGACCCCCTGGAGCTGGTGATGACCAAAGGTGAGAGGACACTCAGAGGTCCCAGCCTTAGGCCCTGCCCTCAGGATGAGGGTCTGCTTTCAGAGTGTCTCCCTCTCACAGCCCAGCCCTGGGGGACATGAGGGAGGAGTGAGCCCATTTAACACGCTGCCTCATCCTCCCCTAGGATCCTACAGCGGACCCAGCCTCTCAGCCCTGCCCAGCCCTGTCGTGACATCAGGAGCGAACGTGACCCTCCAGTGTGGCTCATGGCAGGGATTTGACACGTTCATTCTGACTAAGGAAGGAGATCACAGGCTCTCCTGGACCCGGGACTCACAGACCCAGCCCAGTGGGCAGTTCCAGGCCCTGTTCCCTGTGGGCCCCGTCACTCCCATTCACAGGTGGACGTTCAGATGCTTTGGCTGCTACAGGAACAGGTCTCAGGTGTGGTCACACCCCAGTGACCCCCTGGAGCTCCTGGTGTCAGGTGAGTCCCATTTTAGTCCCATCCTTGGATTGAGGCATCAGCAACATTATTGGGATCTTTGTTGTGAGGGGAGCCCCATGTGAGGGGGTAGGGGTGAGGGGAGCATAGGGGGCTCCTGGGCTAGGGACATAGAGAGAGACAGTGAGACGAGGGGGCCGGGCCAGGAGAAGGAGTTTATGGGAGGAGCAACCCCTGTATATCATGTCTGGTATCCCCAGGTGAGTCTGCGAAGCCCTCCCTCCTGAGCCAGCAGGGCCCCATCGTGGCCTCTGGACAGAACCTGACCCTCCAGTGTCGCTCTGATGTCGGCTATGACAGATTCGCTCTGCACAAGGAGGGGGGACAGGACCTCCCCCAGAGCCTTGTCCTGCAGCCCCAGGCTGGGCTCTCTCTGGCCCACTTCCCCCTGGGCACTGTGAGCAGCTCCCACAGGGGCCGGTACAGATGCTACGGTGGATACAACCTCTCCTCTGAGTGGTCAGCCCCCAGCGACCCCCCTGGACATCCTGGTGGCAGGTGAGGAGCCAGTGGGTTCAGTCAGGGACCCAGACTCTGCACAGGCCCTGCTGGGGGTCTCAGATGATGAGGCCAGAATGAAAGTGCAGGCCCCAGGGCGGGAGAGAGGCAGTGAGAGGCAAGTGTTGTGAGGGAAGAGGGGGAGACTCAGAGAAACAGACACAGACAGAGAGGAGGGTCCTCAGAGAGAGGCCTGGTGACTCTTTGGTTGGAACAAGGTGGGCAGACAGCCCTCACCCTCCCTTCCTTTCTCTAGGATGGCTGCCTGACAAACCCTCCCTCTCAGTGGTGGTGCGTTCAGGAGCCAGGGTGGCCTCAGGAGTGAATGTGACCCTGCTGTGTCAGTCACAGAGCCCGAGGGACACTTTCCTTCTGTCCAAGGAAGGGGCAGCCGATCCCCCATCTCATCTGAGATCACAGCACCGAGCTCAGCAGTTCCAAGCAGAGTTCTCCATGAGTCCTGTGACCTCAGCCCAGGGGGGCACCTACAGGTGCTACAGCTCATTCATCTCCTCCCCCTTCCTGCTGTCACACCCCAGTGAGCCCCTGGAGCTCCTGGTCTCAGGTGAGGGGCCCCTGACCCGGTCTGCTGAGCTGTCAGCTCAGGGTTTTGATCCCAGAACAATTCTGCATTGCAAGGGGAGTGAGGGGCTCTAAGGATGGCCACCCAGAGATCTTCCTGTTAGAGGCTCCCCTCCCCCTGCTCAGCCCTCCCCCTCACCAGGGTCCAGAAGGTGCCTGTTGGGCAGTGGGAGCGTGTAAGGGGCCACAGGGCAGATGCAGGAGGATCTGAGTAAGGTGGGGACTCCAGGGTTGGCCCCAGACTCTCACATCTTGTGTCCTCCTTCCCAGAACCATCTGGGACCCCAGACCACCCTCACAGGGCCCATGTCCACAGCTGATGAACCACAGGGTCTCCTTTGCTCAGAGGCACTGACAAACCCAAGGCGGTTCTGAGTCCATCACAGGATCTAATGCCCCCTGAGTAGTAAGAGAGGCTTGAGTACCATGGGCCTGGGAGCGTGAGAGAGATTCTAGGGGGAGCCTCATGCTCCAGGGGCTCTGAGCATTCACGTCCACCCAACCCCCATGGAGTTTGGCCTAAGACTGGGAAGGGAGGCAGGTGACAGGTGGGGTGGTCATGGCAGAGGGAGACATTGGGGTCCAGGCTGGGGGAGGAGGAGGCAGGCTGCCTGCCATGACCTGCAGGGACGCTTTCATTCCTGACTTCCTGGGGCACCTGACACCTGGCTTGTCCCAGACCTGCTCCTGGCGCAGCCTCTCTGGGCCTGTCCTGCTGCTCCCAGTCACTGTAGGGACTGAAAAGCTGAGGGAGTCGGGGGGCAGGTACACTGAGTACCCACCAGACCTGGAGCTCAGCTCAGCAAGAGGAGCCACAATGTTATGGAGACAACAAAGATTTGGAAACACCCACTTAGCATCTCAGCTCCTCCTGGTTCCACCCAGAATCTGTGGGGTTTTCACTAAAAGCCAGCAGCCCTGCATCGTTCGCCTGGCGCCCGGTCCCTAAGCAGGGTGGAGAGTGTGTGGAGTGGGAGATGGAGAGTGGGCAGCCTTTGGTGCCCAGGCCTGGCTTGTCCCACAGGGACGATGGCTGGGCTGATGGGGGAGGAGAGGCTGGAAGAGGTGGAGAGAGGACGGGGGACACTCTCTCAGCTGCTCATTTCCAGAGCCCCTTGGACGGAAGCCCTCACCACACGGGGGGCGGGGGGGGGGGGGCTGAGCCTTCTCAGAGCAGGACAGGTGGCTGCTCTGGCCAAGGTGGGGACTGCTGTGGGGGACATTGCCATCCCCCCTGGACACCCTGCTGCAGTGAGAAGTGTCCCCACCTGTGGGCACCACTCTGCAAGGCCCTGTGCTCACCTGGAGGCCTCCAGGCCCTCAGTGCTCACCTGAGACTCGTTGGGACCATGGAGGCCTCATGAGGAACTAGGGCAGGGGTGGGCAAACTTTTTGACTCGAGGGCCACAATGGGTTCTTAAACTGGACCGGAGGGCCGGAACAAAAGCATGGATGGAGTGTTTGTGTGAACTAATATAAATTCAAAGTAAAGGAGCGGAGGGGAGAGCAAGAGAACTGGATAGAACAGCCGGATCCGGCCCGTGGGCCGTAGTTTGCCCAAGGCTGAACTAGGGACTTCCTGCCCAGACTCTGTGCATTCATGGCTGCTCTCTGCATTTTAAGTCTTTATTGTTGAGAGTATTACAGATGCCCCCCCCCCTTTTTCCCCTCTATAACCCTCCTCCAGCTGGTTCCCTCCCTGCCCTTCCCAGGCCCTCACCACACTATTCTGTGTCCATGGGTATGCATGTATGCATACAAGTTCTTTGGTTAATCTCTCCCCACCCTCTCCTCTTTACCTCTGAGATTCCGCAGTCTGTTCCGTGTTCCCATGCCTCTGGTTCTATGTTATCCATCATTTTATTTTGTTCATTAGATTCCACATATTATTGAGATCGGTGATATTTGTCATTCTTGACTGGCTTATTTTGCTTAGCATAATGATTTCTGGCATGTTTTTCACAAACTCTCTATTATTGCTTTTGTTCTGAGCACTTTTGAGCAATAGTTACTTATGTATTTAAATTTTACTTACTGACATTTAGGAATTAAAAGAGATAATTCAACGCAAATTACCAAAGATGCTTCAATGGTGTTGTGTTTTGTTTTTTACTTCAGAACCAATTTTTTTTCCAGTTTTATTCATAAAATTATCCCCACACAATGCTGAAGAATTGCTCAAGTTCTACATAAAGGCATTCCTGTATATCTGAGATCAACCCATGATCCTTGGTCCTCAGCTGTTTCATAAATATAAGCTCTTATACCCAGATGAGGTAGCTTCCATGGCTCAGAATCCCACAATGAGCAGAGACATTGAAATAACACATTGTTTTCTGCCATGAGCGAGCATATTTCTCTCCAATCTGTAATTATCAAGGCAAAACCAAACTGTGTTTCAAAATGAGTCAGAAGCAAAGTCTAAACTCAAAAGGCCTAGGGAGAAGGAAAGAATCCAGGAACGCAGCCAGGACCCTTCTCCAGCAGAGAAAGGGTTCGTGGAGGGACTGGTAGCAGTTAGGTCATGAGAAAGGGCAGAGTGATGGGGACGCTGGGCTTGAGAGGCATCAACTCCCCACACTGACACCATCAGCCCATCACAGAACAACTCAGACCTCAAGAGTGGTGAGTAGGAGGCACTCTCAGTTATGGGCTCAGCACAGAAGGTCATGTCCTGTCAAGGGGAGGTGGGTGCCCTGGGTGGACAACCAGGGTCTTGGGTGACTTTGTCCTGCCCTGACCTCTGTGACCTGTTTTCCCACAATTCCCAGCCTCCCAGTCCCAAGACTACACCGTGGAGAACTCCATCCGGTTGGGCGTGGCTGGATTGGTCCTGGTGGCGCTTGGGGTGCTGCTCTATGAGGCTTGAAACAACCACAGAAGGACCCAGGATGCAGCCATAACATGAATGCAGAGGGAACAATGCACCGTTCAGAGAGGGGGCGCATTGGGAGTGAATCTCATGTGCCCAGAAGGTTCTGGAAGATAACGTGGGACATATGCTGAGGGACCTGTCTGTGGCTCCTTGCAGATGGAGGAGTCATCGCTCATGTGCAGGGACAAGGTCTGGACCTTCTGCCCTTGAACTGGGCCCATTTCCCTCCCGACCACTATGAGTCCTGTGACTGGTTCTGACTCTCCCCATTTTGGTGAAATTAGCATTTATCCCATGTGGTAGGTACAGGTCTACACTTCCCTACACTTCCATGGAATATGTTTTCCTTTATTTCTATTTACACGGACCTTCATGTCTGTATGGAGTCCCCATCTCCTGAGTCCAGAGCATGCTGTCTATTGTCATCAATCTACAAGGTGCACAATCCATCCTGCAAGAGATGAACCCACAGGAGGTCCTAACGCCCTCTCTGGACTCCACCTTCACCTCACCTGCCCTCCGAGGCCACCTGTGTGCTTTCTGCAGAAACCTCACCCCTTGGGATGGAGACTGGTTGTTTGAAGTTGTTGCCTGGTCTGCGCTGCCTCTGAAACCCCCCATTGTCCAAAACACAGTGAAACACATTGACCATGTGTTACAGACGTGCTTCCTTGAAACCTATGTCCTGTTATTCACCGATGGCACCTCAATAAATTTAAATTAAAAAAAACTTCTGATTCCTGGCATTTGACAATTTCTCTGGTATATATGCTTCCTTCATGGCCATGTCAAGTTCCCATGTTGTTATTATAGAGGGACCCGCCCAGAATGGGTCTGCCTCAGGCTGTCCTGTAGTTTGTGGGTTCTTTAAAATTGTTAAAAAATATATATTTCTACTGATTTGAGAGAGGAAAGAGAGGGAGAGATGGAAACATCAATGATGAGAGAGAATCATTAATCTCTTGCCTCATGCAAGCCCCACACTGGGAATCCAGCCTGCAACAAGGGCAGGTGTCGTGATGGGGAATTAAACTGTGACCTCCTGGTTCTTATGTCGATGCTCCACCATGAGCCACACCAGCTGTCAGTGTGTGAGATTTTGACTTCATGTAGGAAAGCCTTCACAACAGAGTCCAGGTGACGCTGAGAGCACGTTTATTACAGCTGGGGACAGTGAAACACAGGAAGGGCTCCGGGTAGAAGAAGCCACAGGAGAGAGCTTGGGCTGGGCTTTGGTTCTGTGGGAAGGTTATAGGAAGGAAGTGAGCCAAGGCAGGGACAGCTGCACTGTGAGCCTCACACTCAGCCCTGGACAGATGCCCATGCCGGACTCGCCTGGATCAGTGAATCTGTTTCTCACACGCACAGGGTGTGTGGCTCAGTGCTGACCATGGGCTGGGTCAATGGGTGGAGACATCCCTGTGCCCATTCCCCAAACATGTATGTGGAGGGGCCAACACTGCTTCTAACTTCCTTCCTGTTCCTCATGCCCTCCCTGCCTGTGAGAGCACCTGCAGAAGCTTTTCTGACCCCACAGAGCTGGGACCCTCCCCTCCGATGACCCCTTGTGAGTCCCAGGCATCGGAGGTCACTCAGGTTGGTCCAATTTTCTTTGTTGCTGGTGATTCTGATCTTGGGAACATTTACTTCTCTTTTATGCATTGTCTGTGGTACATAATCCTATATAATAAAAGGGTAATATGCAAATTGACCCTAATGATTGAAAGACCATAACGACTGCTCAACTAGTCACTATGAGTTGCACTGACCACCTCTCGGTCCCTTTCCCAGGCCGCAGGCTCCGTTCGCCTGATGGCGTACAGGGAACCGGAGGTGGGTGGTGGTGGGGGCCGGGGCTGGCTGCTGTCAGCAGGGGAGGATGTCCCTGATCACAGCCAGGCTTAGGGACCCTACCCGTGCAAGAATTTAGTGCGCCAGGTCTCTAGTTCTGAAATATCATAAGTAGCATTTCTGAGCATTAAGAGCAGATGGGAGCTCTTGGGTGGACTCATCCATTGTCCACATTGACCGTGGAGTCAGATACCTTGATCCTCTCATGTGTCCACCCACTCACCTTCATCTGATCTGGGAATCAAGAAGGATGGACCCCTCCCATGGCCCAGGCACCACTGAACCCACAACCACTCTGAGGAGTTGAGTTCATAACAACATGCTGCAGATGGAGAAACTGAGGCTCAGAGATTGAATGTTACTGCTCAAGGGCACACGGGCCATGGTCCATGGAGGAACATTTACGTAAGAATGAGGTTTGTCACCAACATCACAGCACTGACCACTCACTGTCCCCTGAGCTGAGGACTGGAGGCCAGGCTCACAGGATGGGCTACAGCTCTGCCCCAGGAACAAGGCACTGAGTAGGCAGGACTGAGTCACAATCTTGCTCCCAGGAAGGAGAGGTTGGCTGCTGTGGCAAGAAAAAGGAGAAGGTCATGGGGGCCTATGAGACACAGAAAGCCCACACTCTGGGGCCAGGAGAAGAGTTGGTTTTCCTTCCCTATTT
This sequence comes from Plecotus auritus, assembly GCF_963455305.1. NCBI lineage: Eukaryota > Metazoa > Chordata > Mammalia > Chiroptera > Vespertilionidae > Plecotus > Plecotus auritus. The sequence goes on along the minus strand of NC_137785.1, from coordinate 4,985,882 downwards.
CCCCGCATTCCCTCTCTGTGCTCATTGTCACAGGGACAGGACCCTGAGCTGCGCAGGGAGAGGGTGAGCGTGTCCCTGCTGATCTGAGCGCTGCAGGCCACAGGGACCCACGTCTTCCTGAAGCGTCTCCAGGGCCCGGGTGTCACTGTCCATGGTGAGGACCCCAGGGAGGTGCTGATGGACGGGCTGAGGAAGAAGGAGACCCCGTGGGGGAGGTTCTGACAGGGAAGGATATGCCCTCACCTGCAAGGGGCCTCTCAGGAGGCTCCGAGTCTATTTCCTGTTCCTTCATGGAAAGGATGGCCAGGCTTCTGGGGAGACACTATTCCTCTTCCTGTGGGGATGCTGACATGAGAACCTTGAGACAGAGAAGGCCAGCCTCTCAGTGGCCACACCCTGTGTGCTTGTCCAGAGGCCACCATATTGCCATCGACACACGAGAGCAAGGAGACACCATGACCACCACCCTCATGGCTGTGCTTTTCCTTGGTGAGATTTCAAGGGCAAGGGGAAGTCCTGGTTTGGGAGGGACCATGCCCCACAGGGAGGCCCTGGTCTGTCAGGACCCCAGGACTCAGGTGGCTCATGGGGAGGAGGGTGCTGCTGAGGGTTCAGGGCAAATCTCTCACAGGGACTCTCTTCCAGGGCTGAGTGTGGGCTTTAGGACCCCAGTGCAGGCAGGTGAGTCTCCCCGGGTGTCCCAGGTCCCGCTCCTCCCTGGGGACGAGTGGCCACCCCATGGGAACCTGGAGAAAAACACCACTTCTGGGCTGACAGATGGGAGATGTCTGGGAGGGACGAGGGGATGAAAGCTGGGAACTGGGGGTGGGAATATCTTGTGACCCTGATACTGGTTTCCTTCTAGGGCCCCTCCCCAAACCCACCCTCTGGGCTGAGCCAGGTTCTGTGATCCCCTGGGGGAGCCCTGTGACCATCTGGTGTCAGGGGACCCTGGAGGCCCAGGAGTACCTTCTGCATAAAGAGGGAATCTCAGAGCCCTGGGACAGTCAGAAGCCACTGGAACCTGGGAACAAGGTCAAGGTCTCCATCACACACATGACAGAGCATGATGCAGGGAGATATCGCTGTTACTATGGCAGCCCCACGGGCTGGTCAGAGCGCAGTGACCCCCTGGAGCTGGTGGTGACAGGTGAGGGGACACTCAGGGGTCCCAGCCTCAGGCTCTGCCCTCAGGAAGGGGGTCTGCTCTCAGGGTGTCTCCCTCTCAAAGCCCAGCCCTGGGGGACATGACGGAGGTGTGAGCCCCATTTAACACGCTGCCTCCTCCTCTCCTAGGATTCTACAGCAAACCCAGCCTCTCAGCCCTGCCCAGCCCTGTCATGACCTCAGGAGGGAACGTGACCCTCCAGTGTGGCTCAGGGCAGGGATTTTACAGGTTCCTTCTGACTAAGGAAGGAGATCACAGGCTCTCCTGGGCCCTGGACTCACAGCAACAGCCCAGCGGGCAGTTCCAGGCCCTGTTCCCTGTGGGACCCGTGACCTCCATTCTAAGGGGGACATTTAGATGCTATGGCTGTTACAGGAACAGGCCCCAGGTGTGGTCACACCCCAGTGACCCCCTGGAGCTCCTGGTGTCAGGTGAGTTCCATTATTGTCCCATCCTTGGACTGAGGCATCAGCAACATTATTGGGATCTTCACTGTGAGGGGAGCCGCATGTGAGAGAGGGAGAGGAGGGGAGAACAGGAGCTCCTGGGCTAGGCCCACAGAAAGAGACAGTGAGACCTGGGGGCCAGGACAGGACAAGGGGTTACAGGAGGAGCAGCCCCTGTAATTCACATCTGGTCTCCCCAGGTGAGTCTGGGAAGCCCTCTCTCCTGAGCCAGCAGGGCCCCATCGTGACCTCTGGACAGAGCCTGACCCTCCAGTGTCGCTCGGATGTCGGCTATGACAGATTCGCTCTGCACAAGGAGGGGGGACGGGTCCTCTCCCAGAGCCTTGTCCTGCAGCCCCAGGCTGGGCTCTCTGAGGCCCACTTCCCCCTGGGCACTGTGAGCAGCTCCCACGGGGGCCGGTACAGATGCTACGGTGGATACAACCTCTCCTCTGAGTGGTCGGCCCCCAGCGACCCGCTGGACATCCTGGTGGCAGGTGAGGAGCCAGTGGGCTAGTCAGGGACCCAGACTCTGCACAGGCCCTGCTGGGTCTCAGCTGGTAAGGCCAGAATGAAGGTGCAGGCCCCAGGAAGGGAGGGAGACAGAGAGATGGGGGGGGCGGGGAGAAGACTCAGAGAAACAGACAGACAGTGAGGAGGGTCCTCAGTGAGAGGCCTGGTGACTCTCAGGTCACAACAAGGTGGGCAGGCAGCCCTCACCCTCCCTCCCTTTCTCTAGGACAGCTGTCTGACAGACCCTCCCTCTCGGTGCAGCCAGGCCCCAGGGTGGCCTCAGGAGAGAACGTGACCCTGCTGTGTCAGTCACAGAGCCCGAGGGGCACTTTCCTTCTGTCCAAGGAGGGGGCAGCCGATCCCCCCCTGCGTCTGAGATCAAAGCCCCGAACTCAGCAGTACCAGGCAGAGTTCTCCATGAGTCCTGTGACCTCAGCCCACGGGGGCACCTACAGGTGCTACAGCTCACAGAGCACCTCCCCCTACCTGCTGTCACACCCCAGTGAGCCCCTGGCGCTCCTGGTCTCAGGTGAGGGCCCCTGACCCGGTCTGCTGAGCTGTCAGCTCAGAAGTTTGATCCCAGAACAATTCTGCCTTGAAAGGGGAGTGAGGGACTCTAGAGATGGTCACCTGGAGATTTTCCTGTTAGAGGCTCCCCTCCCCCTGCTCAGCCCTCCCCCTCACCTGGATCCAGAAGGTACCAAGTGGGAAGAGGGAGGTCTGAGGGCCCACAGGGCAGATTCAGGAGGTTCTGAGTAAGGTGGGGACTCCAGAGTTGGCCCCAGACTCTCACACTTTGTGTCCTCCTTCCCAGGACCCTCTGGGACCCCAGCACCCACCCACAGGGCCCATGTCCAAGCTGCTAAACCACAGGGTCCTCATTGCTCAGTAGGAGCACAGACCACCCCTGAGCCTCTGAGGATCTAATGCCCCCTGTGACTTGAGAGCATCCTCCTGTCTGGGGGTGGGGGTATGGAGGAGGGGTTGGCAGTCTTGGAGAGATTTTAGGGAAACCACGGGGATCCAGGGGCTCTGAGGTTTCACCCACCCTCCACCCATGGAGTCAGGTCTAAGATGGGGAAGTGAGGCAGGTGACAGGTGGGGTGGTCATGGCAGAGGGAGATGTTGGGGTCCAGGCTGTGGGAGGACAAGCCAGGCTCAAGTTGGGTGAGTTGCCCCTCACCCCACTGACCTTGGCTCATGGTGAAGTGGGGATCCCTGGCAGAGGGGTCTCTGTGCTCCCTGAGGTCATGAATTTGGTCCTGTATCTGGTCCCCGAGCTCCTGGTCCCAGGTGAGCAGCCCTGTCCTGTCCTCTCTTAGCTCCAAGGTCATCTCTGTCTCTGTCCCCAGCAACGTCTGAGATGCGATGGAAGCAGTGGGAGCACTGGGTGGTTCCACAGAGGAGGGTCATCAGTGAAAGGGTGGACACAGCCGGGACCTCCCTCCCCTGGGACAGCTGGGCCCTGCAGTCTCAGACAGGGCTGAGGGAGGGAGGGAGGCGGCACTATTGTGGTGATGCTAAGAGGAAGTGAGAGTTGACTGAAGTGACCAGACAGAGGCCCCACCCCCTGACTTCTGGTGGCTCCACCTCAGACTAGAGCATTTCTGGTCCCAGGGGCACATCCTATAGGCGGGACCCTGGGAAATGGGGCTGAGTGTGTGTGGACTCGGCTCTCCTGGGAGCTGAACTCTGAGAACCTTTTCCCTCTGAACAAGGGGGCTGCCTGCCATGGCCTGCAGGGGCGCTTTCATTCCTGACTTCCTGGGGCACCTGACACCTGGCTTGTCCTGGACCTGCTCCAGGTGCAGCCTCTCTGGGCCTGTCCTGCTGCTCCCAGTCACTGTAGGGACTGAAAAGCTGAGGGAGACAGGGGCAGGTACACTGAGTACCCACCAGGCCTGGGGCTCAGCTCAGCAAGAGGAGCCACAAGGTTATGGAGATGTTGTATCATAAATCAGTGAGATAGATACCAGACGCCTTAATGAGCCAATTAATTGGGAGTCTTTATTCGCGCAGGCCCAGAGGGAGGTGTTTCCCAAATCTCTGAGCCACACATACAGGAAGTCTCCCGTATTTATATTTTTGGTGCCTCTTTGCAGACATTACAAAGGGCTCTGTGTGAATTATTGTCAGAGACAGTTGTAACCTTGAATACATAATGAGATTGTACTTGGCATAAGAATATGGGAATTGTTATCAGTATTAGCCTGTTTTAGTCTATTACTTTGGATGGCTAGCTTGCAAGGTCAGACAGTTAAGTTTATCTTTTTCTATTATTTGAACTGAAAACAAAGTCATTTTATAGAATAAGAGACTGTCTTAAAATGACAGAGTTTACAATGACAGGGTTTACAGGACTAGGGACTATCTAACAACAGCAGAGAGTTTCAAACCGTGGTTTTTTATACAAGATGGAGGTTACTATGTTGCAGAGACACCAAAAATTTGGAAACTCCCATGTAGCATCTCAATTTCTGATTCCACACAGTGACCTTGTACGGATTAAAAAGGTGAGGGAGACAGGGGGCAGGTACACTGAGTACCCACCAGGCATGGGGGCTCAGCTCAGCAAGAGGAACCATAATGTTATGGAGACATCAAAGATTTGGAAATTCCCACGTAGCATCTCAGCTCCTCCTGGTTCCACACAGAATCTGTGGGGTTTTCCACTAAAAGCCAGCAGCCCTGCATAGTTCGCCTGGCGCCCGGTCCCTAAGCAGGGTGGAGAGTGTGTGGAGTGGGAGATGGAGAGGAGGCCAGGTTGGCAGCCTTTGGTGCCCAGGCCTGGCTTGTCCCACAGGGACGATGGCTGGGCTGATGGGGAGGAGAGGCCGGGAGAGGTGGAGAGAGGACAGGGGGACATTCCCTCGGCTGCTCATTTCCAGAGCACCTTTAACGGAAGCCCTCACCACACAGGTGGGGTTCTGAGCCTTCTCAGAGCAGGACAGGTGGCTGCTCTGGCCAAGGTGAGACCTGCTGTGGGTGACGGTGCCGTCCCCACTGGACACTCTGCTGTAGTGAGAAGTGTCCTCACTTGTGGGCACCACTCTGCAAGGCCCTGTGCTCACCTGGAGGCCTCCAGGCCCTCAGTGCTCACCTGAGACTCAGGGGGACCAGGCAAAGCTTGTGCAGAACTAGGGGGTTCCTGCTCAGACTCTGTGCAATTAATTACTGCTCTCTGCATTTTAAGTCTTTATTGTTGAAAGTATTACAGATGTTCCCCCTGCCCCCGGCCCCGCTTTTGTTGCTCCATAACCTTCCTCCAGCTGGCTCCATCTCTGCCCTTCCCAGGCCCTCAACACAGTATTCTCTGTGTCCATGGGCATGCATATTTGCATACAATTTCTTTGGTTAATGTCTTCCCTCCCTCTCCTCTTTACCTACGAGATTCCTCAGTCTGTTCCGTGTTCCCAGCCTCTGGTTCTATTTTATCCATCACTTTATTTTGTTCATTAGATTCCACATATGTGTGAGATCATGTGATATTTGTTGTTATTGACTGGCCTATTTACTTAGCATAATGATCTCCAGCATGTTTTGCACACACCTCTCTATTATTGCTTTTGTTCTGAGAACTTTTGAGCAATAGTTACTTACACAATTAAATTTCAGTTACAAACATTTAGGAATTAAAAGAGGTAATTCAACTTGAATTTCCAAAGATGCTTCCAGGGTGTTGTGTTTGTGTTTTTATTTTTTACTTCAGAACCATTTTTTTTCCAGTTTTATTCATAAAATTGCCCCCACACATAGCCGCAGAATTGCTCAAGTTCTACATAAATGCATGTGTGTATATTTGAGGTCAACCCATGGATCCTGGGTCCTCAGCTGTTGCATAAATATAAGCTTTTATACCCATATGAGGTAGTTTCCATGGCTCAGAATCCCACAATAGGCACAGAGATAGAAATAACCCATTCTCTTCTGCAATGAGCGACCATATTTCTTCTCAATCTGTAATTATCAAGGCAAAACCAAACTTGTGTTTCAATGTGACTCAGAAGCAAAACCTAAACTCAAAAGGCCCAAGGAGACAGAAAGAATCCAGGAACGCAGCCAGGACCCTTCTCCAGCAGAGAAAGGGTTCGTGGAGGGACTGGTAGCAGTTAGGTCATGAGAAAGGGCAGAGTGATGGGGATTCTGGGCTTGAGTGTCATCAACTCTTCACACAGCCCCACTCCTTTCTGGTTCTCAGGAGCATGCGAAACCATCAGCCCCTCACAGAACAACTCAGACCCCACCAGTGGTGAGTAGGAGGCACTCTCAGTTATGGGCTCAGCACAGAAGGTCATGTCCTGTCATGGGGGGTGGGTGTCCTGGGTGACTTTTTCCTGCCCTGACCTCTGTAACTTCTTTGCCCACAATTCCCAGCCTCCCAGTCCCAAGACTACACGGTGGAGAACTCCATCCGGTTGGGCGTGGCTGGATTGGTCCTGGTGGCACTTGGGGTGCTGCTCTATCAGGCTTGAAACAACCACAGAAGGACCCAGGGTGCAGCCAGGATGTGAACATGGATGGATAAATGCACGGTTCAGAGAGGGGGATCTTGGGAAGGTTCTGGAAGATAACGTGGGACATATGCTGAGGGACCTGTCTGTGGCTCCTTGCAGGTGGAGGAGTCATCACTCATGTGCAGGCACAAGGTCAGGACCTCCTGCCATTGAGCTGTGGTCCTTTCCCTCCTGACCACTGTGAGGCCTGTGACTGGTTCTGACTTTCCCCATTTTGGTGAAACTAGCATTTATCCCACATGGCAGGTACAGGTCCATATCTCCTTACACTTTCATGGAATATGTTTTCCTTTATTTCTAACCACACGGATGTTCATGTCTGTATGGAGCCCACATCTACTGAGTCCAGAGCATGCTGTCTATTGTCATCAATCTACAAGGTGCACAATCCATCCTGCAAGAGATGAACCCACAGTAGGTCCTAACGCCCTCTCTGGACTCCACCCGCACCTCACCTGCCCTCCGAGGCCACCTGTGTGCTTTCTGCAGAAACCTCACCCCTTGGGATGGAGACCTGGTTGTTTGAAGTGGTTGCCTGGTCTGCGCTGCCTCTGAAACCCCCCATTGTCCAAAACAGAGTGAAACACATTGACCATGTGTTACAGACGTGCTTCCTTGAAACCTATGTCCTGTTTTTCACCAATGGCACATCAATAAATTTAATTTAAAAAAACCCTTCTGATTCCTGGCATTTGACAAATTCTCTGGTATATATGCTTCCTTCATGGCCAATGTCAAGTTCCCATGTTGTTATTATAGAGGGACCAGCCCATAATGGTTCAGCCTCAGGCTCTTGTAGTTTGTGGGTTCTTTAAAATTGTTAAAAATACATATATATATTTCTACTGATTTGAGAGAGGAAACAGAGGGAGAGATGGAAACATCAATGATGAGAGAGAATCATTAATCTCTTGCCTCATGCAAGCCCCACACTGGGAATCCAGCCTGCAACAAGGGCAGGTGTCGTGATGGGGAATTAAACTGTGACCTCCTGGTTCTTATGTCGATGCTCCACCATGAGCCACACCAGCTGTCAGTGTGTGAGATTTTGACTTCATGTAGGAAAACCTTCACAACAGAGTCTAGGTGACGTTGAGAGCACGTTTATTACAGCCGGGGACAGTGAAACACAGGAAGGGCTCCGGGTAGAAGAAGCCACAGGAGAGAGCTTGGGCAGGGCTTTGGCTCTGTGGGAAGGTTATAGGAAGGAAGTGAGCCAAGGCAAGGACAGCTGCACTGTGAGCCTCACACTCAGCCCTGGACAGGTGCCCATGCCGGACTCGCCTGGATCAGTGAATCTGTTTCTCACACGCACAGGGCATGTGGCTCAGTGCTGACCATGGGCTGGGTCAATGGGTGGAGACATCCCTGTTCCCATCCCCAAAACATGTATGTGGAGGGGCCAACACTGCTTCCAAATTCCTTCCTGTTCCACATCCCCTCCATGCCTATGAGAGCACCTGCAGAAGCTTTTCTGACCCCACAGAGGTGGGACCCTCCCCACTGATGACCCCTTGTGAGTCCCAGGCATCGGAGGTCACTCAGCTTGGGCCGATTTTCTTTGTTGCTGGTGATTCTGATCTTGGGAACTTTTACTTCTCTTATTACTATACTAGAGGCATGGTGCAGGAAATTCATGCGGGGGGAAGAGGGTTCCCTCAGCCCAGCCTGCATACTCTCCAATACAGGACTCCTATGGGGACGTCCAACTGATGGTTTAGACCTGATCCCTGTAGGATCAGGCCTAAACCAGCAGTTAGATATCCCTTTCGCAACCCAGAACCACTGGCTCCTAACCACTCACCTGCCTGCCTGCCTAATGCCCCCAGCTACCCTCCCCTGTCTGCTTGGTCACCCCCATCTGCCCTCCCTTGCCGGCCTGGTCACCCTCAACGGCCCTCCCCTGTTGGCCTGGTCCCCACTAACTACTGTCCTGATCTCGCCCCTAACTGCTCTCCCCTGCTGGCCTGATCGCCTCTAACTGCCTCTGCCTCGGCCCCCACCACCATGGCTTTCTCCAGAAGGAAGTTGGACATCTGGAAGAGTGCCATCGACCCAGTCTAATTAGCATATTACCCTTTTATTAGTATAGATAAATTATATAGATTAGGATGGCTTAAATGGGTGGGGGGAGCCTTTTTCAGCAGGAGGAGATGCTCTTGGCAGACAAAAATATATAATCTCTATATCTGGACTGATAGCCAGCCACATGCACTAGACTGCCAAACCGGTCATTAAAAAATTGAACCGCTTTCTTACACCTAACACCAAACAGCTGTTTCCCTTAAAACCCCTCCTCAGCCCCTACCTTAGGTTCTGCCTTTGCAGTTTACCCAGATGAGGTTCTGATTGGTTGGTTTCTATGCCAGTCAGCATCAAAAGCTCTGCCTCCTAGGCAGCCATTGGCTCCTCTGGGAAATCCAGAACGGCCCTGACTTCACATTGGTGCTAGCCCTTCTGTCACGCCCCCAGTCCGCTACCAGGTGTATCTCTGGCCGCTCTGAGAAGCGGCACCTCCAGTCCAGGCTGGTGGCAATTTTGAATTCTCATCCCTGACCTAACCTTCATACAGTGCAAGCTCCACGAAGGCAAGCATTTGTCTTGTTCATTCTTAGTTCACTCATAGACTTTACCTGTGTCTATGCATCTATGCTAGCACTGCATGGAGACCGGTCAAATGGTCATTTCAGTCGTCACAGTCACTGCCTATTTATATATATATAGATTGAGTGTGGTACATATTTTAGAAATATCGTTAAGTAGCATTTCTGAGCATTAAGAGCAGATGGGGGCTCTTGGGTGGACTCATCCATTGTCCACATTGACTGAGGAGTCAGATACCTTGATTCTTTCATGTGTCCACCCACTCATCTCCATCCCATCTGGGACTCAACAAGGATGGATCCCTCCCATGGCCTAAGCACCACTGAACCCACAACCACTCTGAGGAGTTGGAGTCATAACAACATATTGCAGATGGGGAAACTGAGGCTCAGAGATTGAACATTACTGGTCATAGGCAAAAGGGCCATGGATGATGGAGGAAAATTTAAATAAGAATGAACGTTGTCACCAACCCTACTGACCATTTACTGTCCTCGAAGCTAAGGACCCGAGGCCAGGATCACAGGATGGGGCACAGTTCTGTCCCAGGATCAAGGCCCTGAAGAGGCAGGAGTGAGTCATAATCTTGCTCCCAGAAAGGAGAGGGTGGCTGCTGTGGCAAGAAAAAGGAGAAGGTCATGAGGGGCCTGTGAGACACAGAAAGCCCACACTCAGGGCCAAAAGAAGAGTTGGTTTTGCTTCCTTATTTCTCTGCATTTCCCTCTGTGCTCATTGTCACAGTGACATCGCTCTGAGCTGCACAGGGAGAGGGTGAATGTGTCTCTGCAGATCTGAGCTCTGCAGGCCACAGGGACCCACGTCTTCCTGTAGTGTCTCCAGGGCCGGGTGGCACTATCCACAGGGAGGTGCTGATGGATGGGCTGAGGAGGAAGGAGACCCTGTGGGGGAGGACGTGCCCTGAGTCACCTCACCTGCAAGGGGCGTCTCTGGAAGGCCCTGGTCTATTTCCTGCTTTGTCATGGGAACAACAGCCAGGCTACCAGGGAGATGTTGTTCCCCTTCCTGGGGGCTGGTGACGTGGCCACCACGATAGAGGAAGGGCCAGCCACGCAGTGCCCACACCCTCTGTGCCTGCCCAGATGGGACCATCGTCTCTGTCTACACACCCCACATCCGAGCGAGGAGACACCATGACCACCACCCTCATCGCTGTGCTTTTCATTGGTGAGATTTCAAGGGAGAAGGGAACCGTGCTCTGTCAGGATCCCCAAGACTCAGGAGGCTCTTGGGGAGGAGGGTGCTGCTCAGGATTGAGGGTCAAATCTCTCACAGGGACTCTCTTCCAGGGCTGAGTGTGGAGCTCCAGAACCAAGTCACAGCAGGTGAGATGGTCCCCAGGTGTCCTAGGTCCCTCTCACTGGGGACAAAGGGGATAGAGCCTGTGCATCTGGGGATGGAAAGCAGTGGTTCTGGGTTAATGGATGTGGGGCATCTTAGAAATGTGGGGGTGGGTAATGCCTTCTAACCCAGCCTCTGGTTTCCTTTCAGGGCTCCTCCCCAAACCTACTGTCTGGGCTGAGCCAGGCTCTGTGATCCCCTGGGGGAGCCCCGTGACCATCTGGTGTCGGGGGATCCCAGGGACTGATGAGTACCGTCTGGGTAGAGAGGGAAGCCCAGTGCCCTGGGACAGAGGGAATCCATTGGAGCCAGGGGACAAGGCCAAGTTCTCCATCACACACATGACAGAGCATGATGCAGGGATATATCACTGTTACTATCTCCGCCCTGATGGCTGGTCAGAGGACAGTGACCCCCTGGAGCTGGTGGTGGTGACAGGTGAGAGGACGCTCAGGGGTCCCAGCCTCAGGCTCAGCCCTCAAGAAGGGGTTCTGCTCTTAGGGTGTCTTCCCTCTCACAGCCCAGCTCTGGGGGACATGAGGGTGGTTTGAACCCATTTAACATGCTGCCTCCTCCTCTCCTAGGATCCTACAGCAGACCCAGCCTCTCAGCCCTGCCCAGCCCTGTTTTGACCTCAGGAGGGAACGTGACCCTCCAGTGTGGCTCAGGGCAGGGATTTGACAGGTTCATTCTGACTAAGGAAGGAGATCACAGGCTCTCCTGGACCCAGGACTCAGGGCCATACCCCAGTGGGTGGTCCCAGGCCCTGTTCCCTGTGGGCCCTGTGACCCCCAGCAACAGGTGGACGTTCAGATGCTATGGCTGTTACAGGAACAGACCCCACGTGTGGTCACACCCCAGTGAGCCCCTAGAGCTCCTGGTCTCAGGTAAGTCCTCTTATTGTCTCATCCATAGATTGAGGGACCATGAACTTTATTTGCATCTTTCCTGTGAGGGGACCCCCATGTGAGAGGGTGGGGTGAGGGAGCACAGGGACTTCAGGGCCAGAGAAACAGAGAGAGACAGTGAGACCTGGGGCCAGGACAGGACAAGGGGTTACGGGAGGAGCAGCCCCTGTAATTCATGTCTGGTCTCCCCAGGTGAGTCTGGGAAGCCCTCCCTCCTGACCCAGCAGGGCCCCATCGTGGCCTCTGGACAGAGCCTGACCCTCCAGTGTCGCTCTGATGTCGGCTAAGACAGATTCGCTCTGTCCAAGGAGGGGGGACGGGACCACGCCCAGAGCATGATTCCACTGGACACTGCTATAGTGAGAAGTGTCCCCACCTGTGGGCACCACTCTGTATGCCCTGTGCCCCCTGGAGGCCTCCAGGTCCTCAGTGCTCACCTGAGACTCAGGGGGACCATGGGCAGCTCATGAGGAACTAGGGGGATCCTGCCCAGACTCTGTGTGAAATTCATGGTTGCTCTCTACATAAAAAAAAAAAATATATTGTTGAGACTATTACAGATGCCCACCCCCTCTTTTTCTTCCTTAATCCTTCTCTACCTGGTTCCCTTCCTGTTCTTCCTTGTCCCTCACCACACCATTCTATGTCCATGGGTCATGCATATATGCATGTAAATTCACTGGTTAATTTCTTCCCACCTCCTCCCCCCCGTCCCTCTGAGATCCATCAGTCTGTTGCATGTTTCCATGCCTCTGGTTCAATTCTTTATTCTTCACTTTATTTTGTTCATTAGATTCCACATATAAGTGAGATCACGTGATATCTGTCTTTCTGTCACTGGCTTATTTCGCTTAGCATTGTAACCTCTGACATATTTTGCACACACTTCTCTATTATTGCTTTTGTTATGAGAGCTTTTAAGCAATAGTTACTTACACATATAAATTTAAGGTTCAAACATTTAGGACTTAAAAGAGGTAACTCTACTGGAAATGTCTTACAAAAAATGCTTCAAAGGTGTTGTATATTTTTTTTCCTTCAGATGCATTTACCAGTTGTATTCATAAAACTGAACCCACCCTTAGCTTGAGAATTGCTCAAGGTCTACATAAATGCATGTCTGTATATCTGAGACCAACCCATAGATACTTGTTTCTCAGCTTTTGTTTAAATATAAGCTTGTAACCAATGAGGTAGCTTCCATGACTCAAAATCCCACAATGAGCAGAGAGATTGAAATAATTCATTGTTTTCTGCAATGAGAGACCATATGTCTCCCCAGTCCTGAATTCTCGAGGCAAAGCTAATCTGCGCTCCAAAGTGACTCAAAGAAGAATCCACAAAAGCAGACAGGACCCTTCTCCAGCAGACAAAGGGTTCGTGGAGGGACTAGTAGCAGTGAGATCATGAGAAAGGGGAGAGTTATGGGGACGCTGGGCTTGAGTGGCATCAACTCCTCACATAGCCCCACTCCTTTCTGATTCTCAGGAGCAGCCGACACCCTCAGCCCATCACAGAACAACTCAGACCCCAAGAGTGGTGAGTAGGAGACACTCTTCAGTTATGGGGTTCAGCAAAGACGGTTGTGTCCTATCAAGGGGAGGGGGTGCCCTGGTGGACATCCAGGGTCCTGGGTGAGTTTGTCCTGTCCTGACCTCTGTGACCTCTTTGCCCACAATTCCCAGCCTCCCACCCCCAAGACTACACCTTGGAAAATTCCATCCGGTTGGGCGTGGCTGGATTGGTCCTGGTGGTTCTCGGGGTGCTACTATTTTGGTCTCAAAACAGCCAGAAACAGACCCAGGATGCAGCCAGGACATGAACATGGATGGAACAATGCTTCGTTCAGAGAGGGGGAGCCTTGGGAATGAATCTCATGTGCCCAGAATGTTCTGGAAGATAACGTGGGTCATTTGCTGAGAGACCTGTCTGTGGCTCCTTGTAGATGGAGGAGTCATCGCTCATGTGCAGGAACAAGGTCTGGACCTTTTGCCTTGAACTGTGGCCTTTCTGTCCCGACCACTGTCTCCTCATTTTCTTAGATTTCTCCCCTCTGGTCCTTTTACCTTTGCCCCTTCATATAATAATTTGGGTGCTAATAAATTCTTCACTCACAATTCACTCCTTCAGTGTACTTTTACCATATCTGTTGGCCTTTTTTATTTGTAAAGGAGAGCTGGTGTACAATAAAGACAGTTCTCATCTGTTTCCTCCACTTGACACGAACTATGAAGACACACGTTTCATGTGCATATTCATGCATCTGACACTGCGTGTTCTCTCTGCTTCTCTGAAAAATAGCCGCTCACTGGCCCCTAGGTCTGTAGCCAATGTCATCCTCACCCCATTCCTCCTGAAACCACACACATGGCCCTTCTCTTTCCATTCCTGTACATCTGCCAGCACTTCTGTCTGGGAGGAAACTGCCCCCTCAGCTTCAGTCCTGATGACAATTAAGTCCTCCCTGTACGTCCCTGGTACCTTTCAAGCTGCAACGTAGGTCCTGGAGAGCTTCAGGGCATGGGAGTCCAAGTAAATGTGTTCACAGGCCCTTTAAGAGGAACACCCGGGACTCCAGAAACCCTCTGTCTCGCTCAACCACAATCATCGCAGGCTTTTACAAACAAAAGTCATGGGCACTTCTCTTGCCAGCACTGTAACCCTGGGCTGGGGGTTCTGATGTTGGTTGGGGACCCCTCACAACTGAGGGAGGACCTTCACAACCAAGTCTCCCATCCTCCATGTTTAACCACCACACGTGGGTATGGGACCAGCCCATTTTCCTCCCCATGTCTCTATCAGTCTCTATTTGGCTTCTGTATCCACTCAATTGTAAACTTCTGTTGGGCTAGATTTCAGGCCGTTCTGAATGACGGATGTTCTGTAGTTTAGCTGTAATTTGATGTGATTATGGGAGGTTCCAATTACTATGCTTACTTACACAACCATCTTGACCAGAACTCTCTATTCCCATGCATCTAAAGTGTTCAATTCCAGTCTCTCTGTATTGCATTCTACAAAACTAGAGGCCTGGTGCATGAATTCATGCACGGGTGGGATCCAGCCATCCTGCCCCTATTGGGACTGATTGGGTGGGCCGGCTGGGGGTGGCGTTTGAGAGGTTGGCAGTCCGGCCCCACCCCTGAGCTGATCAGGGGTGATTGGAGGTAGGACTGGACGTGGGGGAGGGGCCATGGGAAATTGGCTGGCATGTCCCCACCACCTGGATGAACATCAGGTAGAGGGGACAAGTTTTTGTATATTAGCCTTTTATTATATAGGATTTCCTCAATGTTGTCTTCCAATTTTGTTATTGTATCTTCAGCTGTATCTTCTCCTGGGTGAAAAAAATTTTTTTTTGATAGTGTTAAATCAAATCACGTTTTTATTTTTATTCCTTTTGCTGCTATGACATTTAAGTAATGCCTTTCCACAATTCTCTACACTTTTATCATATAAGCCCTGGGGTTGTTCCAATAATTCAATTTTCACCTTCGTTGTTTCTGACATTTCAACAATCTTTGATTAAAATGAGTTTCTTATATTCCTAGTGTTCTGTTTTATCATATATGATTACCTGCATTAAAGACTCTGTAGGCAGCCTTTCTTAGCATTATTTTTCATAATTAGAGTACTTGTTGATGTCTATTCCTTGTAGGTGTTCACACCTGATTCTCCACAGAGAGTTACCCCCAGGGCTCACCTGATGTTGGAATCTTGAAGGGGATGGAGAGTTGCAGCATCCACTCTCCCAAACTCAGCTTTTGACTGTGATGTGCCCAGCAGGGATGCCTCCAATGTGAGCCTCACACTCACACCTGGACAGACGCTCCTGTTGGACTAAGCTGGATTGAATCTGTTACACACACACACACACACACACACACACACGCACACACACACGCACGCACACACTCGGCTCAGTGCTGACCCTGGGATGGGTCAGTGCATAGAGATGCCTCAATGCTCATTCTCACGTGTGAGAAATGGGGCAACCCAACTATCACCTTATTCCAGATCCCCTCTCTGCCGGTGATGACCCTGGGGTCCCTCTCCTGTCCACACGGAGGTGGAGAACTCCAAACAGATGACCACTTGTGGTCACCAGTGGCCACTCCTCTTTGATCCTTTTCATTTGTTGTGGTTCCCTCTCTGTTTGAGGAACTTTCATTTCACTTCCTCTGCATTGACTGTGGCTACATCTTTTAGAAATATTAGCGTAGAATATTTCTCAGCATTAGGAACAGATGAGGGCTCTTGCGTGGACACACCCACCCCTCATTTTGACTGTGAAATGTGACACATTGATCGTCTTGTGTCATATCCCACACATCTTAATCAGGTCTGTACATTATCAAGGGCTGATCCCTCCCACATCGTAGACATCACCAAATCCCACAATACTCTGAGAATTTGGCTTCATGCCTACGTGCTTCACACCAGGAACCTGAAGTGCAGAGATTGGCTGGTACTGCTCAATGTCACACAGACCATGAATGATAGTGAAATATTGAAATAAATATGAACTTTGTCCCCTACATCAGAGCACTAGACCCCTCATTGACCCCAAAAGCTGAAGAGAGGAGGACAGGATGAGGGGGCAGCTCTGCTTAAGGAACAAGGATCACTGTGGAGGCAGGAATGAGCCATATCTTATTTCCAAGAAACTGGGGTGGATGGCGTTGCAAGAAAAGGAGAAGTCCATGGAGGGGGTGTGATAGAGAGAAAGCTACAATCTGGGGCCATAGAAGAGACATGTTTCCTTCCCTTATTTCCCTGCATTTCCCTCTGTGCTCATTATCACAGGGACATCGCCCTGAGCTGTACAGTTGGAGGGTGAGTGTGTCCCTGCTGATCTGAGCTGTGCAGGCCACAGGGACCCACATCTTCCTGAAGTGTCTCCAGGGCCAGGGTCACACTGTCCATGGTGAGAACCACAGGGAGGTGCTGATGGACGGACTGAGAAGGAAGGAGACCCCGTGGGGAAGGCTGTGACAGGGAAGAACTTGCCCTGGGTCACCTCACCTGCAAGGGGCATCTCAGGAGGGAGACTCTGGGTCTATTTCCTGCTTCACCATGAAAGTGAGAACCAGGCTGCTAGAGAGAGGCTGTGCCCTCGCCTGTGGGCTGCTGACGTGACAATCATGAGAGAGGACGGGCCAGGCTCCCTGTGCCCACATCCTCTCTGTCTGCCTAGAGGGCATCATCGTCTCCATCTGCACACCCCTCACCAGAGCGAGGAGACACCATGATCACCACCCTCGTAGCTGTGCTCTGCCTCGGTAAGATTTAGATAGGGAAGAAAGCCCTGGTCTGTCAGGACCCCAGGACTCGTGGGCTCATGGGGAGGAGGGTGCTGCTCAGGGTTCAGGGCAAATCTCTCACAGGGACTCTCTTCCAGGACTGAGTGTGGGCCTCAGGACTCCAGTGCAGGCAGGTGAGTCTGCCCCCAGGTGTCCCAGGTCCCACTCCTCCCTGGGGACAAGGGTCTAGCCCAAGAGCAGCTGGGGATGGAGGAGAACAGTTCTGGAATGACAGATGGGGGGCATCTTGGACCGAGAGCTGAGGACTGAGGGTGAGAATGTCTTGTGGCCCTGATACTGGCTTCCTTCCAGGGACTCTCCCCAAGCCCACCCTCTGGGCTGAGTCAGGCACTGTGATCCCCTGTGGGAGCCCTGTGACCATCTGGTGTGAAGGGTCTCCAGGGGTTGAGGAATACCATCTCAATAAAGAGGGAAGCCCACGACCATGGAAAAAACAGAATCCACAGAAGCCCGGGGACAACGCCAAGTTCTCCATCACATACATGACAGAGCGTGATGCTGGGAGATATCGCTGTTACTATTACAGCCCTGTTGGCTGGTCAGAGCGCAGTGACCCCCTGGAGCTGGTGGTGACAGGTGAGAGGACACTCAGGGGTCCCAGCCTCAGGCTTTGCCCTCAGTAAGGGGGTCTGCTCTCAGGGTGTCTCCCTCTCACAGCCCAGCCCTGGGGGACATGAGGGAGGTGTGAGCCCCATTTAACACGCTGCCTCCTCCTCTCCTAGGATCCTACAGCAAACCCAGCCTCACAGCCCTGCCCAGCCCTGTCATGACCTCAGGAGGGAATGTGACCCTCCAGTGTGACTCAGGGCAGGGATTTGACAGGTTCGTTCTGATTGAGAGAGGAGATCATAGTCTCTCCTGGACCCTGGACTCACAGCGACAGCCCAGTGGGCATTCCCAGGCCCTGTTCCCTGTGGGCCCTTGACCCCCAGCCACAGGTGGAGGTTCAGATGCTATGGCTGCTACAGGAACAGCTCCCAGGTGTGGTCACACCCCAGTGACACCCTGGAGCTCATGTTCTCAGGTGAGTCCCATTACTGTCTCATCCATGGACTGAGGGATCAGATACATTATTGGAATCTTTGCTGTGAGGGGAGCCCCATGTGAGAGGGTGAGGGGAACACAGGGGTCCATGGATCAGAGACACAGACAGAGACAGTGAGACCTGAGGCCAGGCCAGGAGAAGAGGTTGATGGGAGGAGCAGCCCCTGTCATTCACATCTGGTCTTCCCAAGTGAGTCTGGGAATCCCTCCCTCCTGAACCAGCAGGGCCCCATGGTGGCCTCTGGACAGAGCCTGACCCTCCAGTGTCGCTCTGATGTCGGCTATGACAGATTTGCTCTGTCCAAGGAGGGGGGATGGGATCACAGCAGCCCTGCATAGTTCGCCTGGTGCCCGGTCCTGCAGCCCCAGGCTGGGCTCTCTCAGGCCCACTTCCCCCTGGGCACTGTGAGCAGCTCCCACGGGGGCCGGTACCGATGCTACGGTGGATACAACCTCTCTTCTGAGTGGTCGGCCCCCAGCGACCCCCTGGACATCCTGGTGGCAGGTGAGGAGCCAGTGGGCTCAGTCAGGGACCCAGACTCTGCACAGGTCCTGCTGGGGGTCTCAGGTGGTGAGGCCAGAATGAAAGTGCAGGGCCCCAGGGAGGGAGAGACAGAGAGAGATGGGGGTGGGGGGAAGACTCAGAGAAACAGAGACAGACAGAGAGAAGGGTCCTCAGAGAGAGGCCTGGTGATACTCAGGCCAGAACAAGGTGGGCAGGCAGCCCTCACCCTCCCTCCCTCTGTCTAGGATGGCTTCCTGACAGACCCTCCCTCTCGGTGCAGCCAGGCGCCAGGGTGGCCTCAGGAGTGAACGTGACCCTGCTGTGTCAGTCAAGGCGCCGGAGGGACACTTTCCTTCTGTCCAAGGAGGGGGCAGCCGATCCCCCCCTGCATCTGAGATCAGAGCACCGAGCACAGCAGTACCAGGCGGAGTTCTCCATGAGTCCTGTGACCTCAGCCCAGGGGGGCACCTACAGGTGCTACAGCTCACGCAGCTCCTCCCCCTTCCTGCTGTCACTCCCCAGTGAGCCCCTGGAGCTCCTGGTCTCAGGTGAGCAGCCCTGTCCTGTCCTCTCTGAGCTCCAAAGTCATCTCTGTCTCTGTCCCCAGCAACGTTTGAGATGCGATGGAAGCAGTGGGAGCACTGGGTGGTTCCACAGAGAAGGGTTATCCGTGAAAGGGTGGACATTGACGGGGACCTCCCTCCCCTGGGACAGCCTGGTCCTGCAGTCTCAGCCAGGCCTGAGGGAGGAAGGGAGGCAGTACTATTGGGGTGAAGCTAAGAGGAAGTGAGATTAGACTGAAGTGACCTGACTTCTGGTGGCTCCAACTCAGACCAGAGCATCGCTGCTCCCAGGGGGACATCCCACAGGCGGGACCCCGGAAATGGGGCTGAGTGTGTGTGGGCTCAGCTCTCCTGGGAGGTGAACTCTGAGAACCTTTTCCCTCTGAACAAGGGGGCTGCCTGCCATGGCCTGCAGGGGAGCTTTCATTCCTGACTTCCTGGGGCACCTGACACCTGGCTTGTCCTGGACCTGCTCCAGGTGCAGCCTCTCTGGGCCTGTCCTGCTGCTCCCAGTCACTGTGACCTTGTAGGGACTGAAAAGCTGAGGGAGACACTGAGTATGCACAAGGCCTGGGCCTCAGCTCAGCAAGAGAAGCCACAATGTTACGGAGACACCAAAGATTTGGAAACTCCCACGTAGCATCTCAGCTCCTCCTGGTTCCACACAGAATCTGTGGGGTTTTCACTAAAAGCCAGCAGCCCTGCATCGTTCGCCTGGCGCCCGGTCCCTAAGCAGGGTGGAGAGTGTGTGGAGTGGGAGATGGAGAAGAGGCAGCCTTTGGTGCCCAGGCCTGGCTTGTCCCACAGGGACGATGGCTGGGCTGATGGGGGAGGAGAGGCCAGGAGAGGTGGAGAGAGGACAGGGGGACACTTCCTCAGCTGCTCATTTCTAGAGCCCCTTGGACGGAAGCCCTCACCACACAGGTGGGGTCCCTGAGCCTTCTCAGAGCAGGACAGGTGGCTGCTCTGGCCAAGGTGAGACCTGCTGTGGGTGACGGTGCCGTCCCCACTGGACACCTTGCTGTAGTGAGAAGTGTGCCCCACCTGTGGGCACCACTCTGCAAGGCCCTATGCTCACCTGGAGGCCTGCAGGCCCTCAGTACTCACCTGAGACTCAGGGGGGACCATGCAGGGCTCATGAGGGACTAGGGGGTTCCTGCCCAGACTCTGTGCATTCACCTCTGCTCAGTGTTTCTGGGCACACGGGTCTATCGTGGCTCTTTTTAGAGAATCTTCAGGCCATACTTCAGTCTATAAGCTCACAATTTAACTTACATTATATGGAGTCCAGATTGAAATATAAATATTCTCTTCCTCTTCTCATTGGGAGTAGATTAATACCAGACCTTTGTTATGGAGAACAACTTCTTGCTTATATAAAGTCTTCTTATCACTCACATTTTAAAATGAGCTTTATGCATGAACCTTGGAAGCATGTGATAGCTATTTGTAAAATTGAGTGAATGCACAGCCCACGTAGAGAATTGCACACCTAACATTGTAATTTGTGAGTAAGCGGTGTGATTCCTGTAGATTTTCTAAATGGTAGTAAGTGCACATAGGAAAGCTCTAGGTTTGGGCATACTTATATTATGACCTGTTAGCCTCCCAAAGACTCTCTCCCTGTGGACTGTTTTTCAGTTGATCCCTCCAACATGGTGAAAAAATTATAGTAGCCACCAGGCCAGGAAAATGTCACTTCTTTATTCCCGATGGCATACCTATTTTTCTCACTCCACACCTAAGACAATGAAATGAGGGATTAAAATGTTCCAGAGTTTCTCTTCCGGAAAACAGCTTAATTCACACCCAGAGTGATGTCAAGGCAAATCCATTTACAAATTTGCATTTTTATTGAAAGCACTATGGGCCGCTT
Organism: Plecotus auritus; assembly: GCF_963455305.1. Taxonomy (NCBI): domain Eukaryota; kingdom Metazoa; phylum Chordata; class Mammalia; order Chiroptera; family Vespertilionidae; genus Plecotus; species Plecotus auritus. The sequence continues at coordinate 4,965,058 of NC_137785.1, read as the reverse complement.
TGTTCCAATCCGTTCTTCTATTTCGTTAGGGTTTACTAGGAATGCTCTCTTTTCCTGACAGATGCACGTCCCCCCATCATTATCTTTTCTCTGACTTTTAACCACATGACACACATTACAAAGGCTTCTTGGTGTCACCCATTTGGATATTAACCCAACTGAGTGACGCTGATCGTCCCTGTGCGTTTTCTGAATTGTGGAGCTGACGTTTAGAGTTATTGCATGGGTCACTGTAATGAGGAGAGGTCCATAAGTTCTGTTTACATCATGGGATTTATATAAAAATGGGGTAAGAGATTGACCTAATTTCCTACTTTTGGTGCTCAGTAAATATTGAAATTAGGGGGATTTTCTCTGTGACTTAAATTTGAACCAAAAGTGTGGACTTCCTTGGTTTTGACCTTAGTTGTCTTTTGAGTTAAAAAAAATCACATGATTAGCATCCACATAACCATATTTTTCATCTGGAAAATACATCTACCACTGTAGGTATTTGTTATTGTAAAATAAAGTGAGTTAATAAAAGAACCAATAGATGAACAACTTCATGTGAGGATGAACATAGTAGACCTATAAGAGGAGGTGCCTGGGCAGGGTGGGGTGAAGGAGACCCAGCCCAGACTTTCACCCCTTCATGCTCCTGAGATTCAGGAGCCCCTGACAGCAACCCCTCCTCCATGGAACCTGGGTCCCCAGCTGTTGAGAACAGGGTATCTCTCAGCTTTAGGGGAATAAGCTCATGGGGTCTTGATCCTCAGACTGAACACAGAACACACAGCTCTTGTTATTTCTGAACTGAGACCATTTCTTACTCATCCTCAGTTCTTGGGCACAGCTAACTCTTATCAAGGTGACTCAGAGCAGGTGCTGAGTTCAGACATCAGAGGGATGCTGATGTCAAGGGGAGGTGGGAGTTCAGGTTCAACATCAAAATCCTGGAGATTTGGGTCTGCCATGACCTCTGAGACTTCTTTACCCATAATTCTTCTTTTTCCATCCCCAAGACTACACAGTGGAGAATCTTATCCGAATAGGTGTGGCTGGCTTGATCCTGGTGGTCCTCGGGGTGCTGCTATTTGATGCTCGAAATGACACCAAAAGGGCCCTCCATGCAGCCAGGATGTGAACACAGAGGGAACAATGCACCGTTCAGAGTCGGGGAGCCTTGGAGCCCATCTGAGGATCCCAGAAGGTGCTGAAAGAGAATATGGACCATAGTTGGGGAAACTGTCTGCTGAGGATGTGCAGGGAAGCAGAGGTGGTAGGTGAGGTTTGGGTGCAGGAGAACATGGGCCTGTAGAGTACTCTCCCTCCATCCACCTGGGTGCTCTCCCTCCCTTGCTGACCTTGCTGACTGGCTTCCACTGCCCTTTTATTCTCACCCTGTGATGTGAAGGTCCCTCCCACATGGCTGGTTTGGATTCACATCTATACACACCTTCATGCTGGGTCACATCCATCCCTACAAAATGAGGGATCTTCACAACCCTGGGATTGTTTTTTTAAACCATAAAGAACAAAGGGTACCTGTTCCATAGTGGGAAAACATCATAATAATGCAGCTCAGTGACAGAAACCGGACACAACTGGAATCAAGTTTTGTGTGATTCTCTTTATGCAAAATGTCCAGGAGAAGGAACCCCACAGAAACAGAAATCTGATTGGTTTGTCTGGGGTTGAGCAGGAGGACAGATGGGTGATGGACTGTTTGTTGTTGTTGTTTTTTTGGGGGGTAGTTTTTGGAGGGGGGCAGGGTGGATTTTAAAAACTCTTGAAACAAGGTAGACGTTGTCATTGGGACATTGTGTAGTTACTGCATTGTAGTGAATTTCATTTTGTAAAAGGCTCAATTGTATGTTACGTGACTGTTGCTTCAATAAAAAGAAATGCAAGTGAAACACGCATGGTTCCCTACAGCTCCCTTATACCTTGGAGGTTGCACCACTGGTGTCTGTGGAGTTTTATGAAAACAGGACTCTCACCAGGTCAGAGGTGCCCTAAGTGCCTTAGTGCTTACGGACCAACCCACTGATGAAATTTCCACCTTCACTCCTGACTTGGGCTGAGTCTAGCATCCAGGCTGAGACCCACCATCCCTGCATCCTTTTGTCTGCGCTCATCTGCCATTCAGCCAAGGATGCACTACAGCTTCCGATTTACCTTGTACGCTTGGGGGATCCACATTCGGCTTCCACACAGCCCTTCCCAGCACACGTTTCTCACACACATGCCTTCATCAGGTCAGAAAATGACACCAGATTTCCGGCCGGCGTGGCTCAGTGGTTGAGCGTTGACCTATGAACCAGGAGGTCATGGTTGGATTCCAGGTCAGGGCACATGCCTGGGTTGTGGGCTCCATCCCCAGTGTGGGGCTTGCAGGAGGCGCCTGATCCATGATTCTCTCTCATCATTGATGTTTCTATCTCTTTCTCTCCCTCTTCCTTCCTCTCTGAAATCAATAAAATATATATTTATAAAAAAGAAAGAAAATGACAACAGATTGGGGCTCTTTGTGTCTCAGGCACTGCCAATCCTCATAACAATCCTCAGAAGTGAGGTTTCACAATTTTGCCCAACACACAAAGAGGAAGAGAAGAGACTGGCTCAAAATAGATGCTCAAAAAACAAACAAACAAACAAACAAACAAACAAACAAACTAGCTCAATGTGTCCCCAGGTCTTAGAATACAACCTGGGAATTGTCTCCCACATACTATTCTACCCAAAGCATGGAGATGGAATAAACAGCAGTAGACAAAGAAGTACAGTCTGGGGGACAAGAGGCGGTGAGAAGGCAGAAAGGACTCTGAAGGTTTGCTGGAGAGCAGGAGCTCTGCTCACAAAAAAGGAAGTCAGAGAGAGGAAGTGATAGGGAGAAGCAGCAGCACACACCCATTCCTGGAGGGCGGTGCTGGTTGCCTCTGTGGGTGACTGACAGTGTTGTAATGTCCCCCAGGCCCCCTGTTCCTCTTGGGGTCAGCAACCTTGGCACAGCCCCAGTGGCTCCTGCAGGCAGCCAAGGAGGAGAGAGGAGGAGCCCTCCATTCTCCCCTCTCTCCCCCTCACACACTGGACCAATCCCACAGTTCTGGCTCCTGGTTCTCCTTTCTGTGACCCAGTTCTCCCCATACACAAGCTCAGGTGAAGACCCAGGACAGCTCGTTGGTGTGACCCCATCAGCCTCCTTCTGGCCTCCTTCAGACCCTCACTGTCGGCTCAGGTGTTTCATTCTCATGGCCCCAAACGTACCTGTTACCAACCATCCCTGTCCATTGGGGCTCCCCTGACTCCAGCCACATCCAGGGATCTCTACCCTGCAGTCCATGCTGCTGATGATTAGGCTGAGCTACACTCTCCAGTCCCAGTGAGGCCAATGCCTCCTCCAACCAAACTCATCCCAGTGAACCTCCTCCCCTCCCCCGACACAACCCGGGTTAGGACCACATCGGGCCTCCTCATGGAGTCTCCTGAGCCCATCTGAACAGAGCCGCCTTCTGTTTAATCCTCCTAGACCTGAAACACCGTACATTCATTTCCAAAATGTATTCCCTGCATTTCAGAAATAAGGCAACAGACTTAGCAAAATAATCAATGTGTGAACCCAAACAGAAGTGAAAGTTTTAGATTAAATGATAATGTAAATATTATACAGCAAACCTATAAAATGAAAAAATTAAAAGCCATGTGTGCTTGTGAGTGTGTGTGAGAGTGTGAGTGTTTGTGTGAATGTGTATGTGTGAGTGAGTGTGTGTGAGTGTATATGTGGGTGGGGTGTATGAATGTATATGTGAATGTTTGAGAGTGGTGTGTGTGTGTGTGTGTGTGTGTGTGTGTGTGAAGGTGTATGTGTGTGTTTTGGGGTGTGGGTGTGTGTATTGTGTGTGTTTGAGTATTTATGGGCCTATGTATGTGTCAGTTGGTGTGTACATGTGAGTGTGTAGTGTTTGAGTACATATGTGTGTTGCTGTTTTAGTGTGACTGTGTATGTGTGTGTGAGTGTATATGTGTGTGAGTGTCTGAGTGTGTATGCTTGTGAGCATATATGTCTGTGAGAGTTGTGTGACTAGTAATGAGAGTGGGTATGTGTGTATGAGTGAATATATGTGTGTAAGAGTATGCAGACATGAGTGTGTGTGAGTCTATGTGAGCAAATGAATGTGAGTGTGTATGTGTGAGTGTATGTATGTATGTAAGAGTGCTTAAGTGTGTATGCTTATGTGTGTGTAAGTGTATAGGTGTATGAGTGTGTGTGATAGTGTGTGTATGTGTGTGTGTGAGTGTGTGTGATAGTGTGTGTGTGTGTGTGTGTGTGTGTTCATGGGCAGCTATATCCATCTGTCTGAGGGAAGCAGAGGTGAGAGCTGAGGTGGGAGGGTCACATCTGATGACAATGAACAGCCTTGAGTTCAGAAGGAAGAGTCTGGACTCACCCTGAAGACAGTGAGGACCATGGAAGGGTTTTAGGCATAAACAGCTTCTGAAAGGGAGTGGCAAGGGCCAATGTGGAGTGTGGACTGGAGAGGGGAGTGAGGGTGTGGAGCTCAGAGCTCAAGAAGGTGGTAGACATGACGGCTGCCTTGGGGGATGTGAAGGTGACCTCCCTCCCTGCCCTGGTGACTGGGGACATGAAGGAGCCCTCAGGACAGTGAGCCCAGGGGTGGGGAGGGAGGAGCCTGGGGCTGTGCAAGATGCATCTGCTCCCACAGGAAGCTCAGCATCTCCTCCTGGCCCTGGGACACAGGTCCTACATCTCACACAGGTTCCACCTGACTTTCTGTCTCTGTGAGCAGTGGGATCTCTCCATGTTCTGGGGGCCAATCATCTGAGTCATTTCTGCCCCTTGAGAGCACCTTTAAGGCCGGGTGTCACTCTCCTCTTCAAGCTGTGGAGACTCTTCGGGATTCAGACAAAAACAACATTCATAGGAGTCCTGTTCCAAGGCAGTAACACACACAGACCCAGTAAATATCAGTTGTGGCGCTACCAGCTGAGTGGTTGGAGGACACTTGAGCAGGCCACTTCCTCCCTTGACGTCTCAGCAATAACAACGCCTCCCCCACAAAGATGGTGAGAATTCTTCTCGACTGAGATACGGAGGAAACGAACCCAGCCATTCAATGCGGATGGAGATGGTGGAGGTTTGAGAGATTTAAAAGCGGAGACGCCTCATCCAAAGGAGCAGAAAAAAGACTCCAGGTCAGACCCCTCTTGTGGAGTCACCTGAATCGTGACAGACCCTTGCCATGCAGCGGGGAGGTCATGGCCTTTCCATCAGGTGGTGCAGGGACAGTCGGTGAGTCTGTGTGACACCGTGAAGGTCTTACCTGCCTCACAGCATTTACCATACGTAATGCCAAATGGGTGACAGATCAAAATGTGAAAAATAAACCAATTACTTCTTCTTTTGCGGAAAGAAAAGGGGGGAACTATCTTACTAACTTATGGCAGACCCATTTTTCCTCTATGTGGACACAACAACACAAACTTAGGGGGGGGGGACATGGACACAGTGGAATCCACTTAGAAGAAGAACTTCTGTTCCTTGTAGACACAGCGAGACAGTGAAGACAATATTTGCGATGCCAAAATGAGACCACGGACTGGCATTCAGGTCATTAGGACACATGTACAAGTTGTTATGTGGCAGCAGAAAGCAATGGAAAAGCAAGCAAAAAACGTCAACAAGCAACTGATCCTGACATGCCAATGTGCAGTGACAGTATGTAAAGGTGATGAGCTGGCGTTGGCTGGTGTTTCTCAGTGGTTAGACCATCAGTCTGACCACTGAAGGGTCACAGGTTTGCTTCTGGGTCAAGGGCATGTGCCTTGCTTGCAGGTTTGATCCCCGGCCCTCATGTGGGATGCAACCTATTGACACGTCTCTCTCACATCGATGTTTCTCTCTCTCCTTCCCCCTCTCCCTTCCATCCTCTCTAAAAATCATTGGAAATAATATCCTCAGGTGAGGAGTAACCAGAAAAAATTTTAATAAAAGGTGCTGAGCTTTATAAGTCATTGAAGAAATAAACATGTATCAAACCACAGGATGCTACCAATACCTACACTGAATAAGGAACATTAAAAAGGCAGGAAACACAAAGGGTTGGCAGGGATAGGAACCTACCAGGACCTTGCACCAGGGAAAGTCATGGAAATGCTGAGGCCACTGGGAAACTGCTCAGCAGAGTCTTTCATAAATGAGCTCCCTCAATGAGCTCCCCACAGTCCCATTGGGCTGTTCAGAGCTAGACTCTCAGGGGCTGAGTCAGGACCAGAACCTGGACCCCACCCTCTCTGAGCAGGAGTCAGACCCACAGACACAAGAGACCCTGAGGATTAGGTGAGACCTCAGGCACTGTTGAGCTGCCTCCTGAAACCTGGACTTCCTGTGAGCCTCATTCTGGGGAGATGCAGAGCCAGGCCCAGGGTGGGGCCCTCCCCTGGCTGTGGGGTGTGGTAACCCCGAAGGGTTGCAACATCCTTTAACTCATCACATCCTGTGAGACTCTGTTCTGCAGGCTCAGGCTTCCTCCATCTGCAGAGCAGGAGCCCTCAGAGCAGACGCCATGGAGTCCATCCTCTCTACTCTTTTCTGCCTCGGTCAGTTGTGGACACAGGGAGGGGGGCACGAGGGGCAGCTGCATCCTCTTGCTCATGGGGAACCTCAGGCTCTGGCAGCTCGAGTGGACGGGCCCTGATGGGAAGGGAACAACTCAGACGTCCGGGTGCAAATCTCTCACAGGGACTCTCTTCCAGGGCTGAGTCTGGACCAGAGGACCCATGTGCAGGCAGGTGAGTCCTCCCCAGGCTCCATGTCCCTCCTCTTCCTTCATCCCTGGGGCTAAGGGGGGAACACAGAGGTGCTGGGATGAGGTGAGAGAAGAGGAGGTTCTAGCTCTGAGCTAGGAAATGAAGGTGGGGAAGGTCTTGGTAATGCAGCCTCTGGGTTTCCTTCCAGGGACCCTCCTCAAACCCACCCTTTGGGCAAAACCAGACTCCGTGATGCCCCGGGGGAGCACCGTGACCATCTGGTGTCGGGGGACCGGGGAGGCCCAGGAGTTCTGTTTTGACAAAGAGGGAAGCACATTGCACCGATGCGGAGAGAAACCACTAGATCTGATAGACAAGGGCACATTCAACATCACAAGCCTGACAGAGTATGATGCTGGGAGATATCACTGTTATTATCTCAGCCCTGATGGCTGGTCAGAGTGCAGTGAGCCCCTGGAGCTGGTGGTGACGACAGGTAAGAGGACACTCAGGGGTCCCAGCCTCAGCCTCTGCCTTCAGGAAGGGGGTCTGCTCTCAGGGTGTCTGCCTCTCACAGCCCAGCCCTGGGGGACATGAGGGAGGTGTGAGCCCCACTTAACACGCTGCCTCCTCCTCTCCTAGGATCCTACAGCAGACCCAGCCTCTCAGCCCTGCGCGGCCCTGTTGTGACCTCAGGAGGGAATGTGACCCTCCAGTGTGGCTCAGGGCATGGCTATCACAGGTTCCTTCTGACTGAGGAAGGATATCACAGACCCTTTAGGTCCCTGGACTCACAGCCACAGCCCAGTGGGCAGTCACAGGCCCTGTTCCCTGTGGGTCCTGTGACCCCCAGCCACCGGTGGACGTTCAGATGCTATGGCTGCTACAGGGACAGGCCCCAGGTGTGCTCACAGCCCAGTGACCCCCTGGAGCTCCTGGTCTCAGGTGAGTCCCATTATTGTCTCATCCATTGATTCAGGCACCAAACTGGGGTATTATTAGGGTCATTACTTTGAGTAGAGCTCCATGTGAGAGGGTGAGGTCAGGGTATCACAAGGGCTCCTGGGCTAGAGACACAGAGAGACAGCGAGACCTGGGGGCCAGGCCAGGAGAAGGGGGTTATGGGAGGAGCCACCCCTGTAATTCACATCTGGTCTCCCCAGGTGAGTCTGGGAAGCCCTACCTCCCGACCCAGCAGGGCCCCATCGTGGCCTCCGGACAGAGCCTGACCCTCCAGTGTTGCTCTGATGTCGGCTATGACAGATTCACTCTGTGCAAGGATGGGGGATGGGACCTCCCCCAGAGCCTTGTCCTGCAGCCCCAGGCTGGACTCTCTCAGGCCAACTTCCCCCTGACACTCAGGGAGGCTGACAGGGGGCCAGGTACATATGCTAGAGTAAGAACTAGTTTTTCTTTGAGTATTTGACACAGTGACCCCCTGGACATCCTGGTGGCAGGTGAGGAGCCAGTAGGTTCAGTCAGGGACAAGACTCCACACAGGCCCTGCTGGGGGTCTCAGGTGGTCAGTCCAGACTGAAAGTACAGGACCCCTTGGAGGAAGAGAGACAGAGAGAGACAGGGGGTGGGAGGGGAGATGGGGCGACTCAGAGAAGCAGAGACAGACAGAGAGAAGGGTCCTCAGAGAGAGGCCTGGTGACTTTCAGGTCAGATCAAGGTAGGCAGCCCACCCAGCATTGCTCAGAGGTTGAACTTCAACCTATGAACAAGGAGGTCACTGTTCAATTCCAGGTAAGGTTGCATGCCCAGGTTGCAGGATCAATGCCCAGGTAGGGGGCATGCATGAGGCAGTTGATCATACCTTCTTTCTTCTTTCTCATCATTGATGTTTCTATCACTCTGTCCCTCTCCTTTCCTCTTCGTAACCAATATATATATATATATATATATATATATATATATATATATATATATATATACACACACACACACACACACACACACACACACACACACACACACTAGTGGCCCAGTGCATGAAATTCGTGCACTCAAGGCAGGGCAGGGGGGAGGGGTCCCCAAGCCTGGCCTGTGCACTGTCACAGTGTGGGAGCCCCACAATCCATCGCTGCAAAGAGGTAGGCCCTGCCCACCCATCCGGGGCTCCTTGATAGATTGCTCCAAAGAGGTAGGACGGGGCAGGGGGGGGGGGCGGGGACACGAGCCTCAAGCCCCGGGACCGTTGCCGGTGTCAGGATGTGAGCCTCATGTCTCCAACCAGCACAGGGGGCAGGGACAGAGCCTGCTGATTGGTCGTTACATGATGGCACCCTGACCAATTTGCATATTATCCTATTATTAGATAGATTTTAAAGTACAAGGTGGGCAGGCAGCCCTCACCCTCCCTCCCTCTCTCTAGGACACCTGCCTGACAGACCCTCCCCCTTGGTGCAGCCAGGCCCCAGGGTGGCCTCAGGAGAGAATGTGACCCTGCTGTGCCAGTCACAGAGACCGAGGGACACGTTCCTTCTGTCCAAGGAGGGGCCAGCCGATCCCCCCCTGCATCTTACATCAAAGCACCGAGCTCGGCAGTACCAGGCAGAGTTCTCCCTGAACCCTGTGACCTCAGATCAAGGGGGCACCTACAGGTGCTACAGCTCACACAGCTCCTGCTGTCACTCCCCAGTGAGCCCCTGGCGCTCCTGGTCTATTGTGAGGGCCCCTGCCCATGTCCTTTCTGAGCTCAGTCATTCAGGGCCCTGTGCCAGGAGAGGTGAGGCTAGGATGGAAGAAAGACAATAAGAGAGTCTTGGGCTGAGCTGTGGGATGCAGGTGGGGAGGCCTTTGTAATGTAGCCTCTTTTTTTTTTTCTAGGGACCTTCCCCAAACCCACCCTCTGGGCAGAGCAGGGCCCTGTGATCCCCTTGTGGAGCTCTGTGACCATCTGGTGTCAGGGGACCCTGCAGGCTCAGGAGTACTATCTGGATAAAGAGGGAAACCCAGTGCCCTGGGACAGACAGAAGCCACTGGAGCCTGGGGACAAGGCCAAGTTCTCCATCTCACATATGACAGCACTGCAGGCAGGGAGATATCGCTGTTACTATCACAGCCCTGCTGGCTGGTCAGAGCGCAGTGACCCCCTGGAGCTGGTGGTGACAGGTGAGAGGACACTGAGGGGTCCCAGCCTCAGGCTCTGCCCTCAGGAAGGGGGTCTGCTCTCAGGGTGTCTCCCTCTCACAGCCCAGCCTTGGGGGACATGAGGGAGGTGTGAGCCCATTTAACATGCTGCCTCCTCCTCTCCTAGGAGCCTACAGCAGACCCAGCCTCTCAGCCCTGCCCAGCCCTGTCGTGACCTCAGGAAGGAACGTGACCCTCCAGTGTGGCTCAGGGGAGGGATTTGGCAGGTTCATTCTGACTAAGGAAGGAGATCACAGGCTCTCCTGGGCCCTGGACTCACAGCCACAGCCCAGTGGGCAGTCCCAGGCCCTGTTCTCTGTGGGCCCCATGACCCCCAGCCACAGGTGGACGTTCAGATGCTATGGCTGCTACAGGGACAGGCCCCATGTGTGGTCACACCCCAGTGACCCCCTGGAGCTCCTGGTCTCAGGTGAGTCCCATTATTGTCCCATCCATGGACTGAGCTACCAGCCAGGTTGTTGGCGTCTTTGCTGTGAGGGGAGCCCCATGTGAGAGGGTTGGGTGAAGGGATTACAGGGGCTCCTGGGCCAGAGACCGAGAGAAAGACAGTGAGACCTGGGAGCAAGTCCACGAGAGGGGTTTATGGGAGGAGCAGCCCCTGTAATTCATGTCTGGTCTCCCCAGGTGAGTCTCAGAAGCCCTCCCTCCTGAGCCAGCAGGGACCCATCGTGGCCTCTGGACAGAGCCTGACCCTCCAGTGTCGCTCTGATGTCGGCTATGACAGATTCGCTCTGCACAAGGAGGGGGGACGGGACCTCCCCCAGAGCCTTGTCCTGCAGCCCCAGGCTGGGCTCTCTCAGGCCCACTTCCCCCTGGGCACTGTGAGCAGCTCCCACGGGGGCCGGTACAGATGCTACGGTGGATACAACCTCTCCTCTGAGTGGTCGGCCCCCAGTGACACCCTGGACATCCTGGTGGCAGGTGAGGAGCCAGTGGGATCAGTCAGCGACCAGACTCCGCACAGGCCCTGCTGGGGTCTCAGGTGGTGAGGCCAGAATGCAGGTGCAGGGCCCCAGGGAGGGAGAGAGGAGAGAGAGGCATGGATGGTAGGGGAGAGGGAGATACCTAGAGACAACAGAGACAGACAGAGAGGAGGGGGACTCTCAGGGCAGAACAAGGTGGGTGGGAAGCCCTCACCCTCCCTCCCTCTCTCTAGGACACCTGCCTGAAAGACCCTCCCTCAAGGTGCAGCCAGGCCCCAGGGTGGCCTCAGGAGAGAACGTGACCCTGCGGTGTCAGTCACAGAGATGGAGGCACACGTTCTTTCTGTCCAAGGAGGGGGCATCTGATCCCCCCCTGTGTCTGAGATCAGAGCACCGAGCTCAGCAGTACCAGGCAGAGTTCTCCCTGAGCCCTGTGACCTCAGCCCACGGGGGCAACTACAGGTGCTACAGCTCATTCATCTCCTCCCCCTTCCTGCTGTCATTCCCCAGTGAGCCCCTGGAGCTCCTGGTCTCAGGTGAGGGCCCCAGATACTGTCTGCTGAGCTGTCAGCTCAGGGTCCTGTCCCCAGGAGAATTACGGGCTGAACTGGGGTGAAGGTCTCTCGGGATGGTCGCCCTGAGGAGATCCTTTCCTTAGAGGCCCTCCCACCCCACGTACCCCCTTTCCCTTCACCTGGATACTGAAGCAGTGGGAGGTCTCAGGGGCCACAGCACAGATGTAAGAGGGTGTCAGTGTTAAATGGGGTCCAGGGTCAGCCCCAGCCTCTCACCCTCTTCCTGTCCTCACTTCCAGGACCCTCTGGAGGCCCTAACCCCCCACCTACAGGGCCCACCTCCACAGCTGGTGAGTCCCGGGAGGCTCTGTGCACCCAGGAAGTTTTAAGAGTCTGTCAGGGGATCGAGTGACCCAGATCCTCAAGGATGGGCATGTGTCCCAGGGTGGCTAGGAGTCCCAGTGTCTGAGGCTGGTGATGGGTGGGGTGGTCATGCAGAGGTAGATGTGGGGGCGCAGGCTGGGGGAGGGGGAGCTGCGCTCATGTGGGAGATGATAGCCCCACACCTCCTGAACCCAGGAGGCTCTGAGGATCGGTCTCTCCCACCCACAGGGTCAGGCCCCCAGACAGGTAAGTGGGGATCTCTGTGGGGACAGGGGCTAAGCCATGTGGAGGTTCAGGTCCCTCTTGATTTGCTGACTTGGACACTCTTTCCCCTGTCTGGGCCTCAGTGTCTCCAAGTTTAAAGGAGAGAATCCTTGTCTAGAGCTTAGATTTCCTGTCGGTTCTGACCCTGACCTCCTAGGAGAGGGGTCTCACAGGACACCCCAGGTCGTGATGTTATGGGGCCTTTCCCCTCTGTCTCAGGGACTGTGACACTGTATAAGGAAGGGACAGGCAGGACAAGGGTCCGGGTACCCAGTCCTCCCCCTCAGCTCAGGCTCAGCTCAGAGGAGGGAACAGGGTGGATCAGCCCTGGCTCAGCTCCTGGCTCTGCTGCTCCTGCTGTGGGGCTGGGCGGTCCCTTCTCTCCTCTGAGTGTGGGGCTCCTGTCTGCTCAGCCCTGGTCCCATCCTGCTCACAGGCTGCTGGGAGATGAGGTGACATAAGGACCTCACAGAGCTCAGGAAGGCAGAGCCCCAGCCCAGCCCGACCTTCCCAAGGGGGCGTCAGAGCTTGCAGAGTGGGGACAGACCCAGGAGAGACTCAGAGTCCATCCCTTACCCTGCCCCTCCTGTCCCTGCTGTGCTGGGGGCGGGTAATGAGGGAGGACCCTCAGCTCCAGATGATACCTGGACAGGCCCCTGCAGAGGAGGAGCCCAGAGCAGGAAACTGGTGTCCACCTGGGAGGTGGGGGAAGAGGGGCAGTGTGAGGACAGCACAGGGAACCCTCAGTCCTGGGTTCCAGTACCAGCCCTGTCCCGTCCAGGATGGGTGACCAAGGGCACGTGGTTAACCTCTCTGGGCCTCAGTGAAGTGCGTGGTGGGGTCAGCAATGCCTGGTGCATGACTGCTTTAAGGTGAGAGGAGATAAATGACAGGTCCCAGCAAGTGCCTCGCACACAGTAGGTGTTCATTAAAGGGCATCATTGACTCATTCATGAAGTCACTAATGTCCTAGGTTCCAAATGGTACTGGATAGGGGTCTTGGTGGTCTTGGTCCTGCTGCTCTCCCTTCTCCTCTTCCTTGTCCTCCGACATCGGCGTCAGAACAAAGGCAGGACCTCAGGTGAGTAGAAAAGAGGGTGACCTGGGTCACACAATGGGGAGCTCAGAGCACCTGCACAGGAAAACCCAATAGATGAAGAAGGTCAGCTGGGAAAAAGATATCTCCAGAATCTCAAATCAGAAAACCTAGGAAGAATACACTCGTTGTCAGCACAGATGCACAGAGGTAAGGTCATCTTTCATCCTTTTCAGTCTCATGAATAGGAAACATTCTCACAAGTGCTTTTCCCAAATCTATTGATAAGATCATGTGATTTTTATCCTTCATTGTGTTGATGTGGTGTATCACGTTTATTGATTCACGAATATTGAACCATCCTTGCATCTCCAGAAAAAGTCCTCTTGGTCATGGTGGATGATCTTTTTAATTTATTGCTGGATCTGGCAACATGAGGATAAGTGACAGGAGGATTTCAACAGTGGAATTTAGGGGAAAAGGAACCATTGCGTTGAATCTTTAGATCCATAGACAACTCGATGATAAAGATGTGGTGTGTATGCACTATGGAATATAAACCATGCATAAAGAGAATGAAATGCTGCCATTTGGGACAACATGGATGGACCTAGACGGTATTATGCTGAGTGAAATGATTCAAGAGACGCTGTTCCATCTCACTGTCAATCTCCAGTATAACAAGACTGTTGAAGGCCCCCAGGGAGTCTGTACGCCCAGGTGAACTGCTCAACATCAAGACTCAGGCAGGTAATGACCACCTCTCCTTCTTCCCTGTCAGGGGCATTTTTGGACACAAAGGACAGACAAGCAGAAGAGGACAGACAGATGGACAGTCAGGTGGGTCCCATCCTCCCCAGGCCTCGAGGCTTCTCAAACTTCAACCATGTTTCATCTCTCTCTCTCCCCCTGCTCCAGGCTGCTGCATCTGACGCTCCCCAGGATGTGACCTACACTCAGCTGAACCTCTTGGCCCTTAGACGGCAGACAAGTGCACCCCCATCCTCCCTATCAGAGGAGGCCCCAGAAGAGCCCAGTGTGTATGCTGCTCTAGCCATCCACTAACTCAGGAGGGACTCAGACCCCCACACTCCAAGGAGGGGTTCTGCAGGGATCCCAGAAGGCAGGAAAGCTGCCCCCCTGGACACTCAGCTAGTGCCCCACCCACCGTGGAGACCTGAGGTGCCCCTGGGACTCTCGGGGAGTCACCTCATTCTATAGTCAAAGATAAGCCAATATCTCTACATTTGGAAATCAAAGCAACAGACTTCTCAATAACCAACGTGTGAACAAAAACAAGTGAATGTTTTAACTGAAATTGTAATGTCAAAACTATGAAATAATAAAATTAAGAACCTTAATAAATCAATGGCCTCATCTATCATGTTAAGAATTTAGGGGGAAAAAAAAACATCGCATTGAATCTTTAGATCCATAGACAATTAGATGATAAAGATGTGGTGTGTATGCACTATGGAATATAAATCAGCCATAAAGAGAATGAAATCCTGCCATGTGGGACAGCATGGATGGACCTAGAGGGTATTATGCTGAGTGAAAGGATTCAGACAAGGAAAGATGTCACTTATCTCTAGGATTTTTCACATCCTCAAAACAAAGGGAACAAAAGCAGACCCACAGAAATAAATAACAAACTGATGACTGCCAGATGGGAGGGGAGGAAGGATGGGTGAGAAGGGGAAGAAAAGATAGTCAATAATAAATATCACATCTGTGTTGTACACCGGAAACTAATATGATATTGTATGCCAACTATGCTTTAATAAAAATGGTCAATTAAAAAATGGTTAGTTAAATGACAGAAACGTTTTTCTAAATGAAGGTGTAAGGAGGAAAGGATACATTTTTGCACAGCAAAGGAAACCATCAACAAAATGAAAAGACAGCCCACCGAATGGAGAACTATTTGCCAATGCACCTGATAAGGGCTTATTGTCCAACATTTATAAGGAACTTATAAAGCTCAACACCAGAAACCCCCAAACAATTCAATTAAAAAAATGGGCAGAGGACCTAAATAGACACCTCTCCAAGGAGGACATACCGATGGCCAGTAGACATGTGAATAGATGCTTAACATCACTAATCATCAGAGAGACGCAAATTGAAACCACACACCTTTCAGAATGGCTTATCATCAATAAATCCACAAATATCTATGCCCCTCTGTAATCACAGCAGCATTATTTACAAAAGCCAAGATCTGGAAACAGCCCAAGGGCCCATCAGCAGAGGAAAGCTGTGGTACATTTACACAATGGAATAATATGCAGCTGTAAAATAAAGAAGGAACTCTTACCTTTTGCGACAGCATGGATGGTCCTGGAGAGCATTATGTCAAGTGAAATAAGTCAGTCGGAGAAAGACAAGTTCCCTATGATTTCACTCATATTTGGAATCTAATTAACAAAATAAAACATAGTGGAGAGAGACTCGTGTATACAGAGAACAGACTGACAGCTGTCAGAGGAGAGGGGGTTATGGGCTGGGGGAGAAGGGGAATGGATTAAGCAAAGAAATAAAAGCAAAGACTCATGGACACAGACAATAGTATGGTGACTGCCAGAGGGAATGGGGCGCGGGGGGAGGTAAAAACGCGGTAAGTGGTGTGGAAATAGACTAGACTTAGGGGGATAAGCACACAATACCATGTACAGATGACGTGGTGTGGAATCGTATACCCGAAACCTGTATAATTTTATGAACCAATGTCACCCCAGTCAACAAAAAAATTCAATAAAAAACAAATACATGTAGGCTGTTCGGAGATGTGGTTCCAGTCAGACCCTCAGCGCCTGCTGTTTTTAGGGTGAGAAGCAGGTTGTCACCTTCCTGTGAGGCAAGCGCCTGTGAACAGTGCGCGCGTGGTGTGAGGACCCTGCCCCCCACATCCTGTGACCTTCTCTGCTGGGCCCAGTCCCTGCCTCCCCTTCCTCAGAAGCACCCTGGTCCCCAAGTCCTCAGCCTCAGGAAGTGCAGGTCGACAGGAGCTGAATGTGATCTGTTCATATGTCCGAACTTCTGCTCCTCGCCTGCTTCTAAGGTGACGACGCAAGAAGGGTCACTCTCCTGGGAATTTGATGCCTTTGTGACCTACATTGAAGTCTTTTTTTTTAAAAAAAAATATATTGTATTGATATTTTACAGAGAGGAAGGGAGAGGGATAGAGAGCTTGAAACATCGATGAGAGAGAAACATCGATCAGCTGCCTCCTGCACACCTCCCACTGGGGATGTGCCCGCAACCAAGGTACATGCCCTTTACCGGAATCGAACCCGGGACCCTTCAGTCCGCAGGCCGACGCTCTATCCACTGAGCCACACCGGTTTCGGCTGCATTGAAGTCTTTTATCCATTTTGACTGTACTCTTGTGTATGGTGTAAGTGGGTAGTACATTTCCTTTCTTTCTTCCTTCCTTCCTTCCTTCCTTCCTTCCTTCCTTCCTTTCTTCCTTCCTTCCTTCCTTCCTTCCTTCCTTCCTCCCTTCCTCCCTTCCTCCCTTCCTCCCTTCCTCCCTTCCTCCCTTCCTCCCTTCCTTCCTTCCTCCCTTCCTCCCTCCCTCCCTCCCTCCCTCCCTTCTTTCCTTCCTCCCTCCCTTCCTTCCTTCCTCCCTTCCTCCCTTCCTCCCTTCCTTCCTTCCTTCCTTCCTCCCTCCCTCCCTTCCTCCCTTCTTTCCTTCCTCCCTCCCTTCCTCCCTTCCTCCCTTCCTCCCTTCCTTCCTTCCTCCCTCCCTCCCTCCCTCCCTTCTTTCCTTCCTTCCTTCCTTCCTTCCTTCCTTCCTTCCTTCCTTCCTTCCTCCCTCCCTCCCTCCCTCCCTCCCTTTCTTCCTTCCTTCCTTCCTTCCTTTTTCCATGTGCCTGTCCAATTTTCCCAGCACCATTTTTGCAGAGCCTGCCCTCGCTCCGCGGTATATTCACAAAGTCACTAATCATCAGGGAAATGCAAGTGCTGGATGTGGAGAGGAGGGAGCCCTCGTGCACCGCTGCTGGGAATGCAGCCGGTGCAGCCGCTGTGGAAAGCCGTATGGAGGCTCCTCAAAACATAACAAAGTGGGACTGCCATTTGACCCAGTGATTCCACTTCTGGGGAGAGAATCGAAGAACCCTGAAGCGCTCATTCGAAAGAATACACCTGGTACGCGTGCCCTACGTTCACTGTAGCTTCAGTTACAACAGCCAAGGTGTGGAAGCAGCCCACGTGCCCGTCGGTAGATGAGTGGATTAAAACGCAATGGTACGTTGACACAATGGAGCACTACTCGGCTGTGGAAAAGGATGGAAGTCCTACCTTTTGCCGCATCATGGGTGGACCTGGAGGTTTGTATGCGAAGTGGAATAAGCCAGTCGGAGTAGGACAGGTTCCATATAAAATCACTTAAATGTGGAATCTAAACAACAAAATCATTAAATGTATTTAATTTTTATTGTTGACGCTGTTACAGAGGTCCCCCATTTCTTCTGTTTGCCCGCCTCCACCCACCCCATTTCCCCTCCCTTGGCCCTCACCGCACTGTTGTCTGTGTCCATGTGCGGTGCTTAAAAGTTCTTTAGTGAATCGCTTCCCATTCTTCATCACCTCCCCCCCTCCCACCCCCCTCCCCTCTGACATCTGTCACTCTGTCAATCCATTTCTCCTCCTGTCTTGGTATGTCTCCCATCATGTTGCCATTAGCATTCTTAATTTTCTTTTTATACTTGAGGCCCGAATTCATGCACTGGTGGGGGCCCTCAGCCTGGCCTGCACCCTCTCGCAGGCCAGGCTGAGGGATCGGACCGAATCCGGCAGTCTGACATCCCCCATGGGATGGAGTAGTGTGCAGAGCAGCGGGCGGCCAAGGAGCAGCCCAAGCCCAGTCCAGGTGCCGGGCCACTCCCGCTCATCCCGACCGCCCACTGCACCTGCCACCGCTCGGTAGTGCTACCACGGAGGCGGGTAAGTCTCACACCATTGCAGCTGCGCTCGCCAACAGTGAGCCCGGTAACGGGCTCACATGGGTCAGCTGAACAGTGCTCCCACTGTGGGAGCGCATGGACAACTAGGGGTCAGTTCCTGCATTTAGCGTCTGCCCCCTGGTGGTCAGTGTGCATCATAGTGACCGGTCAACCAGTTGGTTGGTCACTGAGGCTTTTATATATATAGATAGCCTTCCCTTTCAAGATAATACTGTATCTTTTGTATTATTATTGACATTATTACAGATGACCTTCATCTCTGCCTATATGCCCCCCTCCACCCACCACACACCCCACTGCAGGCCTTCTGCACACTAATATCTATGGCTTTGAGCTATGCATATATGCAGGTAAGTTCCTTGATTAATCTTTTTCTGTGTCCCTCCCTTCCCTGATATCTGTCCATTTCTTCCATGTAACATGCCTCTGGATTTATTTTTTTGATCGAGTTCCTTTGTTCATTAGATTCCACATATAAGTGAGATCATATGACATTTCTCTTTCTCTAAAGGGCTTATTTCACTTAGCATAATAATCTACAGGTCCCTCCATAATGTCTCAAATTGTAAGATTTCCTTTTTTTCACAGCTGTGTAGTATTCCCTGGTATACATGTTCCACAGCTGTTTTATCCACTCATCATTTGATGGGCACCTGGGCTGTTTCCAGGTCTTAGCTATTGTAAATACCGCTGCGATGAACACAGGGGAGCATACGTGCTTTCTGATTGGTGTTTCGGGTTCTGAGGATATGTTCCCACAAGTGGGATCTGCTGGGTCCATCGGCAGTTCCATTGTTGAGCTTCATGTGAACAATGAGGAATAAACGACTAACACCTCTGCTATGAAAACGTCCAGTGGGAGTTGAGACTGTTTCCGGATGGACGAACAGCACCAACCAGACCCTGCAAAGTCCACTCAAAGTTGTCCTCACAGAACCCAAAGGCCAGACCAACAAAGGAAAAGATTCCTGCAGCGCCGGGAGGGATCGGGCACCTGTCCCCCGAGAGCCTTCTCTCCTCCTGAGCCCTTCGTTTGGGGAAACTCAGAGCCAGGCCCAGGGCGGGAGAGTCCGCGTGCAGTGGGTGCACAGCTCACGGACGCGGAAGGGCGGCAGCAGCTTCTGACCCACCACATCCCGTGCGTCTCTGTTTTTCCGGCCCTGAGTGTCCTCCATCTGCAGAGCGGGAGCCCCCAGAGCAGAAGCCATGATGTCCCTCCTCTCCGCTCTTCTCGGCCTCGGTCAGTTGTGGACATGGGGAGGGGCAGCAGGAGGGGGAGCCGGAGCGGGGGCTGCACCCCCTTGTTTATGGGGAACCTCAGGGTCTGGCAGTTGTAGTGGACGGAGCCATGATGGGAGGAGAATCAGCTCAGATGTCCGGGTGCAGATCTCTCACAGGGACTCTCTTCCAGGGCTCAGTCTGGACCAGAGGATCCACGTGCAGGCAGGTGAGTCCTCCCCAGGTTCCATGTCCCAGCTGTTACTTCACCCCTGGGCCCAGGAGGGAGCACAGAGGTGCTGGGCTGAGCTGGGGATGAGGGTGGGGAAGGTCTTTGTAATGCAGCCTCTAGTTTCCTTCCAGGGACCCTCCCCAAACCCACCCTCTGGGCTGAGCCAGGCTCTGTGATCCCTTATGGGAGCCCTGTGACCTTCTGGTGTGAGGGGACCCTGGAGGCCCACAAGTTTGCTCTGTACAAGGAAGGAAAATGTGTGCTTTAGAACACACAGACTCAAAGGAAGTCCACAACCAAGGGCAAGTTCTCCATCACACCCATGACAGAGCATGATGCAGGGAGATATTGCTGTTACTATCACAGCCCCACTGGCTGGTCAGAGCCCAGTGACCCCCTGGAGCTGGTGGTGACAGGTGAGAGGACACTCAGGGGTCCCAGCCTCAGGCTTTGCCCTCAGTAAGGGGGTCTGCTCTCAGGGTGTCTCCCTCTCAAAGCCCAGCCCTGGGGGACATGAGGGAGGTGTGAGCCCCATTTAACACGCTGCCTCCTCCTCTCCTAGGATTCTACAGCAGACCCAGCCTCTCAGCCCTGCCCAGCCCTGTCGTGACCTCAGGAGGGAATGTAACCCTCCAGTGTGGCTCAGGGCAGGGATTTGACAGGTTCCTTCTGACTGAGGAAGGAGATCACAGGCTCCCCTGGACCCTGGTCTCACAGCCACAGCCCAGTGGGTGGTCACAGGCCTTGTTCCCTGTGTGGCCCTTGACTGCCAGCCACAGGGGGACATTCAGATGCTATGGCTGCTACAGAAACAGGTCCCAGGTGTGGTCACACCCCAGTGACCCCGTGGCACTCCTGGTCCCGGGTGAGTCCCATCCTGGTCCCATGCATGGATTGGGGCACCAGACACAATGGCATCTTCGCTGGGAAGGGAGCCCCATGTGAGAGAGTGAGGGGAGCACAGGAGCTCCTTGGCCAGAGACACAGAGAGAGACAGTGAGACCTGGAAGCCAGGACAGGAGAAGGGAATTATGGGAGAAGCAGCCCCTGTAATTCACTTCTGGTCTCCCCAGGTGAGTCTGGGAAGCCCTCCCTCCTGAGCCAGCAGGGCCCCATTGTGGCCTCTGGAAAGAGCCTGACCCTCCAGTGTCGCTCTGATGTCGGCTATGACAGATTCGCTCTGCACAAGGAGGGGGGACGGGACCTCCCCCAGAGCCTTGTCCTGCAGCCCCAGGCTGGGCTCTCTCAGGCCCACTTCCCCCTGGGCACTGTGAGCACCTCCCACGGGGGCCGGTACAGATGCTACGGTGGATAC
This sequence comes from Plecotus auritus, assembly GCF_963455305.1. Classification (NCBI taxonomy): domain Eukaryota; kingdom Metazoa; phylum Chordata; class Mammalia; order Chiroptera; family Vespertilionidae; genus Plecotus; species Plecotus auritus. The sequence continues at coordinate 4,944,292 of NC_137785.1, read as the reverse complement.
AACCTCTCCTCTGAGTGGTCGGCCCCCAGCGACCCCCTGGACATCCTGGTGGCAGGTGAGGAGACAGTGGGATCAGTCAGAGACCAGACTCCGCACAGGCCCTGCTGGGGGTCTCTGGTGGGGAGGCCAGAGTGAAGGTGCTGGGCCCCAGGGGTGGGGGAGAGACAGAGAGAGACAGGGAGTGGGAGGGGAGAGGGGGGAGACTCAGAGGAACAGAGACAGACAGAGAGGAGGGTCCTCAGAAAGAGGCCTGGTGATTCGTAGGCCAGAACAAGGTGGACAGGCAGCCCTCACCCTCCTTCCCTCTCTGTAGGATGGCTGCCTGCCCTCCCTCTCGGTGCAGCCAGGACCCAAGGTGGCCTCAGGAGAGAAGTTGACCCTGATGTGTCAGACACAGAGACCGATGGCCACTTTCCTTCTGTCCACGGAGGGGGCAGCCGACCTCCCAGCACTGCGTCTGAGACCTGAGCTCAACAGTACCAGGCAGAGTTCTCCATGAGTCCTGTGACCTCAGCTCACAGGGGCACCTACAGGTGCTACAGTTACTGCAGCACCTCCTCCTACCTGCTGTCACACCCCAGTGAGCCCCTGGAGCTCCTGGTTTCAGGTGAGGGCCCCTGACCCTGTCTACTGAGCTGTCAGCTCAGGGTCCCGTCCCCAGGAGAATTATGGGCTGAAAGGAGAGAGAGGGGCTCTAGAGATGGTCACCCAGAGGAGATCTGTCCTTTAGAGGCACCTTAACACTGTCTACAGCCTTCTCCTTACCTAGATCCAGAAGGGGTCAGGTGGGCAGTGGGAGGGACTCAGGGGCCACAGCACAGATATAGGAGGAGTCTGAGTGAAGTTCCCACTCCAGGGTCAGCACCAGCTCCTCACCCTCTTCCTGTCCTTCCCAGGACCCTCTGGGACCTCAGCCCCCCACCCACAGGGCCCATGTCCACAGCTCCTGCATCACTGAGAGCTGGGCTCTGAGGGAGCACGGGCCACCCAGGATGTCCTGAGAGTCTGTGAGGGCATCGAATCTCCCCCAGATACTCAGGGATGGCTTATGTGCTGTGTGGGCAGCAGGGATCAGGCAGCGATACCAGGAACCACCAGGCTATTGAGGCTGTGAGGCTGCCAGGTGACAGGGGGGCGGTAGTCAGGGCAGAGGGAGACGTTGGGGCCCTTTCTTGGGAGGAGCAACTGTGCTCCGTTGGGGAGAATCCAGCTCCTTCTCTCACCCCACATCCTGATGCCCAGGAGGCTCTAAGGGTGGGCTGCTCCCCACCATGGAGTCAGGAACCCAGAGGGGTAAGTGAAGGAGGTGGTGGGTGCTTCCACTGGGACAGGGGCTCAGCCACACGGGGGTTCAGGCCCCTGTGGAGTTCCTGACTTGGACCCACCCTTCCCCTGCCTGGGCCTCAGTGCCTCCAACTTTAAAGGAGAGAATCCCTGTCTTTTCTGGTCCTGACCTCCTGGGAGAGGGGTCTCACAGGGAAGCCCCCAGATGTGATGTTATGGGGCCTGTCCCCTCTGTCTCAGGGACGGTGACACTGTACAGGGAGGGACAGGCTGGAAAAGGGTCTGGGCCCCAAGTCCTCCCCCTCAGCTCAGGCTCAGCTCAGAGGAGGGAACAGGGTGGATCAGCCCTGGCTCAGCTCCAGGCTCTGCTGCTCCTGTTGTGGGGCTGGGCCATCCCTTCCCTCCTCTGAGTGTGGGGTTCCTGTCTGCTCATCCTGGTCCCATCCTGCTCACAGGCTGCTGGGAGATGAGGTGACATAAGGGCCTCACAGAGCTCAGGAAGTCAGAGCCCCCAGCCCAGCCCGACCTTCCCAAGGGGGTGTCAGGGCCTGCAGGGTGGAGATGGACCCGGGAGAGACTCAGAGTCCACCCCTCACCCTGCCCCTCCTGTCCCTGCTGTGCTGGGGGCGGGTAATGAGGAAGGACCCTCAGCTCCAGATGAGACATGGACAGGCCCCTGCAGAGGAGGAGCCCAGAGCTCGAAGCTGGTGTCCCCCTGGGGGGCAGTGTGAGAACAGTACAGGGAACCCACCATCCTGGGTTCCAGTCCCAGCCCTGCCCCATCCAGGCTGGGTGACCTGGGGCACGTGGATAACCTCTCTGAGCCTCAGTGAAGTGGGAGATGGGGTGAGCAATCCCTGGTGCATGACTGCTGTGAGGTGAGAGGAGATGAGTGACAGTCCCCAGCATGTGCCTCACACACAGTAGGTGCTCCTTCAATGGCATCACTGGCTCATTCATGACGTCACTCATGTCCAAGGTCCCAAATGGAACATGAACATCCTGATCGGGGTCTCGGTGGCCCTCGTCCTGCTGCTCTCCCTCCTTTTTTTCTATCTCCGACATCGGCGTCAGAGCAAAGGCAGGACCTCAGGTGAGTAGGGAACGGGGTCACCTGGGTCACACAATGGGGTGCTCAGAGCACCTACCACAGAAAACCAAATGGATGGAGAAGGTCAGCTGAGAAAAGACTTCTCCAGAATCTCAAATCAGAAAACCTAGAAAGAAAACATGTCAGCACAGATGTTCAGTCTCATGAAATATGCACAGAAGTGAGTGTTAAGGTTTCCTTCTTTCCTGTGAATCACAGGGGGAAGGGCTCCTAACCTCCCAGGGCTGACACGGTCCCTCTTGACCAGCCCAGAGAGAGGCTCATGTCCAACCTCCTGCAGGGACCACACACTCCAAGGGCAAGGACAGAGGCCTGCAGATCATGCAATTCCTGCCCTGAAGACCCAAGAACTCCACCATCCATGGCCCATCTCTGACCCTAAAATTCATGTCTCCTCCCCCAGCTGCAGCCCAGCTTTGGATGCCCAGGAAAAACCCCTCTGTGAGAGGAAGAGACAGCTGCACTGGGGGAGGGGAGACAAGGATTGAGGATAAATCTGGGGAGGAGATAGACTGGAAGGTTTGGGTTCAGGGTGAGATCCACACTGCCTGAACTGATGCCTCACCTCACCCTGGGTTAGTGGCCCATCTGGGAGCAGGCAGGCTCTGCAGCCCTGAGATCTCGGGACCTGCCAGGAGACACCCCCCCTGTTCTGCCCCAGCAGATGCTTCTGTGAAGGACCCGCAGCCTGGGGAAAGCGTGGAGCTGAACCCTCCGGTGAGACCCCTGCTCCTGTCCAGGCCACCAAGGACCTTCTGTTGCCCAGTTTAATCCAATGGACCCTTCCCTGTCCCAACTCACCTGGTTCTCAGCAGCGTCCACACTGACCTCCCCTCTGGGCCCCCAGGTCGTCCTGCTGCGACTCACTCCTCCTGGTTTCCTTGTGACCTCATGGCCCCTCCTACGTGGTCCACTTTGCTGGACTCTCGTCCTCTGTCTGACCTTGTGCAGCCCCAGGTCTCAAGAGGAGGCAGGAATAAGTGACTCACCCACAGGTCCCCAGGACCCCTTCATTCATTCACCTGTGAAGGAAGCGTGGATCCCAGGTGTCTGCCAGCAGCCGGAGGGAAGCAAGCCCCGGTCCCGGGTGCCAGAGGGAAGCAGGTGCCAGCAGCCGGGGGAAGGAAAGCCTACTCTTGCAAGGATTTTGTGCATAGGGCCTCTCGTCAATAATAACCTTAAAAGTAAATGGATTAAATGCTCCAATCAAAAGACATAGGGTATCTGATTGTATACAAAGACATGACCAAACTATATGTTGTCTACAAGACACCCACCTTAGTACAAAGGACTCACACAGACTAAAAGAGAAGGGATGGAAAAAAAATTCAGGCAAATGGAAATGAAAAAAAAAAAAAAAGCTGGAGTAACAATACTTATGTCTGGCAAGATAGACCTCAAAGTGAAGGCCATAACAAGAGACAAGGAAGGCCACTTAATAATTTTAAAGGGATTGATACAATAGGCTATAACTCTAGTAAATATATACACACCCAATACAGGAGCATCTAAATATATTTTTAAAAAACTTCTGCAGGTTATCAAGGGAGAGATTGACAGCAATCATAGTAGGGGATCTTAATACCTCCCTGACATCACTGGATAAATCTTCTAGACAAAACAGCAATAAGGAAACAGCAAACCTACATGACACTCTAGAGCAGATGGAACGAATTGACATCTTCAGAACATTCTACCCCAAAGCTACGGAATATACATTCTTCTCAAGTGCACATGGGACATTGTCAAAGACAGACCACATGTTAGGACACAAGCTAAGTCTCTATAAATTCAAGAAGATTGAAATCATACCAGGCAACTTCTCAGACCACAGTGGCATGAAATTAAAGAAAGCAGCTACAATAAAAACACTAAAAAACAATCAAATACATGGAGGCTAAATTGCATACTATGAAACAATGAATGGGTTACCAAAGACGAATTTAAAAACATCCTGGAAGCAAATGAAAATGAACACACAACAATCCCAAATCTATGGGACACAGTGAAAGCAATCCTGAGAGGGAAGTTCATAGCACTACAGGCCTGCCAAAAACAAACAAACAACAAACAACAACAAAAACAAACAAAAAAAAACAAGAAAAAATGGTAATAAGTTATCTAGCACTACAACTTAATGAATTAGAAAGAAAACAACAAGAAAAGCCCAGGATGAGTAGAAGGAAGGCAATAATAAAGATCAGTGTGGAAATAAATGAGGTAGAGAAAAACAAAACAAAAGATCGATAAAACAAAGAGCTGGTTTTTTGAAAGGATAAACAAGATTGATGAACCTCTAGCCAGACTCACCAGGAAACACAGAGAGAGGACCCAAATGAACAAAAACAGAAACAAAAGAGGTGAAGTAACCATGGATCCCATTAGAAATACAAAGGATCATTAAAAAAAAAAAAAACACCAAAAACTATGGATGACTTTATTCCAACAAACAGGACAACCTGGACGAAATGGACATAATCCTAGAAAAATACCACCTTCCAAAACTGAATCAGGGAGAATCAGAAGACCTGAATAGGCCAATAACTACTGATGAAATTGAAGCGGTAATGTAAAAACCTCCCAGCAGCCCTAGCTGGATTGGCTCAGTGGATAGAGTATTGGCCTGTGGACTGAAAGGTCCCAGATTTGATTCTGGTCAAGGGCACATGCCTGGGTTGTGGGCTGGATCCCCAGTGTGGGGCATGCAGGAGGCAGCCGATCAACAATTATCTTTCATCATTGATTTCTATCTCTGTCTCCCACTCCCTTCCTCTCTGCAATCAATAAAAAATATTTAAAAAACTCATAGCAAACAAACGCCTTGGTCCAGATGGATTCACAGGGGAATTTTACCAAATATTCAAAGAAGAACTAACACCGGTTTTTTCATGCTTTTGTAGTTGACACTAAGTTCCCTGTAATTCTCACTAAGTTCCATGGACATAACTATCACTTTGAACTTTATATGTGGTAAATTGCTTGCCTCCATTTAATTTAGCTCTTTTTCTGAAGATTCCTCCTCTTTTTTTATTTGGCACCTACCCCCACATTGTGACTCTCTCTTTGTGTTTGCCTCTATGTATTATGACTCCCATTCTTTGTGGGGTGGCCTTAGGTAGTAGGTGTCCTGGGGGACCTAGTGGCTAAGTCTCCTTGATCTCCTGAGCCGAATGCACAAGGAATGTCCCCTTTTGTGTATTATGTGGGCCCTCCTGTTGAAGTGGGTCTTGATTGATGTTGGCCCACTGGTATGTGGACTCAACCCTCAGAGTGTCTCAATGTGAGGCTCAACTCCAACCACATCATGCTGGTTGTTGTACAGGTGCTGATAAGACTAAAACAAAGCAAAAGAAAACAAAACAAGAAAAAATGCCACCAAGAACAACATCAATAAAAAGAAGAAGAGCCCTAACCGGTTTGGCTCAGTGGATAGAGCATCGGCCTGTGGACTAAAAGGTCCCAGGTTAGATTCTGATCAAAGGCATGTACCTTGGTTGCAGGCACATCCCCAGTAGGGGATGTGCAGAAGGCAGCTGATTGATGTTTGTCTCTCATCGATATTTCTAACTCTCTATCCCTCTCCCTTCCTCTCTGTACAAAATCAATAAAATATATTTTTAAATAAAAAGAGGAAGAAAAGAAAGAGAAAGAATAATAAAGTCAAAAGAAAAAAAAGAGGTGAAAATATGCAAGAAAACAAAAAGAAATAGAAGACGAAGAAAGAAATAGAGAAAGAAAGATTAGGAAAAGAAAACCAGAAAAAAAGTGTAAGAAAAGAACACAGAAATATGAAGTATTAAAAAGAGAGAGAGAGAAGAAAGAAGAAAACGAACAACAGATAATAAAATGAAATGAAATGGGGGGAAAAAGGAGAAGACGGTGAAGCTTGTTGGATCTGCTCTGAGGATGTCTGAAGCCGCCCATGTGGGCTGTAGGTTCCTGACCCCCAGGCACCTGCCTGAATCTACAGCTGACCCCCAGCATGCAGCTGCCTCTGCTGGGATTGTCTACATGCCGGGAAACCAAGCTGTGCTCCCCGGTCCGTTTTCACCATCACAGGGGCCAGGGGTGGGTCAGCCAACGTGCCCAGGCTCCCTGGGATCGGCCTCTGCTTTCCTCCACCTGCTGGCCGGCTGCCAGGCTGAGGCACTGAAACAGCCTGTGGTGGCATCAGGAGCTTGGGGTGACTGCGTTTCCCATGAGGGGAGGTGCCTTTGCACTTCAGGGAAGCGGGTGGGTGTGGGTCCAGTGACCCTATCCCCACCTCTGAGTCTGCCCTGGATGGTTCCCTGACTCAGCAGGCGGAGCCCCTGGTGGTCACGTGGGTGGAGCCTTGGAAGCCCAGAGGCTGGGTCTGTGGGAGCTAGAAGGTGGTGTTTCTCTCAGGTCTCCCAGGAGTTCCCTGGAAAGTGGGGGGCATGGCCCCACCCCAAAGCAAGTCACTGACAACCCCTGCCACGGCCCAGCCTTCTGAGCCCCAGCGGATGCTGCTGAGCCCTCAGGAGGACTTCACGTGCTGGGTGGGGCCAGGAGGATTCCAAAGGGCTGGGCGGGTGGAGTGCTGGAGGGTGGGGGGCATTGCTTTTCCTCAGGCGGATGCTGCTTGGGGTGGATCGATTGCTCCTCCCAAGAAGAATGGCAGCTGTGGTATTGGATGCTCTAGCACTGGGTCCTGGTGGCCGCGCCTCCACACCTCTCCCCAAAGCCGGACACCCCAGACTCTCCTTGGGTGAGTCCAGTCTGCAGCATCCTCCCTCTGCCTGTGGGTGAGTGGCTGAAAAATGTTTTGAGTGTTGGCCCTCTATTTATTAGTTTTTGTTAATCCTCACCCAAGGATATTTTTTTCACTGGTTCTTTTTTTTAGAGAGAGAGAGGGAGGGAGGGAGGGGGAGAGATAGAAACATGAGTGTGAAATAGACATATTGAGGGATTACCTCCCACACATGCCTGGATGCGGCTGTATCCAACCTGTAACCCAGGTACGTGCCTTTAACTGGGAATCCAATCCATGACCCTTCAGTGTGCTGTACGGCGCTCTAACCACTGAGAAAAACTGGCCAGGGCTGAACATGCTCTTGGTGCTAAACACAGCAAGAGGATAAAATACCTACGTAAGATTTAAATATACTTGCAGCGAAGGTAAACCCTTCAAAAAATAAAGATCTAGAAAACATTCTACATAAAACACATGGAAGTCATATACTCATAGTTCTATGCCCCTTTTATATGAAACTAGAGGCCCAGTGCACGAAATTCGTGCAGGGGGGAATGTGTGTCCCTCAGCCCAGCCTGCACCCTCTCCAATCTGGGATCCTTCTCACAATCCAGGATTGCTGGCTCCCAACCACTCACCTGCCTGCCTGCCTGATCACCCCCTAACCACTCCCCTGCCAACTTGATCGACTCCTAATTGCTCCCCTGCCAGTCCGATTGCCCCCAACTGCCCTCCCCTGCAGGCCTGGTCCCCCCAACTGCCTTCCCCTGCCAGCCTAGTTGCCTCTCATTGCCCTCCCCTGCAGGCCTGGTCCCCCCCAACTGCCTTTCCCTGCAGGCCTGGTCCCCCCCAACTGTCCTCCCCTGCAGGCCTGATTGCCCACAACTGCCCTCTCTTGCAGACCTGGTCCCTCCTAATTGTCCTCCCCTGCTGGCCTGATCGCCCACAACTGCCCTCCCCTGCTGGCTAGCTTGTGGCGGCCATCTTGTGTCCACATGGGGGGTGGCCATCTTTGACCACATGGGGGCGACCATCTTCTGTGTTGGAGTGATGGTCAATTTACATATTACTCTTTTATTAGATAGGATTGAAGAGACTTTAGAAAAGAGACATAGCTAGGTGCCCTATAGATGGGGGGTGGAGCTGTCCACGACCCAGTGCTGAATTCACAGCACCTCTAAGGATTAACATAAAAAATAGGGCAGAATTAGGGGAGATGGTTTTGGCCCATGGTCTTAAGAAACACCTCCTAGATACACACCACATTCCTGGTCAAGGCTGGGCCAGGTCTGGGTCAGCACGACCTCTTGAAAGAGATGAGCTCTCCTGACCTGTGGATTCTGTGATGACCACTTGGAATTCACTTTGTGGAATCAGGTTCGCTCTCTTCATGCATCAGGAAAAGGGGTGAACTCCCTGTGGAAGTTTTTTAAAGCAGAGGCTTTGATGACTTATTTTTCAGTTGTTAAGGCGAAGCTTGAGAGGCAAGTTCACAGGATGTGGTGGGCAGGGTTCCCACACCACAGTGTGTGCAGGGCACAAGGTGCCAGTCACACAGGAAGGGCACCAGCTCTCCTCACCCCTAAAATAGCAGGTGCTGAGGGTCTGACTTGAGCCGCAACTCTGAACTGTCCTGTTTAGTTTTCCTAAACTCTACAATCACATATTGATTTCAACACAGCTCGCTGCCATGTGAAAGTCAAAACAATTATTTGGTTAGCAGTGCTTAATATTCCAGTGCCAAGCTAATGAATAAAATGGTTAAGGATAATTTTTAGCAGAAACATGATATCTCTCTCCCCTAATATCTATTCAGCCTTCTACGTTGCACATATAACTCTCCTGACAACAGAAAGCAGAGTGGACAGTTGGATTCTGTATCTCTAGAAGAGAAGAAAACCTACAATATCTAGTTTTTCTTGTTTGACTGAAATCATTTTTTGTGTTTGAGTCAAACCTCAGCTTCTTCTATCAGAGATCAGCAAGATGAGAGAGAGAGAGAGAGAGAGAGAGAGAGAGAGAGAGAGAGAGAGAGAGAGAGAATTAGTTTGGTACGTTTGCCACAACAAAATACAACTAACTAGGTGGCTTAAGACATCAGAAATTAATTTCATTAGAGTCTGGAGAAGAAAGAGATTGATTGCAGATAGAGATAGATATAGATGCTAGATAGATAGGTAATGATAGATGATAGATAGATAGATAGATAGATAGATAGATAGATAGATAGATAAACTGACCCACAGATACATAGACACACAAAGGGATACATAAGTAGGTGGATAGATTCTCAAATGTTCTGACATATGCTATCATCAGACTCTATTTCCTGTTCTCCACTCTAAGTAAAATTTTCTTACATTGAGAAGGTTAAAAGGGCTAATTCCAATGTAACCCTGATATCTGGGGGATAGTGATCTGAATCCATGCCAGCAAACTCAGTGTACATTCTTGATAACCTATAATTAAGTCACTACCTCCTTCCCAGATACTGGTCTTGCAGAACCTGTTACTGTGAACAGTGCACTGCCCCGGAGGGAGGGTTATTAATGCTGGCGCCAGGCCAGACCACCAGATATGGCCTGGAGACCCCCATCACCTGGGGGCCTTCTTGCAAGGCCCATGAAAAGGACCAGAAGCATAATCCATATTTGCGGGACAAAGACCACAGGGAGATATAAAAGAAAGCCCCATGCATGTTCCTTCACTCAGATTTGGAAGGCTGTTCCCTAAGTCCGCTGGTGTATTAAACAGTGTCCCTCCTCTTCTTTGAAGTGTCACTTGGTTTTCTTTGGTCTTCTGCAACAACATCAGGCCTGAGGGTAACTTTTCCCAACTTTACTGAGATGTAAATGATGTATAACATTGGCTAAGTGTTAGGTGACAATGTGTGGATGTGACACATGTAAATATTGCAATATGATACAAGGTCAGCCTTAGCTAACAATTCCACTAATGAGTCATAATTGTGCTGAGAGCCTTTAGGATACAATCTCTTACCTACCTTTGATTATATGATACAGCATTGTTTATTGTAATCACCATGCTGTACAGTAGACCCCAACTTGTTCATCTTATCACTGAAAGTCATTACTCTTTCACCAACATCTCTCCTTTCCCCACACTCCCTGTGGTAACCATCATTTTTTCTGTTTCTACTAGTTTGGCTTTTTCAGATCCCACACATACGTGAGATTAATCAGCATCTGTCTTTATCTCTCTGATTTATCTCACGTAGCATAAGGCCCTTCAGATCCCTCAGGGTCCTTAAAAATGGCAGGATTTCCTCCTCTCTTGTGGCTGAATAATATTTAATTTTATGTCGATTCAGAAATGGGCAATTCCCACCAGTCAGAGTGTTCTACACATGGGCTTTCAGGGGCAGCACTCCCCAAGACCGTCCCCACAAACACCGACGTACTGATGCCACGTGGGGACAAGCTCTGGGGAAATGACACGGGTGGTGTCTGGTGAGGAGAGGAAGGACTGTGGGTCCAGAGAGGGTTTGGTCATCATGTTGGATTTTTAATTCCCAGGCTTGTATCCGAGTTAGCCCATTTATTCAGTTATAGAACCCAGGTTAACCCCTGTGAACTGAAGAGATGAAGAATCAATAATGCCCATCTGGTAATGTGGGGATTAGAAATAAAGAATATTTTATTACATGAACGTGGGGGAGAGCATGAGGTGTTAGATGTGGGGACCCACACCAGCCCTGTGAATGGACTCCCTAGTCACAGGGGTGAGAAAAGAAGAGGGGTCCTCACAGAATGTCAACCAAGACAGGGAGAGAAAATAGATATTTAATGGAGAAAGAGTCTTGTACGGGGAACACACAGACAGACATTTTCTGCACCCAAATCATGCTTACTCCCCTGGACACACTCAGTGGCAGATGGTTCCCACAACTGCTGGTCCCGACTTTCCTTCAGCACCTCCTGGGGTCATCAGATGGGCTCCAAGCCTCATGCATTGTTCCCTCTGTGTTCATCTCCTGGCTGCACCTTGGGTCCTTATCTGATGGTTTCCATTCTATTATATTTTTCAATCTTCATTTTTGAGGGTATTACAGATGGCCCCCATCTTTTTTCCTCCCATTGCTCCCCTCCATCTGTTTCCTGCCTGACCCCATACCTTCACTCCCTATTGTCTGTGTCTATGGGCCATGCATATATGCATATACATTCTTAGGTTAATCTCTTACCACCTCCCCTCCCCCTTCCCTCAGAGATCTGTCAATCTATCCCATGCATCCATGTCTCTGGACCTATTTCCTATCAGTTATGTTCATTAGATTCCACAGATAAGAGACATCTTATAATATTTGTCTTTATCTGATTGACTTCATTCATTTAGCACTATAATCTCCAGGTCTCTCCATGTTGTCTCAAAAGATAAGATTTCCTTTCCTTTTTAAAATATATTTTTATTGATTTCAGAGAGGGAGAGAGAGATAGAAACATCAGTGGAATCATGGATTGGCCACCTCCTTCATGCACCACACTGGGGACTGAGCCTCCAACCCAGGTGTATGCTCCACCGGGAATCGAACCACAACTTCCTAGTTCATAGGTTGACACTCAACCACTGAGCCATGCCAGCCAGGCTAGAGTGCCCCCCCACCCCCTCTTTTTTTTTTTTTTTTACAGCTGCATAGTATTGCATTGTAGAAATATACCATAGCTTTTTTTATCCACTCATCTACTGATGGGAAATTGGGCAGTTCCCACTTCTTGGCTATTGCAAATAACACTGCTATGAACATAGGGGTTCATATATTCTTTCTGATTGGTGTTTCAGGATTCTTAGGATACATTCAGAGAAATAAAAAAAAATAATAAGCAAATGGGACTACATCCAACTAAGAAGCTTCCACACAGCAAAGGAAACCAGCATGAAAATGAAAAGGGAACCCACTGTATGGGAGAAGATATTTACCAATGATACATTTCATAAGGGGTGAGTGTCCAAAATATATAAAGTTCTTATATAACTCAACAAAAGGAAGAGAAATAATCCAAATAAAAAAAATGGACAGAGGGCCTGAATGGACAGTTATCCAAAGAGGACATACACATGGCCAGGAAACATGAAAAAAATCCTCAACGTCGTCACTCAACATTAGAGAGTGGCAAATTAAAACGACAATGAAGTACATCCTCACACCTGCCAGAATGGCTACCATCAATAAATGAACAAACAGCAAGTGCTGGCGAGGATGTGAATAAAAGGGAACCATAGTGCACTGCTGGTGGGAATGCAGGCTTGTGCAGCCACTATCGAAAGCAGTATGGATTTTTCTCAAAAAATTAAAAGTGGAACCGCCTTATGACCCAGGGATCCTCCAGAACCTCGTGGTAGCCTCAGATCCATTTCCAAGGTTCTGCCTCACTGGGTGGTGGGTTTGTTGTCTTTTGTGTTTCCGTCCCGGCTGCCAGACCTGAAACAGCGACACCCCAACGACCACCATGACCAAGCCAGCCACGCCCATCCGGGTGAGATTCCCCACTGTGTAGTGTTGGGGGGTTGAGGCTGGAGGTTGTGGACAGAGAGGTCACAGAGGTCATGGCAATATTGAACCAACCCAGCATCCCTGGATGTGTATCCAGGTCACCTGACTTCCACTGACTGGATGGGATCCTCTGCACTCAGCCCCATCACTGAGAATTTCCCACACTCACCTGCCTTGGAGTCTGACTTGTTCTGTGATGGTCCCAGGGAATCAGCTGCTCCTGAGAACCAAACACACACAGTGTGTGGTGAGGAGGTGGGGGAATGCTTAAGACATCTCTTCTCTGATCTCCAAGGAGTCCCCAAACTAATAATGCCCATCTCAATCCCTTGAGATGAGCACCTTAGGTGTCTTGTCTTGTAATTAATTAGGATGCAAAGAGGAACATCTGGGGCTTCATTGTGACTTGAGATCAGGAATGTGAAGGAGTGAAGGCCTGGGTCTACCTTTTAGTTCCTCCACCTCAGCCGGCTCCTTGTGTCTCTGACTTTGGATTATGATCACAGTGACACCGTCACTGCTATGGAGGGGACAGGCCCAATAACATCACATCCTGGGGGTTCACTTTGAGGCCCGCTCTCCCAGGAGCTCAGACCCAGAACTGACAGGAAATGTAAGCTCTGAGCCATGATTCTCTCCTTTTACACCTGGAGCCACTGGTGCCCAGCCAGGGGAAGGGTGTGTCCAAGCCAGCAGCTCCACAGGTGCCTGGACCCCCACATGACTCAGCCTCTGTTCCCCATGTAAGCACCCACCACCTCCCCACAGAGACCCTCACTTATCCATCTGTGGGCCTGACACAGTGGTCGGGAGGGATGGATCCTCAGAGCCTCCTGGGGATCAGGATGAAGTGTGAGGGTTTGGTGCTGCCTTCTCCCCACTTGAGCCCAGCGTCTCCTCTTCAGCCTGAGCCCCAACATCTCTCTCTGCCATGACCATCCCTCCTGTCCTCACCCTCATTCACCCCTCTGCAGACCTGACCCTATGGCTGCGAAGGAGCGAATCCTCGAGCCACTGGCCCCCCGTGGTTCCATGAAATCTCTCCCCGAGACCCAGCTCTCCCAGGACTCAGCCCGTTTGTCCTTGAGATCTTGGGGGACATTCAATCCTCAGAGACTCAGAACTGCCCATGGGTTGTTCCATGATGAGGACGCAGGAGGACGCCAGGCCCCCCAGAGACACTCCACCCAGATCTGGGGTCTCTTCTGACTCCTGGGACTCTCTGCCTGGTCTGAACTCTCTGCCTGATCTGAACTCAGAGTAGGGCCACTGAGCTTCCTCAGAGCAAAAAGCCCCAGTAATTCCCCAGGTGTGGACATGGGCCCTGTGGGTGAGTGGTGGGGTCGACAGAGGGTCCAGCATGAGAACAGATGGAGGGGAGGATCTGGGTGGACCCTGGGGTCAGAAGTCACTCAGACTCTTCATTTTCACCTCCCCGGAGACCCAGTCATGGCTCTACTTTTGTCCACCTGACACCCTTTGTATCAGGTAATTGGAAAGGGTGGACAGGAACCAGAGCTGACAGCTCATTAGACAGGGTCAGGGGCCCTCACCTGAGACCAGGAGCTCCAGGGGCTCACTGGGGTGTGACAGCAGGTAGGGGGAGGTGCTGTGTGAGCTGTAGCACCTATAGGTGCCCTCGTGGGCTGAGGTCACAGGACTCATGGAGAACTCTGCCTACTTCGGCTGAGCTGGGTGCTTTGATCTCAGATGTGCAGGGGGTGGGGATCAGCTGCCCCCTCCTTGGACAGAAGGAACGTGTCCCTGGGACTCTGTGACTGACACAGCAGGGTCATGTTCTCTCCTGAGGCCACCCTGGGGCCTGGCTGCACTGAGAGGGAGGGTGTGTCAGGCAGGTGTCCTAGAGAGAGGGAGGGAGGGTGAGGGCTGCCTGCCCACCTTGTTCTGACCTGAGAGTCACCATGCCTTTCTCTGAGGACCCTCCTCTCTGTCTGTCTCTGTTTCTCTGAGACTCCCCCTCTCTCCTCCCACCCCCTGTCTCTCTCTCTTTGTCTCTCTCCCTCCCTGGAGCTTACACTTTCTGGCCTCACCACCTTCGACCCCAGAAGGGTCTGTGCTGAGTCTGGGTCCCTGACTGAACCCACTGGCTCCTCACCTGCCATCAAGATGTCCAGAGGGTCACTGGGGGCGACCAATCAAAGGAGAAGTTGTATCCACCGTAGCATCTGTACCGGCCCCCGAGGGAGCTTCTCACAGTGTCCAGGGGGAAGTGGGCCTGAGAGAGCCCAGCCTGGGGCTTCAGGACAAGGCTCTGGGGGAGGTCCTGTCCCTCCTCCTTGTGCAGAGCGAATCTGTCATAGCCGACATCAGAGCGACACTGGAGGGTCAGGCTCTGTCCAGAGGCCACGATGGGGCCCTGCTGGCACAGGAGGGAGGGCTTCCCAGACTCACCTGGGGAGACCAGATGTGAATTATAGGCGCTGCTCCTCCCATAATTCCCTTCTCTTGTCCTGGCTTCCAGGTCTCACTGTCTCTCTGTGTCTCTGATCCATGGACCCCTGTGCTCCCCTCCTCTCCCCTTCTTACATGGGCTCCCCTCCCAGCAAAGATGCCAATAAATATGTCTGGTGCCTCAGTCCATGGATGGGATAACAATGGGACTCAGTTGAGACCAGCAGCTCCAGGGCCTCACTGGGGTGTGACCACACCTGAGGTCTCTCCCTGTAGCAGCCATAGCATCTGAAAGTCCACCTATGGGTGGGGGTCACAGGGCTCACAGGGAACAGGGCCTGGGACTGCCCACTGGGCTGTGTCTGTGAGTCCAGGGTCCAGGAGAGCCTGTGATCTCCTTCCTTAGTCAGAATGAACCTGTCAAATCTGAGTCGTGAGCTACAATGGAGGGTCACGTTCCCTCCTGAGATCACGACAAGGCTGGGCAGAGCAGAGAGGCTGGATTTTCTGTAGGCTTCTAGGAGTGGAGGAGGCAGCGTGTTAAATGGGGCTCACACCTGCCTCACGTCCCCCAGGGCTAGGCTGTGAGAGGGAGACACTCTGAGAGCAGACCCCCTTGCTGAGGGCAGAGCCTGAGGCTGGGACCCCTGAGTGTCCTCTACCTGTCACCACCAGCTACAGGGGGTCACTGCTCTCTGACCATCCAGTGGGGCTGATATAGTAACAGTGGTATCCCCCTGCGTCATGCTTTGTTATGTGTGTGATGGAGAACTTCCCCTTATTTGTGTGCTTCCATGGAGTCTGTGTTTTCCAAAAGTCATGGTTTTCTTCCTTATATAGATGAAATATCTGGGCCTCCAGGGTCCCCTGACACCAGATGGTCACGGGGCTCCCCCATGGGATGATGGGGCCTGGCTCAGCCCAGAGAGTTGGTTTGGGGAGGGTCCCTGGAAGGAAACCAGATGCTGCATTGCAAAGACCTTCTCCCACCCTCATCCCCACCTCATCCCAGGACCTCTGTGCTCCTTCCTGAGCCTCAAGAGATGAAGTAAGAGGAGGGACATGGAGCCTGCTTTCACATGGGTCCTCTGGTCCAGACTCAGCCCTGGAAGAGAGTTGTCTGTGAGTTTGTATGTGTGAGTGTATGTGTGAGTGTATGTGTGTGAGTGTGTCTATGTGTGTGTGCATAAATGAGTGTGTGAGGGTGTGAAGTTGCATGTGTGTATGAGTGTATATGTGTGTGATTGAGTGTGTATTTGTGTGTGAGTTTGCACCTAGACATCTCAGCTGAATCCCTCCCTACCACGGTCCAGTCCACTGAGCTGCGTGATCTCTGAGGTTCCCCATGAACTATGGGGTGCACCTGCCTGGTTCCTTCCTGACTCCCCATCCCCGTGTCCACAACTGACTGAGGCAGAGAAGAGCAGAGAGGATGGACATCATGGCGTCTACTCTGAGGGCTCCTGCTCTGCAAATGGAGGAGGCCTGGGCCTGAAGGACAGAGACACACAGGATGTGGTGAGTCCGGAGCTGCTGCTGCCCTTCAGGGTTTCACAGCTGTGGACCCACAGCAATGGGTTGGCCCTGCTCTGTGCCCAGGTCAGGGTTTTTCCATGATGAGGTGTCTGGAGACACTCAGCCCAGATCTGGGGTCTCTTCTGACTCCCAGGACCCTCTGCCTGGTCTGAGCTCCTGCTCAGAGAGAGCAGGACCCAGGTTCTCATCCTGAGTCCACCTCAACAGGCTGGCTCTACATGCAGATCACTTCCTGTTTCCTCAGCCTCCCTCAAAGGGAATTCTCTTTCTGCCTTTGACTCATCCATAAACAAGTATTTACTTGTACCAAGAGCCGAGTACTTGTACCAAGAACAGAAATGCATCCGTGATCCAGGAGACGCATTTCCTGTAGGTTTAGAATAATCTTAGAAGAGTATGGGAATTCAAAGACTAATGTTAGCATTACTTTATTTACAAAGGAGAAATGAGAGAAACTATGAGAAAAACTAGGGACCATAACTAGACTGCGTTTGAGGTAATGGCTGTTGGAAGATGTGGAATCCTTATAGGTTGGAGTGAGAATATTCTTGAAAAGAAGGAACATTCTAGAGAACTCTAGAGATATAGAGAGTCTCTGAGCATCAGTAAGATAGGGTGAGATGGTGGCTGATTATGGGCGAGCTCCACCCCCGGCATGCAAGGATGTGGGATTATGTCTATAAGGGAAAGTAAATGCATAGGAATGGACTGTGCTGGTCAGCCTGAGTTATGGAGATAATATGAAGAAGAGAAATGCAATATCTCTCTATATAAAAGCTTAAGCAACCAAACAACTGAACAACTGGTCGACCAGTCTCTATGATGCACACTGACCACCAGAGGGCAGACGCTCCATGCAGGTCCTGCCCCCTGGTGGTCAGTGCATTCCCACAGCCAACCTCCCGCAGCTGGCCAACCTCCCAACCCCCCCAACCCCCCAGCCCCCTGGCTGGCCAACCCCAATCGGCCCTGATCACTCCATTCAGGACTGGGCAAGATGGCCCTGATAGTCCAATCACCAGTCAGGCCAAGGACCCCAACCCATGCACGAATTCATGCACCGGGCCTCTAGTATGTAAATAAAACATAATATCAATAGTAAGTGAACTCCAACCATGTGTTTCTAACAATGTTACTTGAATGCCTTACATGGACTTACTACACGATCCTTGCATAGCCCTGAGCAGTCACAACGCATGCTGAGAAGAGAAATGAGAAGGAATCTCAGTGTTGCTTCTAGTCTTGTGCTGACTTGTGGGCTTGGGAAGGGATTTGCTAGTCCTACAGAACTCGAAGAAACAGCAATGGTAGAACCCAGCACAGAAATGGTCACTAGCTGATGGTATGGGTGTGAGAATGTCTGAGTGTGTATGTGTGTGCGTGAGTCTCAGTGAGCATGTATGTGTGTGAGTCTGCATATGTGTGTGAGTGAGTGAGCATGTATGTGTGTGTGGATGTGGATGTGAGTGTATATGTGCATGTGTATATTTGTGTGTGAATGTGTACTTCTGTGATTGTGTATGTGTGTGAGTGAGGGTGTATTTGTGAGTGATTTTGTATATTTGTGAGTGTGTATGTGTGTGAATGTCTATGTGTGTGTGAGTTGGTATGTGTGAATGAGTATGAGTATGCATGAATTAATGTATGAGTGTATGAGGTCGTGTGTGTTTGAGTATTGTGTGTGAGTGTGTGTGTATTTGTGCTATTGCGATTGTGCATATGATTGTGTGTGTGTGATTTTGAATATTTGAGAGTGTGTATGTAAGTGTCTATTTGTCTGTAAGTTTGTATGTGTGAGTGTATGTGTGTGAGTGTGTATGAGTATGTGTGTGCATAAATGAATGTGTGAGTGTGTGAAATTGCATGTGTGTATAAGTGTACTAGTATGTGTGTGTGTGTGTATTTGTGTGTAATTTTGTATATTTGAGAGTGTGTAGGTGTATGTGTCTATTTGTCTGTTTGTATGTGTGAGTGTGTGCGTGTATCTGCATGAATGAAAGTGTGAGTGTGTGCAGTTGCATGTGTATGAGTGAGTGTGTATGTGTGCATGAATGAATGTGTGAGTGTGAGTTTGCACGTGTGTATGAGTGTGTGTGTGTGTGTGTGTGTGTGCACACTCATGGGGCAACTGCACCCTTCTGGTTGAAGGAAAAGGAAGTGAGAGCTCAGGTTGGAGGGTCACATCTGGATGATCATGAACAGCCTTCGGTTCAGAAAGAAGAGTCTGCAGTTACCCTTAAAACAGGGAGGTCCATGGAAAACTTTTGAGCAGAAATGAACACTCTGAAATGTGAACTGAAAAGATGGACGTAGTAGGTGAGCTGGTGCAGGGAGTGAGGGTGTGGTGCTCAGCACCCAGGAAAGTGGTGAGTGAGACTGCAGCCTTGGCGGGGGGCGGGAGCATGAGTGTGAAGTGTGAACTCCCTCCCTGCCTTGTTGACCAGAGACACTGAACCAGAAGGTGGAGGGGGTGAGCCTGCGGGGCTGTGCAAGATGCATCTGCTCCCACAGGGAAGCTCAGCGCCTCCTGGCCCTGGAACACTGGTTCTGCTTCTCACACAGTTCCCACCTGACTTTCTGTCTCTGTGAGAAGTATGTGGTGTGTTTCTCTCACCAGCTCCTTGGCCTAAATCATTTGAGTCATTTCTGCCTCTTCAGAGCACCTCTCATACCAGCTGTCATTCTCCTCTTCAAATTGTGAAGAACTTTCAGATTTCAGAGAAAAAATTACATTCATGAGATTTCTTTTTAAGCCAGTAACTCTCTCTCTCTCTCTCTCTCTCTCTCTCTCTCTCTCTCTCTCTCTCTCTCTCTCTCTCTCTCTCAATATTGATTGTGGCTCTACCACAGCCTGAATGGTTGGAAGAGATTTGAACAGCCTGCTTCCTCTCTTGGTCTCACTTCCCTCATTTGTAGCCCCATGATACTGACACCACTCCTACATAGGTGAGAATTCACCCTACCTGAGATATGGGGCAATGGAAACCAGCTTTTCATGTATAGATGGAGATGGTGGAGATTTGAGAAATTGAAAACTAGAGACATCATGTCCAAAGGAGCAGAAGGAAGACTCCAGATCAGACCCCTCATGGGGAGTCACCTGAATCGTGACAGACCCTTGCCATGCAAGGTCATGGGGTCATGGTCTTTCCATCAGGTGGTTCTGGGCCAGTTGGTGAGTCTGAAACATGGTGAACTTTCATGCTTGCTTCCCATCATACACGAAATCGATGTCAGATGGGCTACAGATAAAAATGTGAGAATCATCTGCTTGGGGGAGGGGGTGTCAGGGGAGAGGTCAATGGGGGAGGAAGGAGACTCATGTAATACTTTAAAAAAAATAGAGAATTTTAAAAATACGAGAATCAATCAATTACTTTTTCTTTAGGAGAAAAATGTAGAAAAATATTTGTATAACTGTGTGGAAGCAAAGGTTTCTTTAAATGGATACGAAACCATGAACTTTGTGGACAATCTGGTAAATTGGAATCCACTGAAAGTAAGAAACAGACACCCAGGGGAGAGTGAAAAGCAAAACCACATAATAGGTGGGTGAAGGTATTTGCGGTGACAAAATGAGACAAGGGACTGGTACTCAGAACATTTACGTACCCTGCACAAATCTGTAAGATGACAGCAGGGAACGATAGAAAAACAAACGAATACGTTAACATGCAACCTAAAAAATTGATATCCAGTGTGTGGTTATTTTTGGAAATTTCCTCAGCTTCATCACTCATCAGAAAGTGGACATTCACCTACCCTCTGGGACCAATGCATACCCAGAATGGATAAACTATCCAGACAGAAACTCTGAGCGTTGTCATAGGTGTGGACACTGGTGATGGGAGTGAAATGGTGTGGCCACTCTGCGAAAATGCTCCCTGGCATCTTGTAAACATGAGTACCTGACACAGCCTTGTTATCTAACTTTTCCAGCAACCTTTGATGGAAAGAGCATCCTTTCTCCCTCGGTTTGCCTGGGCACCATTGTCCAAGCCCAGTTGACTGTGTTGGTCTATGTCTACATCTCTTTTATTCCCTTGACCTTGAGCTAAAATGAACACATTCTCTTCATTAAAGGACACGTGTCTGTCCTTTAACTAATTCCCAAACCCCCTTATGACAGGCGCTTTACGGTAACATTTGAAATGTGGTCATGTGAGTCCTCCCTTCCCACAATGTTTTCCTTCAGAACTGTTCTTGCCTCTTTTAGTTCTTTGGATTTTTCATGTGAATTTTAGAATCAGCTTGTCAGTACTTAAAGCATAAACTGGAGATGCTTCAACCTAGTCACGTTTTTGAAACTGTCCCTGAGAAGATAGAAAGTCAGAGTTGAGTGGCTGGCTTTTTCTGTCCTGGAAATATCAGGATTATTTCATCATTCATGTTTCTCAGGCTCATCCACCCAGATAGTCCATCCCACTCAGCACATTGACGTTCTTCATAACAGGACATGCATTGTGACCCAGGAATATTCACCTTTTTAGGCTATGACCAACCTTCCTTATGTGCTTGAAAGAATTTAACAAAGACTCCTCCCCACCCACTAATGCATACTTTTCTGTGAATAAAATAGTGAGTGTCCGGGGAAAGTATCCACTCATTGACAAAGTGAATCTACCCTCTTCTTGTCTTCATCTCAGTTACTCCCCTACTTACAATGAGTCTATTTCATCATTGATGTTTCTGTCCTTGGACATGAAATGAGCTCTCTGGTCCTATTATTTCCTTTAAAACAAGCTCTAGTTTGTTCTATTGGACATAATCTTGATGCTCAACACACCAAGAGGATCAAGGTCTACATAGGACGAAAAGATACTTGTAGTTAAGGTAAACCATTTAAAAAGTACAGATGCATAAAATAGTCTCCCTGAAAAGAAAATGAAAATAAATAAATAAATAAATAAATAAATAAATAAATAAATAAATGCTCCTCAGGCCAATAAAATCATGCTGGTCATGTACTCATATTTCTATGCCCCTTTTATATAAAACTAGAGGCCCAATGCAAAGATTCATGCAAGAATGAGCCTTCCTTCCTTTGGCTGCCAGCACCGCCTTTGCTCTGGTCGGAGCTACTGTTTTGCTCCAGCCCGGAGCTGCCTTTACACCTTCCCATGCTGCCCAGAGACCCAGCGCAGCTGGGGTGGTGCAGAATGCCTGAGTCGTCACCATGGGAATGACACATGGGTCCCACCCTGCCCCCGGCTTTCAGTGCCTGCATATGCAAATTAACCTTCCATCTTTGTTGGGTTAATTTGCATACTCACTCCTGATTGGCTGGTGGGCGTCTTGAAGGTATGGTCAATTAACATGTTACTCTTTTATTAGTGTAGATTGAAGAGACACTAGAAAAGAGACACAGGTAGGCACCCAAAGGATGGTGGGATGGAGCTGTCCACGACCCAGTGCTGAATTCACACCACCTCTCAGGGTTAACATACCAAATTGGATACAATTAGGGGAGGTGGTAGTGGTTCATGGTCTTAAGAAACACCTCCTAGATACACACGCACATTCCTGGTCAAGGTTGGGCCAGATCTGGGTCAGCATGACCTCTTGAAAGGAGGTGAGCTGTCCTGACTTGTGGATTCATGATGACAAGTTTGAATTTTCTTTTCAGTATCAGGTTGGTGCTGTTTATCCATCAGGAAGAGGGGTAATTTTTATAGCTGAGCTCTTGATAACTTATGTTTGAGGTGTTAAAATGATGCTCAAGAGACAAGGTCACAGGATGTGGTGGGCAGGGTCCCCACAGGGCACAAGGTGCCTGTCACACAGGAAGAGAGACAGCTCTTCTCACCCCAAAAATAGCAGGTGCTGAGGGTCTGACATGAGACACATCCCTGAAGAGGCCTCCTGCTTGAACTGCCACATTTAGTTGTCTTAAACACTACCATCAGATATAGGTTTTAACATAGCTTGCTGACATTTGAAAGTCATCAAAATTATTAGGTTTATCGTAGTCAGTGTTCCCGGGCCATGATAATGTATAAAATGGTTGACATAAAACAATTTTCAGAAGAAATATGAAACCTCTCTTGTAAGCAATATCTATTAGGCCTTTATCAGTCACATATTTTTTTTTTCACTCTCCTGGCCCCCCCCCCCCAAAAAAATGCCAAGTGGGTAGTTGGGCCTGCATTTTAGAAGAGAAGAAAACTAACAAGATCAGTTTTTCTTGTTTTATTTAAATCATTTCTTGTGTATGAGTCAAAACCCTATTTAGATTGGCCAGTGTGGCTCAGTGGTTGAGCATCAACCTCTGAACCAGGAGTTCATGGTTCGATTCCCAGTCAGGGTACATGCCCAGGTTGTGGGCTTGACCCTCAGTGTAATGCATGCAGGAGGCAGCCAATCAATGATTCCCCCCCCCCCTCTCTCTCTCTCTCTCTCTCTCTCTCTCTCTCTCTCTCTATATATATATATATATATATATATATATATATATATATCCCTCTCCCTTCCTCTCTGAAATCAATAAAAAATGTATTTTTTAAAAAACTTAGTTTATTCTATGAGAGAGAGTGGAAGAGCAAGAGATCACGAGAGAGAGAGAGAGAGAGAGAGAGAGAGGTTCTTAGAGGGAATGAATTAATTTGGTAAGTTTCCCACAATAAAATACAAGTAAGTAGAAAGCTAAAGACTACAGAAATTAAATGTATTAGAGTCTGGAGACCAGAGAGATTGATTAAATATGAAGATAGATAGATAGATAGATAGATAGATAGATAGATAGATAGATAGATGATATACTAGTAGACACACAGATAACATAGACACACGAATAGTATACAAAGGTATACAAAAGTAGGTGGATAGATTAAAAAACATTCTAACATATACTATCAACCTGTCCTATGCTTTAGATAAGTTTTCCTTGCATCAGGGATGAGGCTAATTTTTTCCAGCTTCACTGAGATAGAATTGACATATAACATCGTGTAAGTGTTATGTGACACGTGTGGATGTGATACATTTAAATATTGCAATATGATACCGCTTCAGTGTTAGCTAACAATTCCATGAAAATGTCACCTAACGGCTCCTTTTTCTGTGGTGGGAACCTATAGGATACAATCTCTTACCTACTTTTGGGGTAATATGATACAGCATTGTTTACTGCAATCACCATGCTGTATACAGTAGACCCCAACTTGTTCATCTTATCACTGAAAGTTGATACTCTTTCACCAACATCTCTCCTTTCCCCACCCTCCCTGTGGTAACCATCATTCTCTCTGTTTCGACTAGTTTGGCTTTTTCAGACCCCACACGTACATGAGATTAATCAGCATCTGTCTTCATCTGTCTGATTTATCTCACGTAGCATAACGCCCTCCAGGTCCCTCAGGGTTATTACAAAAGGCAGTATTTCCTTCTCTCTTGTGGCTGAATAATATTTAATTTTATGTCGATTCAGAGATGGGCATCTCCCACCAGTCAGAGCGTTCTACACATGGGCTTTCAAGGGCAGAACAAGCACCGATGTGCTGATGCCACGTGAGGACAGCTCTGGGGAAATGACACTGGTGGCGTCTGGTGAGGAGAGGAAGGATTGTGGGTCCAGAGAGGGTTTGGGCATCCGGTTGGATTTTTAATTCCCAGGCTCATATCCGAGTTAGCCCATTTATTCAGTTATGGAATAACCCAGGTTAACCTCTGTGTGCGGAAGCAATGATGAATCCATAACGTTCACCTGGGAATGTGGCGATTAGAAATAAAGAACAAGTTATTGCGTAAGAATGGAGAGCATGAGGTGTTCGATGTGGGGACCCACACCAGCCGTGTGGGATGGACCCTCAAGTCCAGGGATAAGAAAGAAAAGGGGTTAAGACAGAGAGACAAAATAAACATTTAAGGGTGGAAGAGCCCTGTACAGGGAACACACAGACATTTCCTGCACACAAACCATGTTTATTCCGCTGGACATTCTCAGCAATATGCCCAACTATGGCCCCGTCTTTCAGCACCTCCTGGGATCATCAGATGGGCTCCAAGGCTCCCCCTTTCTGAATGGTGCACCGTCCCCTCTGTGTTCATCCTCTGTCTTCATTGTGGGTCCTTCTCTGGTTGTGTCGAGCCTCAAATAGCAGCACCCCGAGGACCACCAGGACCAAGCCAGCCCCGCCCATCCGGATGAGATTCCCCACGGTGTAGTCTTGGGGGTGGGAAGCAGGGAGTTGTGGACAAAGAGGTCAGAGAGATCAGGATCCTGGATGTCCACCCAGCACACCCACTTCCCCTTGACTGGACATGACCCTCTACCCCAAGCATGGCAAACTCACAGCCTGTGGGCCACATGCGGCCCACACGAATATTCTTGTGGCCCAGCCAATATAATGGTATGTAAGGAAGATTTTAATAAAAATTTCTTAACTTAATTTTTACAATATCCTGTTACACATAACTAGTGGCCTGGTGCACATAATTTGTGCACTTGGCGCGCGGGGGGTCCCCCAGCCTGGCCTGTGCTCTGTCACAGTGCAGGAGCCCCATGATAGCATCACCCCAAAGAGGTAGGCCGGAGCTGGTGGAGGCCTGTGGACCCCTGGGGCAGGCGTGGAGAGGCCTCCCCCATACCCCACCCCCATCCCCCACCCACCCATGCCTGCTGTGCTGGCAGCTTCCAGCTGATCCCTTGTTATGCATGAGGACATCCTGACCATTTGCATATTACCCTTTTATTCCTATAGATTGTTAATAACGAACTACAATGTTCGATAATGACTGATGACTATAATCCTATTGCATTCATTTCCCTTAGGTGCCTTACACGCAGGAACACCATTTCTCTCCACTAATGCCAGCAGCGAATATTTTAGCAGCCGATGGCCATGTCATTAGTCTTGGACTGACTTGTTGGGTGTGTGCAACAGGAAATATTTTGCTTTTGGAGAACAAGAAAAATAGGTTCATTTGCCTTATGCTGATTAATTTGTGCAGTTATCCAGTGTCTGGTAAGTTCATGTTCAAGAAAAAATATTAGCCCTAACTGGTTTGGCTCAGTGGATAGAGCATCGGCCTGCGGACTGAAGGGTCGCAGGTTAAATTCCAGTCAAGGGCATGTACCTTGGTTGCGGGCACATACCCAGTAGGGGGTGTGCAGGAGGCAGCTGGTCGATGTTTCTCTCTCATCGATGTTTCTAACTCTCTATCCCTCTCCCTTCCTCTCTATAAAAAACCAATAAAATATATTTTAAAAAAGAAAAATATTAATTTTCATTAAAATGTTCCATTAGTTTATGTTAACAGTGACTCATTTATTTCAGCCCTTTGTATTCAACATGTCTCTATCAACATAAACCTACATTTCTATGAAAATGGAAGCCTTTGTTTTTTTGCGGCCACATACACTTAAACCTTGTTAGCCTTTGATTTTGACATGCTTTCTCTACCCAACCCCATATCTGAGGATGTCTCCCACTCACTGATCTTGGGGTCTGACCTATTTGGTGATGGGCTGAGGGTGTCAGCTGCTCCTGAGAATCAGGACACGAGGGTGTGAGTGAGGACCTGGGGAGGCAGGAGCCTTCCTCCTGGGCCCTGTGCTCTCAGATGCCCCACTTCTCAGACGATGACTTTTACACCGTCCCTCCATGAGCCTGTCTTTTCTCTGCCAGGTTCCCTGGGATCCTCGTTGGATTGTTACTAGCCTGCCTGTGAGCTGTGAATTCAGAACCTGCTCTGAGTTTCATAGGACCAGACTTGGTTTGGGCCCCTACGTTAATGAGAAAGGTGGTCTCCATAAAGAAATTGTTGACTGTTCTTTTGTTGTTTTAAATACAAGACTTCATCATCTTACTTTGCTACAGCTGAGAGATCCCACTTATTCAAAACCTGGGGAGCAGGAATCCATGAATGAGGGGCTAGAGTCAATGGCTCTGGAAACTATTGGTTGTTGGAGTCCACAGGGTTCCCTCATTTATTACTGTCTCAGACTTTGCTGGGTACGGGGCCCTAACGTACCTGAGCATAGAAAAGAGTGGGTCAAGGACCCCTCACCTGCAACCAGGAGCTCCAGGGACTCACTGGGGAGTGACAGCAGGAAGGGGGAGGTGCTGTTTGAGCTGTAGCACCTGTAGGTGCCCCCGTGGGCTGAGGTCACAGGACTCATGGAGAACTCTGCCTGGAACTGCCCAGCTCGGTGCTCTGATCTCAGAATCAGGGGGGGATCGGCTGCCCCCTCCTTGGACAGAAGGAATGTGTCCCTCGGCCTCTGTGACTGACAAAGCAGGGTTACATTCTCCCCTGAGGCCACCCTGGGGCCTGGCTGCACCAAGAGGGAGGGTCTGTCTGGCAGGTGTCCTAGAGAGAGGGAGGGAAGGAGATAGGGTGAGGGCTGCCGGCTCAGCTTGTTCTGACCTGAGAGTCACCAGGCCTCTCTCTAAGAACCCTCCTCTCTGTCTCTGTTTCTTGAGTCACCCCACTGCCCTCCCACTCCTCTCTCTCTCTCTCTCTCTCTCTCTCTCTCCCTTTCTCCCACTCTGAGGACCCAAGAGTACTTGTCCAAGCAATCACTACTGGGGCTCTCCATCGGGGTAGTATAGATTTTAATACCGTGACTGAACCCACTGGCTCCTCACCTGCCACCAGGATGTCCAGGGGGTCGCTGGGGGCCGACCACTCAGAGTAGAGGTTGTATCCACCGTAGCATCTGTACCGGCCCCTGTAGGAGCTGCTCACAGTGTCCAGGGGGAAGTGGGCCTGAGAGAGCCCAGCCTGGGGCTGCAGGACAAGGCTCTGGGGGAGGTCCCGACCCCCCTCCTTGTGCAGAGCGAATCTGTCATAGCCGACATCAGAGCGACACTGGAGGGTCAGGCTCTGTCCAGAGGCCACGATGGGGCCCTGCTGGCTCAGGAGGGAGGGCTTCCCAGACTCACCTGGGGAGACCAGACGTGAATTACAGGGGCTGCTCTTCCCATAACCCCCTTCTTCTTGCCTGACCCCCAGGTCTCATTGTGTCTCTCTGTCTGTGTCTCTGGCCCAGTAGCCCTTGTGTTCCCCTCACCCCACCCTCTCACATGGGGCTCCCCACAGAGTAAAGACCCCAATAACCTGGTTGGTGCCTCAGTCCATGGATGGGACAATAATGGGACTCACCCGGGACCAGGAGCTCCAGGGCGTCACTGGGGTGTGAGCACACCTGAGGCCTGTCCCTGTAGCAGCCATAGCATCTGAACCTCCACCTGTGAATGGGGGTCACGGGGCCCACAGGGAACAGGGCCTGGGACTGCCCACTGGGCTGTGGCTGTGAGTCCAGGGTCCACCAGAGGGTGTGATCTCCTTCCTTAGTCAGAATAAACCTGCCAAATCCCTGCCCTGAGTCACACTGGAGGGTCACGTTCCCTCCTGAGGTCACGACAGGGCTGGGCAGGGCTGAGAGGCTGGGTTTGCTGTAGGCTCCTAGGAGAGGAGGAGGCAGCATGTTAAATGGGGCTCACACCTCCCTCATGTCCCCCAGGGCTGGGCTGTGAGAGGGAGACACCCTGAGAGCAGACCCCCTTCCTGAGGGCAGAGCCTGAAGCTGAGACCCCTGAGTGTCCTCTCACCTGTCACCACCAGCTCCAGGTTATCACTGCGCTCTGACACGCCAGTGGGGCTGTGATAATAACAGTGAAATATCCCTGCATCATGCTCTGTCATGTGTGTGATGGACCACTTGGCCTTTTCCCCGGGCTCCAGTGGCTTATGTTTGTACCAGGCTGCTGGACTTCCCTCTTTATACAGGTGGTACACTTTAAACCCTCGGGTCCCCTGACACCAGATGGTCACAGGGCTCCCATAAGGGATCACAGGGCCTGGCTCAGCCCAGATGATGTGTTTGGGGAGGGTCCCTGGAAGGAAACCAGAGGCTGCATTACAAAGCCCTTCCCACCCTCACCCCCAGCTCCGTGGTCGGCAAACTGCGGCTCGTGAGCCACATGCGGCTCTTTGGCCCCTTGAGTGTGGCTCTTCCACAAAATACCACAGCCTGGGCAAGTCTATTTTGAAGAAGGGGCATTAGAAGAAGTTTAAGTTTAAAAAATTTGGCTCTCAAAAGAAATTTCAATCATTGTACTGTTGATATTTGGCTCTGTGGACTAATGAGTTTGCTGACCACTGCCCCAGCTCAACCCCAAATCTTCTCATTTTATCACCTCATCCCAGCATCTCTGTGCTCCCTCCTGGGCCCAGGGGTGAGGGAAGAGGAGGGACATGGAGCCTGGGGAGGACTCACCTGCCTGCACTCCGGTCCTCTGGTCCAGACTCAGCCCTGGAATAGACTCCCCATCAGAGATTTGCACCCGGATGTCTGAGCTGATTCCCTTCCCATCAGGGCTCCGTCCACTGGAGCTGCCTGAGCCTGAGGTTCCCCATGAACAAGGGGGTGCAGCCACCCCTCCTGCTCCCCCTCTCCGTGTCCACAACTGACCGAGGCAGAGAAGAGCAGAGAGGATGGACGTCATGGTGTCTGCTCTGAGGGCTCCCGCTCTGCAGATTGAGGCAGCCTGGGCCTGAAGGACAAAGACGCACAGGATGTGGTGAGTCAGGAGCTGCTGCCCTTCAGGGTTTTCACAGCTGTGGACCCACAGCCTGGGGAGGGAACGACCCTGCTCCTGGCTCTGCATCTCCCCAGGTGAAAGGCTCATGGGGAGTCCAGGTTTCAGGACGCAGCTCAGCAGTGTCTGAGGTCTCACCTGATCCTCAGGGTCTCATGTTCAGATGCATGTTGCAAAGCTCCCCAGGCTCACCCCCTCCCACCTTGTTGGTGTTTTATTTACAAACTAGAGGCCCGGTGCATGAAATTCATGCATGACAGTTGTGTGTGTGCCCCTCAGCCCAGCCTGCACCCTCTCCAATCTGGGATCCCTCTCACAATTCAGGACTGCTGGCTCTCAACTGCTTGCCTGCCTGCCTGCCTGCCTGATTGCCCCTAACTGCTTATGCCTGACAGCCTGATCACCCCCTAACCACTCCTCTGCCAGCCTGATCGATGCCTAACTGCTTCCCTGCTGGCCCAATTGCCCCTAACTGCCCTCCCCTGCTAACCTGGTTGCCCCTAACTGTCCACCCCTGCTGGCGCGGTTCCCCCAACTGCCCTCCCTTGCCAGGCTGGTCACCCCTAACTGCCCTCCCCCTGCCGGCCTGGTTGCCTTCAATTGCCCTCCTCTGCAGGCCTGGTCACTCCTAACTGTTCTCCCCTGCAGGCCTGGTTGCCTCTAACTGCCCTCCCTGCCAGTCCAGTCACCCCTAACTGCCCTCCCTGGCTGGCCTTATCACCCCTAACTGCTTTCCCCTGCTGGCCTGGTCACTCCCAACTAACCTCCCTTGCAGGCCTGGTTCTGCCCAACTGCCCTCCACTGCAGGCTTTGGTCCCCCCCAACTGTCCTCCTCTGCAGGCCAGTTCACCCCTAACTGCCCTCCCCTGCAGGCCTGGTCCCTCCCAACTGCCCTCTCTTTCTGGCCTGATCACCCACAACTGCCCTCCCCTGCTGGCCATCTTGTGGCAGCCATCTTGTGTCTACATGGGGGTGGCCATCTTGTGTGTTGGAGTGATGGTCAATTTGCATATTACCTCTTTATTATAAAGGACATTGTACTCCTCCAGTTCATTTGTAATACATGACACATGATTTTATAAGACGATCTGAACAAATAGTTTGTTTCTCATATGTTCCGTTTGTGATAAACACCTCATCAATGCCCTTGTGTGGCAATCACCACACCCACGAAGAGCAACCACCTCCCTCTCCCTCACTCCCTTTCAGACAGTCTGTCTGTATGTGTCCAGGGGTGTCTAGAATGTTCTTTCCTCTCTACCATGTTCTCATCCACCTCTTAGGTCTCCACCTACTCACACAGCCAATCCTTCAAACACAGTCTTCACATGGTCCCAGCTGTTCTCATACAGTTCTTTTTAAATTTCCTTTTTGTAAGTAATTAATTCACACATTAGCCTTAGAATGTCCTAGTCTACCTGTCTGAGCTCTAAAAATACAGGCATGTCTCCTGGATCATGGATGTATTTCTGGTACCTGGACAAATACCTGGCAGGTAGAAGGAGATAAATATTTGTTTATGGACGAGACCAAGACAGAAAGTAAATTCCACTTGTGGTGGCTCAGAAGGTACGTGATTGCCCTCTTTAGAGCCAGCCGGCCAGGGGTTGCCTCTGACCGAGAACAGGGGCCTGCCCTCTCGGAGCAGAAGTTCAGACCAGACAAAGTCCTGGGAGACAGATGAGACCTCAGAGCTGAGCTTGTCTCCAGAGGCCTGGACTCCCCCTGAGCGCTCATCCTGGGGAAACCCAGAGCCACCCAGGGCAGGGCCACCCACTTGCTGTGGGCCCACATGTGAAGGAAACCAGAAGAGTGGCAGCAGCTCCTGACCCACCACATCCTGTGCGTCTCTGTCCTTCAGGCCCAGGCCTCCTCCATCTGCAGAGCAGGAGCCCTCAGAACAGACACCATGATGTCCATCCTCTCTGCTCTTCTCTGCCTCGGTCAGTTGTGGACACGGGGATGGGGAGCAGGAGGGGCGGCTGCACCCCCTTGTTCATGGGGAACCTCAGGCTCAAGCAGCTCGAGTGGACGGGCCCTGATGGGAGGGGAATCAGCTCAGACATCCGGGTGCAAATCTCTGGTGGGGACTCTCTTCCAGGGCTGAGTCTGGGCCAGAGGACCGGAGTGCAGGCAGGTGAGTCCTCCCTAGGCTCTATGTCCCTCCTCTACCTTCATCCCTGGGGCTCAGGAGGGAGCACAGAGATGCTGGGATGAGGTGGTGAAATGAGAGGGTCTTGGGTTGAGCTGGGGGATGAGGGTGGGGAAGGCCCTTGTAAAACAGCCTCTGGTTTTATTTTAGGGCTCTTCCCCAAACCCACCCTCTGGGCTGAGCCAGGACCTGTGATCCCCTGGGGGAGCCCCGTGACCATCTGGTGTCAGGGTTCCCCTGGGGCTGAGGAGTACCGTCTGGATAAAGAGGGAAGCCCAATATTGTGGTTAAAACAGGAGCCACTGGATCCTGGGGACAAGGCCAACTTTTCCATCACATACATGACAGACCATAATGCAGGGATATATCACTGTTACTATCACAGCCCTGCTGGCTGGTCAGAGCGCAGTGACCCCCTGGATCTGGTGGTGACAGGTGAGAGGATACTCAGGGGTCCCAGTCTCAGGCTCTGCCCTCAGGAAGGGGGTCTTGCTTTCAGGGTGCCTCCCTCTCACAGCACAGCCCTGGGGGACGTGAGGGAGGTGTGACCTGTACTACATTCCTCCTACTTTTCCCCCTAGGATCCTATGGCAAACCCAGCCTCTCAGCCCTGCCCAGCCCTGTCGTGACCTCAGGAGGGAGCGTGACCCTCCAATGTGGCTCAGGGAAGGGACTTGACAGGTTCATTCTGACTAAGGAAGGAGATCACAGGTTCTTCTGGACCCTGCACTCACAGCCACAGTCCCAGGCCCTGTTCCGTGTGGGCCCTGTGACCCCCAGCCTCAGAGGGACATTCAGATGCTATGGCTGTTACAGGAACTGGCCTCATATGTGCACAAGCCCCAGTGATGCCCTGGAGCTCCTGGTCCCAGGTGAGTCCCATTGTTGTGTCATTCAGACGGAGGTATCAACCAGGTTATTGGCCTCTTTGCTGGGACGAGAGCCCAGGAGTAACTGGGCCAGAGACACAGAGAGAAAGAAGGTGAGACCTGGGGGCCAGGTCAGGAGAAGGGGGTTAAGATAGGAGCCACCCCTATAATTCATGTCTGGTCTCCCCAGGTGAGTCTGGGAAGCCCTCCCTCCTGAGCCAGCAGGGCCCCATCGTGGCCTCTGGACAGAGCCTGACCCTCCAGTGTTGCGCTGATGTCGGCTATGACAGATTCGCTCTGCACAAGGAGGGGGGACGGGACCTCCCCCAGAGCCTTGTCCTGCAGCCCCAGGCTGGGCACTCTCAGGCCCACTTCCCCCTGGACACTGTGAGCAGCTCCCACGGGGGCCGGTACAGATGCTACGGTGGATACAACCTCTCCTCTGAGTGGTCGGCCCCCAGCGACCCCCTGGACATCCTGGTGGCAGGTGAGGAGCCAGTGGGTTCAGTCAGGGACCCATTCTCTGCACAGGCCCTGCTGGGGTCTCAGATGGTGAGGCCAGATCACAGTGCAGAGTCCAGGGAGGGGGAGAGACAGAGAGAGGCAGGGGGTGAGAGGAAGGTGGCGGGGGCGGGGGGAGACTCAGAGAGACAAACAGAGAGGAGGGTCCTCAGAGAGAGGCCTGGTGACTCTCAGGGCAGAACATGGTGGGCAGGCAGCCCTCACCCTCACTCCCTCTCTCTAGGACAGCTGTCTGACACACCCTCCCTCTCGGTGCAGCCAGGCCCCAGGGTGGCCTCAGGAGAGAACGTGACCCTGCTGTGTCAGTCACAGAGCCCGAAGGGCACTTTCCTTCTGTCCAAGGAGGGAGCAGCCGATCCCCCGCTGCGTCTGAGATCAAAGCATCGAGCTCAGCGGTACCAGGCAGAGTTCTCCATGAGTCCTGTGACCTCAGCCCACGGGGGCACCTACAGGTGCTACAGCTCTGACAGCACCTCCCCCTTCCTGCTGTCACACCCCAGTGAGTCCCTGGAGCTCCTGATCTCAGGTGAGGAGCCCATGACGCTGTCTGCTGAACTGTCAGCTCAGGGCCTTGTCCCCAGAATTATGGGCTGAAAGGAAGTGGGAGGCTCTAGGGATGATCACTCCAAATTTGTCTATCCCTCAGAGGCCCTCCCACACCTGTCCACTCCCTTCCCCTCATGTGTGTCCAGAAGGTGTCAGCTGGGCAGTGGGAGGGTCTCAGGGGCCACAGCACCTATGTAGGAGGTTCTGAGTGAGGTTCCAACTCCAGGGTCTGC
This sequence comes from Plecotus auritus, assembly GCF_963455305.1. Taxonomy (NCBI): domain Eukaryota; kingdom Metazoa; phylum Chordata; class Mammalia; order Chiroptera; family Vespertilionidae; genus Plecotus; species Plecotus auritus. Next base: position 4,910,856 of record NC_137785.1, on the reverse strand, counting down.
ACCAGCCTCTCACCCTCTTCCTGTCCTCATTTCTAGAACCCTCTGGAGGCCCCAGCCCCCCACCCACAGGGCCCACCTCCACAGCTGGTGAGTCCCGGGGAGCTCTGCGCACCCAGGAAGTCCTGAGAGTCTGTCAGGGGATCGAGTGAACCAGATCATCAAGGATAGGCTTGTGTCCCCGGGGGAGCTGCGAGTCCCAGGGTCTGAGGCAGTGATGGGTGGGGTGGTCATGGCAGAGGGAGATGTGGGGGCGCAGGCTGGGGGAGGGGAGCTGGGTTCATGTGGGGAGATGACAGCCCCCACCCCTCCTGCCCCATCCTGAACCCAGGAGGCTCTGAGGATCGGTCTCTCCAACCCACAGGGTCAGGCCCACAGACAAATAAGTGAGGGGCTCTGTGGGGAGGTGGTGGGGGCCTGATGGGTACAGGGGCTGAGCTATAAGGGGTTCAGGCCCCTCTGAAGTCTCTCACTTGGACACACCCTTCCCCTGCCTGGGCCTCAGTGTCTCCAGGTGTAAAAGGAGAGAATCCATGTCCAGAGCTTAGATTTCCTGTCGGTTCTGGCCCTGACCTCCTGGGAGAGGGCCTCACAGAGAAGCCCCCAGGACGTGATGTTATGGGGCCTGTCCCCTCTGTCTCAGGGACGGTGACACTGTACAGGGAGGGACTGGCAGGACAAGGGTCCGGGCATCCAGTCCTCCCCCTCAGCTCAGGCTCAGCTCAGAGGAGGGAACAGTGTGGATCAGCCCTGGTTCAGCTCCAGGCTCTGCTGCTCCTGCTGTGGGGCTGGGCAGTCCCTTCTCCCCTCTGAATGTGGGGTTCCTGTCTGCTCATCCCTGGTCCCATCCTGTTCACAGGCTGCTGGGAGATGAGGTGACATAAGGGCCTCACAGAGCTCAGGAAGGCAGAGCCCCATTTTCTAGGGGGGCTTCAGGGCCTGCAGGGTGGGGACAGATGAGGGAGAGACCCAGAGTCCAGCCCTCACCCTGCCCCTCCCTGTCCCTGCTGTGCTGGGGGCGGGTAATGAGGAAGGACCCTCAGCCCCAGCTGCAGAGGAGGAGCCCAGAGCACGAAGCTGGTGTCCCCCTGGGAGGTGGGGGGGGGGACTTGAGGACAGCACAGGGAACCCACAGTCCTCATCCCAGGAGGCTCATTCCAGTCCCAGCCCTGTCCTGTCCAGGCTGGGTGACCTGGGACATGTGATTAACTTCTGTGAGCCTCAGTGAAGTGGGTGGTGGGGTCAGCAATCCTTGGTGCATGACTGCTGGGAGGTAAGAGGAGATGAATGACAGACCCCAACATGTGCCTTGCACACAGTAGGTGCTCATTCACTGGCATCACTGGCTCATTTATGATGTCACTAATGTCCTAGGTCCGAAATGGTGCATGATGGGGGTGTCAGTGGCCCTTGTCCTGCTGCTCTCCCTCCTCCTCTTCCTCCTCCTCCGACACCGACGTCAGAGCAAAGGCAGGACCTCAGGTGAGTAGGGAATGGGGTGACCTGGGTCACACAATGGGGTGCTCAGAGCACCTGCCACAGGAAACCAAAAAGATGGAGAAGGTCAGCTGGGAAAAGGATTTCTCCAGATTCTCAAGTCAGACAATCTTGAAAGAAAACAATGTCAGCACACATACAAGGTAACCTTTAATCGTTTTGAATCTCATGACATATGAAACGTATGCACACGTGTGTGTTACGTTTTCCTTCTTTCCTGTGGAATCACAGGGGGAGGGGCTCTAACCTCCCAGGGCTGACACTGTCCCTCTTGACCAGCCCAGAGAGGGGCTCATGTCCAACCTCCTGCAGGGACCACGGACCCAGACGCCAAGGACAGAGGCCTGCAGATCAGGTAATTCCTGCCCCAAAGACCCAAGAACTCCACCACCCATGGCCCAGCTCTGCCCCTAACACTCCTGTCTCCTCCCCCAGCTCCAGCCCAGCTGTGGACCCCCAAGAAGAGGCTCTTTGTGAGAGGGAGAGACAGCTGCCCCGGGGGAGGGGGCACAGGGATTTCAGGAGGCGATGGGGAGGGGGGTTAGGCTGGGAGGCTGGGGGTCGGGGTGAGAAGTACTGAGACCCACACTGTGTGACCTGGTGCCTCACCTCATCTTGGGTTAGTGGTCCATCTGTGAGCAGGCGGGGTCTGCAGACCTGAGAACTTGGGGACCTGCCAGGAGACACCCCCCCTTTTCTGCCCCAGCAGATGCTTCTGTGAAGGACACGCAGCCTGGGGAGAGCATGGAGCTGGACCCTCAGGTGAGACCCCTGCTCCTGTCCAGGCCTCCAAGGACCTTCTGTTGCCCAGTTTAATCCAATGGACCCTTCCCTGTCCCACCTCACCTGCTTCTCAGCAGCGTCCACACTGACCTCCCCTCTGGGCCCCCAGGTCGTCCTGCTGTGACTCACGCCTCCTGGTTTACCTGTGACCTCATGGCCTCTCCTACGGGGCCCCCTTTGCTGGCCCCTCGTCCTCTGTCTGACCTTGTGCAGCCCCAGGTCTCAGGTGGAGGCAGAAATAAGTGACTCACCCACAGGTCCCCAGGACCCCTTCATTCATTCACCCAGCAGATGTGACCGGGTGCACTGTTTCCCGGCTCCATTTAGGGGCCATGGTGCAGCCCTGAGCCACACTGTCTCCACACGCCTCAAGCTCACCTGTGGGCGAGGGAGACAATATGCAAACAAGCAGACAGTGTCCCAGAGAGCAAAGTGCTGTGAAGGAACATAAAGCAAGAGGAGGGGATAGAGGGCATGGTGGGGGACAGGGAAAGAGCGGGCGCAAAGGTCCTGAGGCAGGGCCTGCTTCTTCAGGAGGAGGGGCTATGAGGCTGGAACCCAGTGAGCAAGAGAGAGCGTGTTAGGATGAGAGTCTGAACCACAGAAGCATCCAGAGGCCCCAAGGCTCAGGAAGTCCCTGCAGGTTCCACCAGGAGAGGGGCCTGGTGTATTTAAAGTGTAAGTCATCTCTCTGGCAACATGTGGATACATGACAGGAGGCACTGTCTCCAGCAGAACAGGCAGGATGAAGGCCTCCAGGGAGTGATATACGCCCAGATGAACCGCTTAAGACCAGGACCCAGGCAGGGAATGGCCACCTCTCCTTCCTCCCTGTCAGAGGAACTGCTGGACACAAAGGGCAGACAAGCAGAAGAGGACAGACAGATGGACAGTCAGGTGGGTCCCGTCCTCTCCAGACATCCAGGTTTTTCCCAACCCCAACCACATTTCATCTATCTTTCTCCCCCTGCTGCAGGCTGCACCTGACGCCCTCCAGGATGTGACCTACGCCCAGCTGAACCTCTTGGCCCTCAATCAGAAGACAACTGCAACCCGTTTCTCCCCATCCGATGAGCCCCCAGATGAGCACATTGTGTATGTTGCTCTGTCTGTCCCCTAGCCCAGGAAGGACCCAAACCCCACATTTCAGGAAGGGGGCCTGCACATACCCTGAAAAGCCAGAATGCTGCCCCATGTGCATGTGGCTAGTACCCCAGCCTGGAGACCTGACGGGGACCACCCACAGCTCCTTGGGTCTCTGCGAGTCTCCAGGTTTATAGTCAAAGATAACCTACATCTCTACCTTTTGCAAATAAAGCAACAGACTTCTTAGTAATCAATGTGTGAACCAAAAACAGAAGTGAATGTTTTTAATTAAATTATAATGTAAACTAGAGGCCCAGTGCACGAATTCGTGCATGGGTGGGGTCCCTCAGCCTGGCCACCAATCGGGGCCATTGGGTTGGGGCCTGCTGGCAGGGGGGAGGAACTGCGGGAGGTTGGCCCCAGCAGCAAGCTAACCAACGGCCAATTCCATGAGGAATTGGGCTCCCTCCTCCCTCCTGTCTGGGTCCAGGGTGGGGGTGAACCAGGTTCAGGGCTGTCAGGGCCCCAGCAGCAAGGTCTGGGTCAGTGCACATCATAGCTACTGGCTGGTCGTCAGGTCATTTGGGTCATTTGGTCATAGCAGTCACTTAGGCTTTCATATATATATATAGATTTATAGATATAGATATAGATATAGATATAGATATAGATATAGATATAGATATAGATATCAGACCTATGAAATAAGAAAATTGAAAACCATGAATGAATATATTGGACAAAGGAAAAGCCTTAAATATTCAATGTTCTAAGCTGTTATATCAAGAATTAAAGGCCTGTGGTGGGGGCTGGGTTGAAGGAGAAGTGGAGGGACATAAAGAACATCTGTAGCACTGTCAACAATAAAAAATAAACTAGAAAAAAGGATTGCATTGAATCCTAGATGACTGGATATGCAAGATCCTCCATAATGGGACTGGGCCCAGAGGGTCATGTTGTGTCAAGGGGAGGTGGGTGCCCTGGGTGGGCAACCAGGGTCCTCAGGTGATTTTGGTCTGCCCTGCCCTCTGTGACCTTTTTGCCCACAATTCTTAGTTTCCCACCCCCAAGATTACACCATGGGAAACCCATCCGGATGGGCGTGGCTGGCTTGGTCCTGGTGGTGTTCGGGGTGCTGCTATTTCAGGCTCGAAACAGCCAGAGAAGGACCCATAATGCTGCCAGGGTGTGACCGGATAAGGAACAATGCACGGTTCAGAGAGGGGGCATCTTGGATCCCATCTGAGGGTCTCAGGATGTGGTGGGAAAAAGTGGGGACCCTGAGTTTGTAGAACAACCTGCTGATTTTTCTAGCAGAATCAACATGGTTTGGGTGCACAAAAATGTCTGAGATCTCCCTGTACAAGCTTCTTCCTCCATTAAATGTGTATTTTCTCTCCCTGTCTTGGTTGACTTTCTGTGATAACCCCCTTCTTTCCTCACCCCTGTGACTTGAGGGTCCATCCCACATGGCAGGTGTGGGTCCCCACATCTAACACGCCATGCTCTCCTCCACTGTTATTTCTGTTTAGAAAATTACATTTATTGTGGTGAACCTTGTTTAATAAATTGTACCAGTTTTGAATGTGCAATTTTATGGTACAACATCTATATATTTTTATGGGATACCATGTTATTTACTTTTTATCACCACATGACCAGATGGGTGTTGTTGAGTCTTCTCTTCAGTTCACAGGACTTCACCTGAATTCAATAACTAAATAACTCAGGCAGTGTGGCTCAGTGGTTGAGTGTTGGCCTATGAACCAGGAGGTGATGGTTCAATTCTGGTCAGGGCACATGCCTGGGTTGTGGGCTCGATCCCCCGTAGGAGGTGTGCACGAGGCAGCTGATCCATGGTTCTCTCTCATCATTGATGTTTCTATCTCTCTCTCCCTCTTCCTTCTTCTCTGAAATCAATAAAAATATATTTTAAAAAATTAACTAAGTGGGCAGAATAAGAAACAAACCTAGGAAAAAAAATTTAAAATAATGTCTCACACCCACTCTGGACCCCACAACACTTCCTGTCTTCCTCAGATGACACAGGATATTGGGGTTTAATCATTGTTTACATACTTTTTTTGGGTCAAATATTGCATATTTGTCATTCACTTGTAATACATGGTGCGTGCCCTGACTGGTTTGGCTCAGTGGATAGAGCATTGACCTGTGGACTGAAAGGTCCCAGGTTCGATTCTGGTCAAAGGCATGTACCTTGGTTGCAGGCACATCCCCAGTAGGGGGTGTACAGGAGGCAGCTGATCGATGTTTCTCTCTCATCGATGTTTCTAACTCTCCATCCCTCTCCCTTCCTCTCTGTAAAATAAAATAAAATTAAAATTAAATAAAATACATGGTGCGGATGATCTTCATAAACAACCTCACCAGTGCAGTCCATTTCTATATTTCCCTCTTGTCTTGGAGACACTACCCAATGCCCTGGCATGTGGACAGCGCCAGTGTGACCTGTTTCCATCTCGCTTTCTCTTATCTTCCCCCCTCAGAGAGTCCCTATGTCTGTAATGGTGTCTGGGTGTTTTTTTTTCTCTGTAGAATTTCCTCCCACCCCCTTAGGATTTCACCTCCTCAAATAGCCACCATTCCCTCAACCGCAGTCTAGTCCTGGGCCCAGTTGTTCTAATATTTTCTCTCTCCTCTCCTTTGTACATAAGTTAATTGCAACGTGAATCTTTGAATGATCCAAGGCTGCTAATCTGAATTTTCCAAGTGCAGGAAATAAGTCTTTGTCAATTAGGTCTTTCTGGTGACTGGTAAATACTGGTAGAAGGTGATGAGTAAATCTTTGCCTATGGCCTTGCTAAAGGCAGAAATGAAATTCCTTCTAAAAATATTTATTAATTATCTTTATTATTGAAAGCATTACAGATGTCCCCCCCTTACTCCCAATTGCCCCCTCCACCTGGTTCCTGGCCCCACCCCAGGCTTTTTGTGGAGGTCTGACCATTCAACCATGCAGGATGTGGTTGTGCAACAACTTACATTTAATGGTGGGTGTTACTGTCCTTGAAGAAGAACAATCTCTAAGCCTAAGCCTTATCCTAACCCTGTCATAAATCCTATGTAAAGCATAGACTCCTGTTTATATTTCCTTTTTATATAAAACTAGAGGCCCGGTGCACAAAATTTGTGCAAGAATAGGCCTTCCTTCCCCTGGCTTCACTCTCAGCCGCCCAGGAGCCGGCAAGTCCCCACTCCTGGGCCTCCTGGAGCCGGCAAGTCCTTGCTTCTGTCTGAAGCACCACTACAGTAGCTCCCTCCGCCGCCCCTCTTCCCCTCATAGCAGGCTTCACTCAGCTCCGCGCCTGCATATACAAATTAACCTCCATCTTTGTTGGGTTAATTTGCATACTCACTCTGATTGGCTGTGGGTGTAGCGGAGTGATGGTTAATTTGCATGTTTCTCTTTTATTAGGTAAGACTAGAGGCCCAGTGCACAAAATTCATGCACTCGGGCAGGGGTCCCTCAGCCCGGCCTGTGCCCTCTCGCAGTCTGAAAGCCCTCGGGAGATGTCCAACTGATGGCTTAGGCCTGCTCCCAGCTCCCCTTAGTTGGCAGTTGGACATCCTTAGCGGCTCCTGCGGAAGCGGTGAGCCTGGCTTCTGGATGAGCATCTGTCCCCTGGTGGTCAGTGCATGTCATAGCGACTGGCCGTTCCGCCATTCAGTCGATTTGCATATTACCTCTTTATTAGGTAGGATTCAAGGAACACAGGCTAAGCTACATATCTGGATGCCTACCAGGAGCGGGGGGGGGGGGGGGTGGGGGAGGGGGAGGTGGAGCTGTCCACATCTCAGTGCTGAATTTGCTTCCACCCTCTCAAGATTAACATACAAAGTGAGCGGTAATTAGGGGAGAGGGTGGTGGTCCATGGTCTTAAGGAAAACCTGATAGATACGCATGCATGTTGTTGGTCAAGATTAGAGCCGTCATGAATCAGCACAACTTCCTGAAACCAGGAGAACTGTCCTGACTGCAGACTCTCTGACGACAACTTTTTTGAATTTACTTTGTTTGCAGTGTAGGGTTGGTGCTGCTCATCCATCAGGAAAAGTGCTAAACACCCCATGGAAGGTGCTTTAGCAGAGTTCTTTTTTAAATATATATTTTTATTGATTTCAGAGAGGAAGAGAGAGGGATAGAAACATCAAGGATGAGAGAGAATCATTGGTCAGCTGCCTCCTGCATGCCCCCTACTGGAGATCAAGCCTGCAACCTGGGCATGTGCCCTTGACCAGAATCGAACCCGGGACCCTTCAGTCTCTGCAGGCCGATGCTCTATCCACTGAGCCAAACCGGCTAGGGCTATAGCAGAGTTCTTGACGACTTATTCTTCAGCTGCTAAAGTGAAGCTCACGATGCAGTGTTATCTTTAAGGGGGAGGGTATGTTAAAGGCAATAAGAATGCCAATGACAAACCCTCCTCTGGGTATCGATGCGAAAATAGTAAAAGCATTTATTCATAAAGATAGGTGTGCCCATGGTTTATGGATGTCAGCAACCTTCACCCTCCCCACTCCACCTTCGCCGCCTCACACAGCCAGGTGTACACTTCCTGCATCCTGGAGCTTGAGACTTCTTGTCATTGCCAGAGGAGCAGGTGAGGAGCGAACGTTTAGAAACACCGAGTGCAGGTCCAGCTCCCGTGAGATGCCCCTGTTGACCTGCACTTCCTGTGGCTGAGGACTTGGGGAACACGGCGCTCCTGTGGAAACAGGAGGTAGGGCTGAGCAAAGCAGAGATGATCCAGGATGTGGTGGGCAGTGTCTCCACGCCACATGGGTCCTGTTCACAAGGTGCCCGCCTCACAGGAAGAGGACCAGCCCTTTCACCCTAAAAATAGCAGGTGCTGAAGGTCTGATGCGAGCCACATCCTGACCACACCTCCCGTCGAACGTACCACATTTACTTTTCCTAAGCTCTACAGTCACAGAAGGACTTTCACATAATTTTTCTGCCATTGGAAAGTCATATCAATTATTCCACTTATAGCTTTCAACAGCCCCTGGCCAAGCTAATGTAGGAAAATAGGGAATAGTCTGAAGCAATCTTCAGGAGAAATAGGACATCTCTCTAGCGGCTAGTATCTATTAAGGCCTGTGCCAGTCACATATTCTTTACTCTCCAGCCAAACAAAAAGCAGAGTGGACAGTTGGATTCTGCATTTCTAGAAGAGAAGACAACCTACAAGGTTTGCTTTTTGTTATTTTAGTTGAAATCATTTCTTGTGTATGTGTCAAAATCAGTGTCTTATATTGATACTAGAGGCCCTGGTGCACAAAATTCGTGCATGGGGGGGGGGGGTCATCCCACAGCCCGGCCTGCATCCTCTCCAATCCAGGACCCCTCAGGGGATGTCTGACTGCCGGTTTAGGGAAACTGTCAGTCGGACATCCTTCTCACAATCCAGGACTGCTGGCTCCTAACCACTCGCCTGCCTGCCGGCCTGATCACCCCCTAACTGCCCTCCCCTGCTGGCCTGATCAGCCCTTAACTGCCTCTGCCTTGGCCCCTGGCACCGTGGCTTTGTCCCTAAGGATGTCTGGAAGATGTTCGGTCTAATTAGCATATTACCTTTTTATTAGTATAGATGGAGAGAGAGAAAGAGAGAGAGAGAGAGAGAGAGAGAGAGAGAGAGAGAGAGAGAGAGAGGTGAGAGAGACACATCAATTGGTTGCCCCCCAAACACATCCAGACCGGGGCCAGGAATTGAACCCGTGACCCTTTGATGCCTGGGCCGGCGCTCTAACCACTGAGAAACACTGGCTAGGCCTAGAAGTTGGCACTCTGTCCAACATCTTTCCATTCCCCTATCCCGCCTGTGTTGAGGCTCATTCCACTCTATGTTTCTACGAGTTTGGCATTGGTAGATTCCACAGATAAGTGAGAACATACAGTATCTGTCTCCCTCTGTCCCATTTATCTCACTTAACACAATGCCCCACTGTGTCACCCATGTCAGAGCTGGCAGGATTTACGTCTTCTTCATGGCTGAATGGTATTCTTGTATGTATGTATTCAGAAAATGGCAAATGCCACAGATCAGAGCATCCTAAAAAGTAATGATTTTCAGAGGCAGCACCGCTCCAGGCTGTCCCATCAAACACTAAAGTGTCGAATCCAAGTGAAACCATTACTGGGGAAATGGCACAGTTGACATCTGATGAGGACGGGAAGGGATGTGGGGTCCAGAGAGGGGCATAGGCATCATTTTGGATTTCTCTTTTCTAGGTTTGTACCTAATTTTGCCCATTTGTTTAGTTACTGAATCCAGGCAAAGTCCTCTGAACAGAAGAAAAGACTCAATAATGTTCGTCTGGTCACGTGGAGATAAAAAGTAAATAATATGGTATCACGTAAAAATAGATAGTGTACAATAGAATTGTATACTTGAAACTTGTACAATTGATTAAACAATGTCACCCCAATAAATGTAATTTAAAAAAAGTGGAGGAGAGCATGAGGTGTTAGATGTGGGGACCCACACCTGCCACGGGGGATGGTGCTTCAGGTCACAGGGGTGAGGAAAGGGGGGGGGCGGTCATTACAGAAAGCCAACCAAGACATGGAGAGGAAACTCACATTTAATAGAGGGAGAAGCTGGTCCAGGGAACACTCGGACATCTCCTGCACCAAACCATGTTCATTCCGTTAGAAAAATCAGCAGGCAGTTCTCCCAACGCATAGTCCCGACTTTCCTTCAGCGCCTCCTGGGGTCCTCAGATGGGCTCCAAGGCTCCCCTTCTCTGAATGGTGCATTGTTCCCTGTGCATTCACGTCCTGTCTGCATCCTGGGTCCGTCTCTGGCTGTTTCGAGCCTGAAATACCAGCACCCCGAGCACCACCAGGACCAATCCAGCCACGCCCATCCGGATGAGATTCCCCAGGGTGTAGTCTTGGGGGTGGGAGGCTGGGAATTTGGAAAAACAGGTCACAGAGGCCGGGACCCTGGATATTCACCCAGAGCGCCCACCTCCCCTTGACAGGACATGACCCTCTGCGCCCAGCCCCATAACTGAGAGTTTCTCCCACTCACTGATCTTAGGGTCTGAGTTGTTTGGAGTTGGGCTGAGGGTGTCATCTGCTCTTGAGAATCATGACATGAGGGTGTGAGTGAGGACCTGGGGAGGCAGGAGCCTTCCTCCTGGGCCCTGTGCTCTCAGATGCCCCACTTCTCAGATCATAACTTTTACACCGTCCCTCACCACCCAGCCCCACAGCAGGAACAGCAGAGCTGGGAGCTGAACCAGGGCTGATCCACCCTGTTCCCTCCTCTGAGCTGAGCCTGAGCTGAGGGGGAGGACTTGGGGCCCAGACCCTTGTCCTGCCTGTCCCTCCCTGTACAGTGTCACCGTCACTGAGATAGAGGGGACAGGCCCCATAACATCACGTCCTGGGGGTTTCCCTGTGAGGCCCTCTCCCAGGAGGTCAGGGCCAGAACCCACGGGAAATCTAAGCTCTGGACAAGGATTCTCTCCTTTCACACCTGCAGACACTGAGGCCCAGACAGAGGAAGGGGGTGTCTATGTCAGTGAATCCAGAGGGATCTGAACCCCCACATGGCTCAGCCCCTGTCCCACATGGTAGCACCCATCAGCTCCCCACAGAGCCCCTCACACAGAGTGGGTGGGAGAGACCAATCCTCAGTGCCTCCTGGGTTCAGGATGGGGCAGGAAGGGTGGGGTCTGCCTTCTCCCCAATGAGCCCAGCACCTCCAGCCTGTGCCCCCAGATCTCCCTCTGCCATGACCACCACACCCATCACCAGCCTCAGACCCAGGGACGCCCAGCCCCCCCCCCCCCCAGGACACACGCCCGCCCTTGAGGATCTGGGTCCCTCGATCCCCTGCCAGACTCTCAGAACTTGCTGGGTGGACAGTGCTCCCTCTGTGCAGAGCTCCCCGGGACTCACCAGCTGTGGCGGTGAGCCCTGTGGGTGGGGGGCTGGGGCCTCCAGAGGGTCCTGGAAGTGAGGACAGGAAGAAGGTGAGAGGCTTGGGCTCACCCTGGACCCCATTTAACACAGACACCCTCTTACATCTGTGCTGTGGCCCCTGAGACCTCCCACTGCTTCAGTATCCAGGTGAGGAGGAGGAAGTGGACGGGGTGGGAGGGCCTCCAAGGAAAAGATCTCCTTGGGGCGAACATCCCAGAAGCCCCCAACACCCTTTCAGCCCATAATTGTTCTGGGGACGGGACCCTGAGCTGACAGCTCAGCAGACAGGGTCAGGGGCCCTCACCTGAGACCAGGAGCTCCAGGGGCTCACTGGGGAGTGACAGGAGGAAGGGGGAGGTGCTGTCAGAGCTGTAGCACCTGTAGGTGCCCCCATGGGCTGAGGTCACAGGACTCATGGAGAACTGTGCCTGGTACTGCTGAGCTCGGTGCTCTGATCTCAGATGCAGGGGGGGATCGGCTGCCCCCTCCTTGGACAGAAGGAAAGTGCCCCTCAAGCTCTGTGACTGACACAGCAGGGTCACGTTCTCTCCTGAGGCCACCCTGGGGCCTGGCTGCACCGAGAGGGAGGGTGTGTCAGGCAGGTGTCCTAGAGAGAGAGAGGGAGGGTGAGGGCTGTCCACAACTGACCAAGGCAGAGAAGAGCAGAGAGGATGGATGTCATGGTGTTCTGCCCTGAGAGTCATCAGGCCTTTCTCTAAGGACCCTCCTCTCTGTCTGTCTGTCTGAGTCTCGCCCCACCCCCGCTACCTTCCTCTCACCCCCTGCCTCTCTCTGTCTCTCCCACTCCCTGGACTCTGCACTGTGATCTGGCCTCACCATCTGAGACCCCAGCAGGGCCTGTGCAGAGAATGGGTCCCTGACTGAACCCACTGGTTCCTCACCTGCCACCAGGATTTCCAGGGGGTCGCTGGGGGCCGACCACTCAGAGGAGAGGTTGTATCCACCGTAGCATCTGTACCGGCCCCCGTGGGAGCTGCTCACAGTGCCCAGGGGGAAGTGGGCCTGAGAGAGCCCAGCCTGGGTCTGCAGAACAAGGCTCTGGGGGAGGTCCCGTCCGCCCTCCTTGTGCAGAGCGAATCTGTCATAGCCGACATCAGAGCGACACTGGAGAGTCAGGCTCTGTCCAGAGGCCACGATGGGGCCCTGCTGGCTCAGGAGGGAGGGCTTCCCAGACTCACCTGGGGAGACCAGACATGAATTACAGGGGTGGCTCCTATCTTAACCCCCTTCTCCTGACCTGGCCCCCAGGTCTCACCTTCTTTCTCTCTGTGTCTCTGGCCCAGTTACTCCTGGGCTCTCCTCCCAGCAAAGATGCCAATAACCTGGTTGATACCTCAGTCTGAATGACACAACAATGGGACTCACCTGGGACCAGCAGCTCCAGGGCATCACTGGGGCTTGTGCACATATGAGGCCAGTTCCTGTAACAGCCATAGCATCTGAATGTCCCTCTGTGGCTGGGGGTCACAGGGCCCACAGGGAACATGGCCTGGTACTGTGGCTGTGAGTGCAGGGTCCAGAAGAACCTGTGATCTCCTTCCTTAGTCAGAATGAACCTGTCAAGTCTCTTCCCTGAGCCACATTGGAATGTCACGCTCCCTCCTGAGGTCACGACAGGGCTGGGCAGGGCTGAGAGGCTGGGTTTGCCATAGGATCCTAGGGGGAAAAGTAGGAGGAATGTAGTACAGGTCACACCTCCCTCACATCCCCCAGGGCTGTGCTGTGAGAGGGAGGAACCCTGAGAGCAGACCCCCTTCCTGAGGGCAGAGCCTGAGGCTGGGACCCCAGAGTATCCTCTCACCTGTCACCACCAGCTCCAGGGGGTCACTGCGCTCTGACCAGCCAGCAGGGCTGTGATAGTAACAGTGATATATCCCTGCATCATGGTGTGTCATGTGTGTGATGGAGAAGTTGGCCTTGTCCCCAGGATCCAGTGGCTCCTGTTGGAACCACAATATTGGGCTTCCCTCTTTATCCAGACGGTACTCCTCAGCCCCAGGGGAACCCTGACACCAGATGGTCACAGGGCTCCCCCAGGGGATCAAAGGTCCTGGCTCAGCCCAGAGGGTGGGTTTGGGGAAGGGCCCTAAAAGAAAACCAGAGCTTTTTTACAAGAGCCTTCCCCACCCTCATCCCCCAGCTCAGCCCAAGACCCTCTCATTTCACCACCTCATCCCAGCACCTCTGTGCTCCCTCCTGAGCCCCAGAGGTGAAGGTAGAGGAGGGACATGGAGCCTGGGGAGGACTCACCTGCCTGCACAAGGGTCCTCGGGCCCAGACTCAGCCCTGGAAGAGAGTCCCTGTGAGAGATTTGCACCCGGATGTCTGAGCTGATTCCCCTCCCATCAGGGCCCGTCCACTCGAGCTGCCTGAGCCTGAGGTTCCCCATGAACAAGGGGGTGCAGCCGCCCCTCCTGCTCCCCGTCCCTGTGTTCACAACTGACCGAGGCAGAGAAGAGCAGAGAGGATGGACATCATGGCGTCTGTTCTGAGGGTTCCTGCTCTGCTGATGGAGGAGGCCTGGGCCTGAAGGACAGAGACGCACAGGATGTGGTGGGTCAGGAGCTGCTGCCGCCCTTCTCGTTTCCCTCACATGTGGGCCCACAGCAAGTGGGTGGCCCCGTCCTGGGTGGCTCTGGATTTCCCCAGGATGAGCGCTCAGGGGGAGTCCAGGCCTCTGGAGACACAGCTCAGCTCTGAGGTCTCATCTGTCTCCCAGGACTCTGTCTGGTCTGAACTTCTGCTCCGAGAGGGCAGGCCCCTGTTCTCGGTCAGAGGCAACCCCTGGCCGGCTGGCTCTAAAGAGGGCAATCACGTACCTTCTGAGCCACCACAAGTGGAATTTACTTTCTGTCTTGGTCTTGTCCATAAACAAATATTTATCTCCTTCTACCTGCCAGGTATTTATCCAGGTACCAGAAATACAGCCATGATGCAGGAGACACATTGCCTGTATTTTTAGAGCTCAGACAGGTAGACTAGGACATTCTAAGGCTAATGTGTGAATTACTTATTTACAAAAAGGAAATTTAAAAAGAACTGTATGAGAACAGCTGGGACCAGGTGAAGACTGTGTTTGAAGGATTGGCTGTGTGAGTAGGTGGAGACCTAAGAGGTGGATGAGAACATGGTAGAGAGGGAAGAACATTCTAGATGCCTCTGGACACATACAGACAGACTGTCTGAAAGGGAGTAAGGGAGAGGGAGGTGGTGGCTCATCATGGGTGTGGTGATTGCCACACAAGGGCATTGATGAGGTGTTTATCACAAACGGAACATATGAGAAAAAAACTATTTGTTCAGATCGTCTTATAAAATCATGTGTCATGTATTACAAATGAACTGTAGGAGTGCAATATCCTATATAATAAAGAGGTAATATGCAAATTGACCATCACTCCAACACACAAGATGGCCACCCCCATGTGGACACAAGATGGCTGCCACAAGATGGCCAGCAGGGGAGGGCAGTTGTGGGTGATCAGGCCAGAAAGAGAGGGCAGTTGGGAGGGACCAGGCCTGCAGGGGAGGGCAGTTAGGGGTGAACTGGCCTGCAGAGGAGGACAGTTGGGGGGGACCAAAGCCTGCAGCGGAGGGAAGTTGGACAGAACCAGGCCTGCAAGGGAGGTTAGTTGGGAGTGACCAGGCCAGCAGGGGAGAGCAGTTAGGGGTGATAAGGCCGGCCAGGTAGGGCAGTTAGGGGTGACTGGACTGGCAGGGAGGGCAGTTAGGGGCAACCAGGCCTGCAGGGGAGAACAGTTAGGAATGACCAGGCCTGCAGAGGAGGGCAATTGAGGGCAACCAGGCCAGCAGGGGGAGGGCAGTTAGGGGTGACCAGCCTGGCAAGGGAGGGCAGTTGGGGGAACCGTGCCAGCAGGGGTGGACAGTTAGGGGCAACCAGGCTAGCAGGGGAGGGCAGTTAGGGGCAATTGGGCCAGCAGGGAAGCAGTTAGGCATCGATCAGGCTGGCAGAGGAGTGGTTAGGGGGTGATCAGGCTGGCAGGCATAAGCAGTTAGGGGCAATCAGGCAGGCAGGCAGGCAGGCAAGCAGTTGAGAGCCCGCAGTCCTGAATTGTGAGAGGGATCCCAGATTGCAGAGGGTTCAGGCTGGGCTGAGGGGCACACACACAACCGTCATGCATGAATTTCTTGCACCAGGCCTCTAGTTTGTAAATAAAACACCAACAAGGTGGGAGGGGGTGAGCCTGGGGAGCTTTGCAACATGCATCTGCACATGAGACCCTGAGGATCAGGTGAGACCTCAGACACTGCTGAGCTGCCTCCTGAAACCTGGACTCCCCATGAGCCCTCCACCTGGGGAGATGCAGAGCCAGGCACAGGGTCGTTCCCTCCCCGGGCTGTGGGTCCACAGCTGTGAAAACCCTGAAGGGCAGCAGCTCCTGACTCACCACATCCTGTGCATCTCTGTCCTTCAGGCCCAGGCTTCCTCCATCTGCAGAGCGGGAGCCCTCAGGGCAGACACCATGACGTCCATCCTCTCTGCTCTTCTCTGCCTCGGTCAGTTGTAGACACGGAGAGGGGGAGCAGAAGGGGGGGCTGCACCCCCTTGTTCATGGGGAACCTCAGGCTCAGGCAGCTCCAGTGGACGGAGCCCTGATGGGAAGGGAATCAGCTCAGACATCCGGGTGCAAATCTCTGATGGGGAGTCTCTTCCAGGGCTGAGTCTGGACCAGAGGACCGGAGTGCAGGCAGGTGAGTCCTCCCCAGGCTCCATGTCCCTCCTCTTCCCTCACCCCTGGGCCCAGGAGGGAGCACAGAGATGCTGGGATGAGGTGATAAAATGAGAAGATTTGGGGTTGAGCTGGGGCAGTGGTCAGCAAACTCATTAGTCCACAGAGCCAAATATCAACAGTACAATGATTGAAATTTCTTTTGAGAGCCAAATTTTTTAAACTTAAACTTCTTCTAACGCCACTTCTTCAAAATAGACTCGCCTAGGCTGTGGTATTTTGTGGAAGAGCCACACTCAAGGGGCCAAAGAGCCGCATGTGGCTCACGAGCCGCAGTTTGCCGACCACGGAGCTGGGGGATGAGGGTGGGAAGGGCTTTGTAATGCAGCCTCTGGTTTCCTTCCAGGGACCCTCCCCAAACACATCATCTGGGCTGAGCCAGGCCCTGTGATCCCTTATGGGAGCCCTGTGACCATCTGGTGTCAGGGGACCCGAGGGTTTAAAGTGTACCACCTGTATAAAGAGGGAAGTCCAGCAGCCTGGTACAAACATAAGCCACTGGAGCCCGGGGAAAAGGCCAAGTGGTCCATCACACACATGACAGAACATGATGCAGGGATATTTCACTGTTATTATCACAGCCCCACTGGCGTGTCAGAGCGCAGTGACCCCCTGGAGCTGGTGGTGACAGGTGAGTGGATACTCAGGGGTCCCAGCCTCAGGCTATGCCCTCAGGAAGGGATCTGCTCTCAGGGTGTCTCTCTCACAGCCCAGCCCTGGGGGACATGAGGGAGGTGTGAACCCCATTTAACATGCTGCCTCCTCCTCTCCTAGGAGCCTACAGCAAACCCAGCCTCTCAACTCTGCTCAGCCCTGTCGTGACTTCAGGAGGGAACGTGACCCTCCAGTGTGACTCAGGGCAGGGATTTGGCAGGTTCCTTCTGACTGAGGAAGGAGATCACACCCTCTGGTGGACCCTGGACTCAAAGCCACAGCCCAGTGGGCAGTCCCAGGCCCTGTTTCCTGTGGGCCACCCTGCTAGTGGTTCTCAACCTGTGGGTCACAACCCACAGGTTGAGAACCACTGCTGTAGAGCCTAAGACCATAGGAAAACACAGATATTTACATTACCATTCATAACAGTAGTAAAATTACAGTTATGAAGTAACAACGAAAATAATTTTATGGTTGGGGGTCACCACAACATGAGGAACTGTATTAAAGGGTTGCGGCATTAGGACGGTTGAGAACCACTGGTAATGGGAGATCCCTTGCAGGTAACTTTCTGTTTCTCTCGTGCAGCCTTTAAGATCTTCTTTGTATTTTACATTTGCCAATTTAATTATGATGTGTCTTGTTGTAGGTCTTTTTGGGTTCATCTTGCTTCTTGGACTTGTGTGACTTTTTTCTTCCCAAAGTCAGGGAAGTTTTCTGTCATTATTTCTTCAAACACGCTTTTTTTCCCCTTGCTCCGCTTCCTCTCCTTTTGGCACCCCTATTATTTGGATGTGGTCTCATTGCATGTTGTCCCAAAGCCCCCTTAGACTCTCCTTCTGCTTTTTAATTTTGTTTCCAGTTGCTGCTCTGCTTGGGTGTTTTTTTCCTGCCTTGTCTTCTAACTCACTGATTTGGTCCTTAGCTTTTTCTAGTCTACTGTAGAAAGTTTCCATTGTCATAAAAAGGAAATGAAGAATGACATAGCGGCCAAAAGAACACAATGGAAGAAATTAGGAGAAGAAAGGAAAAAGGAGAAGAGAGAAAAAATAATAATAAAAATTGAGAATAGAAAAAAGGAAAAGAGAAAAGGAAATTGAGTTGGAGCAGGGAAGAGGAAATTAGAGATATGAACAAAACAAGAGACTAGAATAATAACAAATGGATAAAGCAGATAGATAAGGAAGATCCATTTTTAAAAAGGGGGGAAAGGAAAGGAAAGAGAAAAACTAAAAAGGAGAAAAGTGTAGAAAAACGGGAGGGGAAAAAAGAGTAGAGAGTAAGAAAAAGGAGCAAAAAATAAAAGAAATAAAATAAAAAATTTTAAAAAATGAAGTCAAGTGTCCTTCGCTTCAGCCAAGTTTTAATGCCCCGTGGAAGCTGGCGTAGGACCCCACTCTTCTGTTCTGTCTGCCAATTCTGGGCTTCCCGTTAGGTACTTAGGTGTTAATTACTGGCAGGCACTGTCGTTTGGTTTTTAGCATCTGCTCGAAGCTCCAAGGAATCCACTGGTAGGTCCACTGCTTGTGTCTGTCTCCACAGGCCTTGGTGTCAAGCAGGAGGGGCCAATCTGCCCTCTTTGCCTGCCCACCAGCTGTCAATCTCAATCACGCAGGAGTCTGTTTCTGACAGGGCTTTCGGTAGGGTTGGTGTTGTTTTGCTTTCAGGGAATAAGATGGATGTGTTTCCTGTCTTCCACGAGTGGCCTAAATATTACTCTGTCCTTGGCTGGACAGAGATCCTTGTATGGAAACCACTGGGGTCAGCTGGCACTCTGGAATTTTTATCAGTCTGGTTCCTTGAAGAGTGAGGCATATGGCCCCTTCTCCACTCTGGTCCCTGAGGGCTCCTTGAGACTGTTCAGACCCATAAGCTTGGCCTCTGCCTTTGTTTCCTCTACAAAGCTAGAATGCAGGGTATAACGGGCTGTATATTCACTAAGGGCAGGTTTTTTTTCCCCTTTACCTGCCCTCTGGGTATTGGGAGGCATTAGCTCCTCTCATGGAAAATGGCCATTTCGGTTTAAAAGCATATGAATGACCCAATGCAGGACTCCTGACTACTGCTTTTTCAGGACTCCCTGCCCTGCTTCCCTCCCCTGCCTGTCCTCAGGCAACTCAAGTCCACATCTCCCTCCCTGAGCCAATGCCTCGTGTGTGTGGTTGCCAACGAAAACTCCCGTGCTTGGTCTCCAGGTGCCTTCTGTTCTTCCTTGTGATAAGTCACCTCCTCAGTTGGAAATTCCAGGCGAATGTTCTCCAATCTGGTTGCATTTCAAGCCTGGCTTTGAGGCCAGGTGCGTAACAGGTCTGCCTATCCAGCCCCCATTTTTTCCCACCCTATGGCTGACTTATATGCCATTGTGTATATATGCTGTATCTTTCTCATCCAGTCATCTATGGAGCTGAAGATTCAATCCAATCTTTTTTCCCCTCTAAATTCTTTTTTTTTTAAGAATATTTTTTTAAATATATTTTATTGATTTTTTACAGAGAGGAAGGGAGAGGGATAGAGAGTTAGAAACATCGATGAGAGAGAGACATAGATCAGCTGCCTCCTGCATGCCCCCTACTGGGGATGTGCCCGCAACCCAGGTACATGCCCTTGACCGGAATCGAACCTGGGACCCTTCAGTCCGCAGGCCGACGCTCTATCCACTGAGCCAAACCGGTTAGGGCTTCCCCTCTAAATTCTTGATATAATAGCACAGGCCAATGATTTTTAAGGCATTTTCTTTTCTACCATTCATGGTTTTTAATTTTCTCATTTAATAGATTTGATGTGTACTATTTACATTATCATTTTTTTATATATATTTTATTGATTTTATACAGAGAGGAAGGGAAAGGGATAGAGAGTTAGAAACATCGATGAGAGAGAAACATCGATCAGCTGCCTCCTGCACACCCCTTACTGGGGTTGTGCCTGCAACCAAGGTACGTGCCCTTGACCGGAATCGAACCTGGGACCTTTCAGTCCGCAAGCCGACGCTCTATCCACTGAGCCAAACCGGTTTTGGCTACATTATCATTTAATTAAAAATGTTCACTTCTGTTTTGGTTCACACATTTATTATTGAGAAATCTGTTGCTTTTTTTAAAAAAAAAAAAGTAAGGATATTTGTTATCTTGTTATTAATATAGTAGAGGTCCAGTGCACAAAATTTGTGCAGGGGTCAGGTCCCCTCAGCCCAGCCTGCACCCTCTCCAATCTGGGACCCCTTGGGGGATGTCCGACTGCCTGTTTAGGCCCGATCCCCGGCAGTCAGACATCCCCCTAAACCAGCAGTCGGACATCCCTCTCACAATCCGGGACTGCTGGCTCCTAACTGCTCAACTGCCTGCCTGCCTGATCACCCCTAACTTCCCCCCCTGCCAGCCTGGTCGCCTCCAACTGACCTCTCTGCCAGCCTGGTCGCCCCTAAGTGCCCCCCTGCTGCTGGCCTGGTCACCCCTTGCTGCCTCCCTCTGCCAGCCTGGTCACCCCTCACTGCCCCCCCCCCCTGCTGACCTGGTTACCTCCAACTGCCCCCCTGCCAGCCTGGTCACACCCAACTGCTCCCCCTCCCCCCCCCCCCGCTGGCCTGGTCACCCCCAACTGTCCCCCCTGCCAGCCTGGCCACCCCATGCAGCCTCTGTTCAGTCATTTGGTTGTCCCTCACTAACCCCCCTGCTGGCCTTGTTGCACCACGCAGCCTGCTGCTCGGTCATTACTGTGAAGGAGTCCCAGACAATTTGCCTATTCCTCTATTATTAGTATAGATTTTTATTCACTTCAGAGAGGAGAGGAGAGGGACAGAGACATAGAAGCATCAGTGATGAGAACCATTGATTGGCTGCCTCCCACAAGCCTCCTATTGGGGAACAAGACAGCAACCTGGGCATGTTGCTTGACCAAGAAAGGAACTGTCACCTCATGGTTCGTAGGTCGACTCTTAACCACTGAGCAACACTAGTCAGGTGATATTGCTTACCTTGACTATAAAATCAGGTGACTCCCAGAGGTTTCCAGGATCTGTGGAGGTCCACATCAGGCTTCCACCCCTCTGGGAAATGCGAACCCCCTCCTGAAGTGTGGGGTCTGGGTCCCTCCTGGACTGGTAGACTGACAGAGCAGCATACACACTGGGCTCATCTGGGGGCTCCTCTGATGGGGAGGATGGGAGTGCACATGTCTTCTGTCTGAGGGTCAAGTGGTTCAGTTGGGCGTAGGTGACAGCCTGGACCAGGGGGAGAGTGAGTAGGATGAAATGTGGTTAGAGTTGGGGTAGCCTTGGGGTCTGGAGAGGATGGGACCCGCCTGACTGTCCATCTGTCTGTCCTCTTCTACTTGTCTGCCCTTCTTATCCAGTAATTCCCCTGACAGGGAGGAAGGAGAGGTGGCCATTCCCTGCCCAGGTCTTAGTCATGAGCAGTTCACCTGGGTGTACATTGCTCCCTGGGGGTCTTCATCCTGCCCATTCTGCTGGAGACAGTGAGACGGAACAGTGTCTCCTTGATTCCACAGTAGAAAGTCTCCTGCCACTTATCCTCATGTTGCCAGAGAGATGACTTACACTTTAAATAGACCAGGCCCCTCTCCTGGTGGAACCTGCAGGGCCTTCCTAAGACCTGGGGCCTCTGGATGCTTCTGTGGTTCTGACTCTCATCCTAACGCGCTCTCTCTTGCTCGCTGGGCTCATGGCCGCTCCTCCTGAAGAAGCAGGCCCTGCCTCAGGACCTTTGCGCCCGCTCTTTCCCTGTCCCCCCACCATGCCCTCTATCCCCTCCTCTTGCTTTATGTTCCTTCACAGCACTTTGCTCTCTGGGACACTGTCTGCTTGTTTGCATATTGTCTCCCTCGGCACAGGTGAGCTCGAGGCGTGTGGAGACAGTGTGACTCAGGGCTGTGCCGTGGCCCCTAAAGGGAGCGGTAAACAGTGAGCCCCTGTCACATCTGCTGGGTTAATGAGTGAAGGGGTCCTGGGGACCTGTGGGTGAGTCACTTATTCCTGCCTCCACCTGACACCTGGGGCTGCACAAGGTCAGACAGAGGACAAGCGGCCAGCAAAGGGGGCCACATAGGAGGGGCCATGAGGTCACAGGTAAACCAGGAGGAGTGAGTCACAGCAGGATGACCTGGGGGTCCAGAAGGAAAGGTCAGTGTAGATGATGCTGAGAAGCAGGTGAGGTGGGACAGGGAATGGTCCATTGGATTAAACTGGGTGATAGGAATGTCCTTGGTGGCCTGGACAGGAGCAGGGGTCTCACCTGAGGGTCCAACTCCACGCTCTCCCCAGGCTGTGGGTCCTTCACGGCAGCATCTGCTGGGGCAGAATGGGGGTGTGTCTCCTGGCAGGTCCCCAAGTTCTCAAGGCTGCAGGCCCTGCCTGCTCCCAGATGGACCACTATCCCAGGGTGAGGTGAGGCATCAGTTCAGGCAGTGTGGATCTCACCCTGAACCCCACCCTTCCAGTCTAACTCCTCCACAAATTTATCCTCAATCCTTGTCTCCCCTCCCCCAGGGCAGCTGTCACTTCCTCTCACAGAGGGGCTCCTCCTGGGTGTCCACAGCTGGGCTTCAACTGGGGGAGGAGACAGGAGTGTTAGGGGCAGAGATGGGCCATAGATGGTGGAGTTTTCGGGTCTTTCGGGCAGGAATTACATGATCTGCTGGTCTCTGTCCTTGGCCTCTGGGTCTGTGGTCCCTGCAGGAGGCTGGACATGAGCCCCTCTCTGGGCTGGTCAAGAGGGACCGTCTCAGCCCTGGGAGGTTAGGAGCCCCTCCCCCTGTGATTCACAGAAAAGAAGGAAACCTTAACACTCACTTGTGTGCATATTTCATGAGACTGAACATCTGTGCTGACATGTTTTCATTCTAGGCTTTCTGACTTCAGATTCTGGAGAAGTCTTTTCTCAGCTGACCTTCTCCATCCATTTGGTTTTCTGTGGTAGGTACTCTGAGCACCCCATTGTGTGACCCAGGTCAACCTGATCCCTACTCACCTGAGGTCCTGCCATTGCTTTGATGTCGGTGTCGGAGGTAGAAAAGGAGGGAGAGCAGCAGGACCAGGGCCACCGAGACCCCGATCAGGATGTTCATGTTCCATTTGGGACCTTGGACATGAGTGACGTCATGAATGAGCCAGTGATGCCATTGAAGGAGCACCTACTGTGTGTGAGGCGTGTGCTGAGGTCTGTCACTCATCTCCTCTTGAGAAGGCTAACCCCTATTTTGTAAAACTACTGTTTGGAATTCTCTGCTGTTTTTTTAGATGGACTCTTATTCTAAAAAAATAACTTTGCTTTCTAGCCTGCTTGAATAATGAGGAAGATAAATTTAGCTGTCTGACCTTGTAGGCCAGAGACTAGATATGCCCATACTCTCAATGCCACGCCAGGTGCATTTTTTTAATTGGATAGAACTGTGTTGTTTTCAAGGCCAGCAGCGAGATAACCACTAAGCACACATAGGGCCGGCTCTTTAATAAAAAGGGAAGTTCTGCTTGTAGCCTTGCTTAGAATTTGAATTCATTTTCTCTAAGCCCACCGGTGAATACAGTGTGACTCCAAACTCTCTGAGCATTATTTGATTAGTCCGGTTCTCTGTAACACGCTCACTTCACAGCAGTCATGCATCAGGGATTGCTCACCCCATCTCCCACTTCACTGAGGCTCAGAGAGGTCAATCAAGTGCCCCAGGTCACCCAGGTTTGGTGGGGCAGGGCTGGGACTGGAACCCAGGATGGTGGGTTCCCTGTGCTGTCCTCACACTGCCCCCCCAGGGGGACACCAGCTTCGTGCTCTGGGCTCCTCCTCTGCAGGGGCCTGTCCACGTCTCATCTGGAGCTGAGGGTCCTTCCTCATTACCCGCCCCCAGCATAGCAGGGACAGGAGGGGCAGGATGAGGGGTGGACTCTGAGTCTCTCCCGGGTCCATCTCCACCCTGCAGGCCCTGACACCCCCTTGGGAAGGTCGGGCTGGGCAGGGAGCTCTGCCTTCCTGAGCTCTGTGAGGTCACCTCATCTCCCAGCAGCCTGTGAGCAGGATGGGACCAGGGATGAGCAGATAGGAACCCCACACTCAGAGGAGAGAAGGGACCGCCCAGCCCCACAGCAGGAGCAGCAGAGCCTGGAGCTGAGCCAGGGCTAATCCACCCTGTTCCCTCCTCTGAGCTGAGCCTGAGCTGAGGGGGAGGACTGGGGACCCGGACCCATGTCCTGCCTGTCCCTCCCTGAACAGTGTCACCGTCCCTGAGACAGAGGGGACAGGCCCCATAACATCACGTCCTGGGGTGTTCCTGTGAGACCCCTCTCCCTGGAGGTCAGGGCCAGAACCAACAGGAAATCTAAGCTCTGGACAAGGATTCTCTCCTTTAAAGTTGGAGGCACTGAGGCCCAGGCAGGGGAAGGGCGGGTCCAAGTCAGGAACTCCACAGGGTCCTGAACCCCCTTGTGGCTGAGCCCCTGTTGCAATGGAGGCATTCCGCCACCTCCTTCACTTACCCCTCTGGGTGCCTGACTCCATGGTGGGGAGCAGCCCATCCTTAGAGTCTCCTGCGGATAAGGATGTGGGGTGAGAGGAGCTGGATTCTCCCCATCTGAGCACAGTTGCCTCTCCCAAGGATGGGCCCCAACATCTCCCTCTGCCCTGACCACCCCACCGGTCACCTGGCAGCCTCACAGCCTCAATAGCCTGGTGGTTCCTGGCATCACCGCCTGATCCCAGCCCCCAACCCTGCACACAAGCCATCCTGAGTATCTGGGGGAGATTCGATGCCCTCACAGACTCTCAGGACATCCTGGGTGGTCCGTGCTCCATCAGAGCCCAGCTCTCAGTGACGCAAGATCTGTGGACATGGGCCCTGTGGGTGGGGGGCTGAGGTCCCAGAGTGTCCTGGGAAGGACAGGAAGAGGGTGAGGAGCTGGTGCTGACCCTGGAGTGGGAACTTCACTCAGATTCCTCCTACATCTGTGCTGTGGCCCCTGAGTCCCTCCCACTGCCCACCTGACCCCTTCTGGATCCAGGTGAGGAGAAGGCTGTAGACAGTGGTAGGGTGCCTCTAAGGGACAGATCTTCTCTAGGTGACCATCCCTAGAGCCCCTCTTCCCTTTCAGCCCATAATTCTCCTGGGGACGGAATCCTGAGCTGACAGCTAGCACACAGACAGGGTCAGGGGCCCTCACCTGAGACCAGGAGCTCCAGGGGCTCACTAGGGTGTGACAGCAGGAAGGGGGAGGAGCTGTGTGAGCTGTAGCACCTGTAGGTGCCCCTGTAGGCTGAGGTCACAGGACTCATGGAGAACTCTGCCTGGTACCGCTGAGCTCGGGGCTTTGATCTCAGACGCAGAGGGGGATCAGCTGCCCCCTCTTTGGACAGAAGGAAAGTGGCCATCGGTGTGGGAACCCCTTTCACGTCCCGCGTGGTTCAGGGTTCCGGTTCAGGGTTCGGGTTCTGGAGGAGGCCGCACACAAATGAAAGAAGACTAGAAAAATATTAATTTGGGAATATTGGGGGCCAGGCGGAAGCCCACCTCTAGTGGGAGGACTACCCTTTGCTTTGGCCTTGCCATCCCTTTAATTCAGGTTTGGGATACACTCATTGCTCTTAGGCAGGCAATTCCAGTTAACAGGCAGATTATCTTATCAGTAAGGATTTACATGATTAATTGGTGGGGAAGTTGCTTCAGCTACCATTGTCTCAATTAGATAGGGAGTGGTTGGCTCTGACCTTTCAGAGCTTCAAGGTTGACCAGCCTTCCAAGTTCCTTGTCCACACCTTTCTATTAGTGAGACAATGATCAGTTTCTGGCACGTCGGTCCGTGACTGACACAGCAGGGTCGCATTCTCTCCTGAGGCCACCCTGGGGCCTGGCTGCACCAAGAGGGAGGGTGTGTCAGGCAGGTGTCCTAGAGAGAGGGAGGGAGGGTGAGGGCTGCCTGCCCACCTTGTTCTGGCCTGAGAGTCAGCAGGCCTCTCTCTGAGGACCCTCCTCTCTGTCTGTGTCTGTTTCTCTGAGTCTCTCCCTCTCTCTTCCCCCTGCCCCTGCCTCTCTCTGAGGACCTTCCTCTCTGTCTCTGTTTCTCTGAGTTTCCCCCTCTCCCTCCCCCCCGCCCCTGCCTCTCTCTGTCTCTCCCTCCCTGGGGCCTGCACTTTCATTCTGGCCTCACCACCTGAGACCCCCAGCAGGGCCTGTGCAGAGTCTGGGTCCCTGACTGAGCCCACTGGCTCCTCACCTGCCACCAGGATGTCCAGGGGGTCGCTGGGGGCCGACCACTCAGAGGAGAGGTTGTATCCACCGTAGCATCGGTACCGGCCCCCGTGGGAGCTGCTCACAGTGCCCAGGGGGAAGTGGGCCTGAGAGAGCCCAGCCTAGGGCTGCAGGACAAGGCTCTGGGGGAGGTCCCATCCCCCCTCCTTGTGCAGAGCGAATCTGTCATAGCCGACATCAGAGTGACACTGGAGGGTCAGGCTCTGTCCAGAGGGCACAATGGGGCCCTGCTGGCTCAAGAGGGAGGGCTTCCCAGACTCACCTGGGGAGACCAGACGTGAATTACAGGGGCTGCTCCTCCCATAAACCCCTTCTCCTGTCCTGGCCCCCAGGTCTCACTGTCTCTGTGTCTCTGGCCCAGGACCCCCTGTGCTCCCCTCACCCTCCCCCCTCTCACATTGGGCTCCCTTCCTAGCAAAGATGCCATGTGTCTGGTGCCTCAATCCATGGATGGGAGCAGGATGGGACTCACCTGGGACCAGGAGCTCCAGGGCATCACTGGGGAGTGACCAAACCTGGGGGCTGTCCCTGTAACAGCCATAGCATCTGAACCTCCACCTGTGAAGGGGGGTCACCTGGCCCACAGGGAACTGGGCCTGGGACCGCCCACTGGGCTGTGGCTCTGAGTCCTGGGTCGGGTAGAGCCTGTGTTCTCCTTCCTTAGTCAGAATGAACCTGTCAAATCCCTCCCCTGAGCCACAGTAGAGCATCACCTTCTCTCCTGAGGTCACGACAGGGATGGGCAGGGCTGACAGGCTGGGTTTGCTGTAGGCTCCTGGGAGAGGAGGAGGCAGCGTGTTAAATGGGGCTCACACCTCCCTCATGTCCCCCAGGGCTGGGCTGTGAGAGGGAGACACCCTGAGAGCAGACCCGTTTTCTGAGGGCAGAGCCTGAGGCTGGGACTCCTGAGTGTCCTTTCACCTGTCACCACCAGCTCCAGGGGGTCACTGGGCTCTGACCAACCAGTGGGGCTGTTATAATAACAGGAGTATCTCCCTGCATCATGCTCTGTCATGGGTGTGATGGAGAACTTGCCCTTGGTTGTGAACTTCCTTTGAGTCTGTGTGTTCTAAAGCACACATTTTCCTTCCTTGTACAGAGCAAACTTGTGAGCCTCCAGGATCCCCTCACACCAGAGGGTCACAGGGCTCCCATAAGGGATCACAGAGCCTGGCTCAGCCCAGAGGGTGGGTTTGGGGAGGGTCCCTGGAAGGAAACCAGAGGCTGCATTACAAAGACCTTCCCCACCCTCATCCCCAGCTCAGCCCAGGACCTCTGTGCTCCCTCCTGGGCCCAGGGGTGAAGTAACAGCTGGGACATGGAGTCTGGGGAGGACTCACCTGCCTGCACGTGGATCCTGTGGTCCAGACTGAGCCCTGGAAGAGAGTCCCTGTGAGAGATCTGCACCCAGACGTCTGAGCTGATTCCCCTCCCATCAGGCCCCGTCCACTACAACTGCCTGAGCCTGAGGTTCCCATGAACAAGGGGGTGCAGCCCCCGCTCCGGCTCCCCCTCCTGCTGCCCCTCCCCATGTCCACAACTGACCGAGGCCGAGAAGAGCGGAGAGGAGGGACATCATGGCGTCTGCTCTGGGGGCTCCCGCTCTGCAGATGGAGGACACTCAGGGCCGGAAAAAACAGAGACGCACGGGATGTGGTGGGTCAGAAGCTGCTGCCGCCCTTCCGCGTCCGTGAGCTGTGCACCCACTGCACGCGGACTCTCCCGCCCTGGGCCTGGCTCTGAGTTTCCCCAAACGAAGGGCTCAGGAGGAGAGAAGGCTCTCCGGGGACAGGTGCCCGATCCCTCCCGGCGCTGCAGGAATCTTTTCCTTTGTTGGTCTGGCCTTTGGGTTCTGTGAGGACAACTTTGAGTGGACTTTGCAGGGTCTGGTTGGTGCTGTTCGTCCATCCGGAAACAGTCTCAACTCCCACTGGACGTTTTCATAGCAGAGGTGTTAGTCGTTTATTCCTCATTGTTCACATGAAGCTCAACAATGGAACTGCCAATGGACCCAGCAGATCCCACTTGTGGGAACATATCCTCAGAACCCAAAACACCAATTGGAAAGAATGTATGCTCCCCTGTGTTCAATGCAGCATTATTTACAATAGCTACAGAGGTCCTCAGACTTTTTAAACAGGGGGCCAGTTCACTGTCCCTCAGACAGTTGGAGGGCCAGACTATAGTTTTAAAAAAAAACAACCTATGAACAAATTCCTATGTGCACTGCGGGCCCGGGACGCGTCGGCTGCTAAGCAGGACCTGCAGCGGCACCTGGCGGGCTGGATAAATGTCCTCTGCGGGCTGCATGTGGCCCGCGGGCCATAGTTTGAGGACCCCTGATTAAGAGGTGGAAACAGCCCAAGTGCCCATCGATGGATGAGTGGGTAAAAAAAACTGTGGTACATTTACACCATGGAATACTACGTAGCTGTGAAAAAAAGAAGGAATTCTTACCCTTTGGACAGCATGGAGGGACCTGGAGACTCTTACGCTAACTGAAATAAGCCAGTCAGAGAAAGACAAATATCCCATGATCTCACTTCTATGTGGAATCTAATGAACAACATAACTTGATCAAAAAATAGGTCCAGAGGCATGATGCATGGAACAAGTAGACAGATCTCATGGAAGGGAGGGGGGCGGGCAGAAAAAGATTAACTAAAGAACTTATTTGTATATATGCATAGCTCAAAGCCATAGATATTAGTGTGCAGAAGGCCTGCAGTGGGGTGTGTGCTGGGTGGAGGGGGGTGCATATAGGCAGAGATGAAGGTCATCTGTAATAATGTCAATAACAATACAAAAGATACAGTATTATCTTGAAGGGGAAGGCTATCTGTAATAATAAAAGGGTAATATGCTAATTAGACCGGATGTCCTGCTAGATGACCTTCCGATGAAGCCGGGGCTGCAAGGGAAGCCTGGGTCCCGGGTGCCAGAGGGAAGCCGGTGCTGGCAGATGGGGGAAGGAAGGCCTACGATTGCACCAATTTCATGCAACGGGCCTCTAGTGTATATATCCTATCTAATAAAGAGTGAATATGCTAATTGACCATCACTCCATCACAAAGATGGCTGCACCCACAGCTGAGGCCAAGTTCCCTTAAGGAGTCTTAATGAGCAATCAGCAGGGACCTGAGGCTACACCCTCTCCCGCCCCTGTGGGGCTTGACAGGGGACCTCAGGCCGGGCCCCCCACCCAGCAGGGCTTGACAGGGGACCTCAGTCCTCGCCCCCTGCCCCAGAGCCAGGCCAGGGGACCCGAGGCCACGCCCCTCGCCTGGCGGAGCTTGACGGGAGACCTCAAGATGTGCTTCCCGTCCTGGTGATGGGCTAGGGGACCTCAGGCTGATCCCCCTGCCCCAGCGCCAGGCAGGGGGACCTCAGGCCGTGCCCCCCACTAGGTGGGGCTTGACAGAGGACTTCAGGCCGTGCCCCCCACCCAGCAGGGCTTGATGGGGGCCCTCAAGGTGCACCCCCAGTGCTGGGTCAGGGGAACTCAGGCCGCGCCCCCCACCCAGCAGGGCTTGACGGGGGCCTGAGGCTGTGCCCCCTGCCCAGTGGGGCTTGACAAGGGTGGGACTGGCTGGGTCTGGATCTAGCCCAATTTGGGGGGGGCGGCCAGGTCTGGGTTTCACATGATTTTGAGGCGCATGTGGGTGGGCGGGGACTTGACTCTGAGTCCCCCTTTTAATGTGCACGAATTTCGTGCACCAGGCCACTAGTCTATATATAAAAGCCTAAGCAACCAAACAACCAAACGACCAGTCGACCGGTACTATGACTCACACTGACCAACAAGGGGCAGATGCTAAATGCAGGAGCTACCCCCTGGTGGTCAGTGAGCTCCCACAGTGGGAGGATCCGTGCAGCTGACATACGTGAGCCAGACACCAGGCTCACTGCTGGCGAGAGCAGCTGAGGAGGTACGAGCCCCTCCCACCTCCACGGCAGCACTACCGAGTGGTGGCGGCAGGTACTGTGGGGGCAGCTGGGATGAGCAGGAGTGGTGCAGTGCCTGGCCTGGGCTTGGGCTGCTCCTTGGCCGCCCGCTGCTCTGCACACTACTACATCCCTTGGGGGATGTCAGACTGCCGGTTTTGGTCCGATCCCTCAACCTGGCCTGCGAGAGGATGCAGGCCAGGCTGAGGGCCCCCACCAGTGCATGAATTCGGGCCTCAAGTATAAAAAAAAAAATTAAGAATGCTAATGGTAACATGATAGGAGACATACCAAGACAGGAGGAGAAATGGATTTACAGAGTGACAGATGTCAGAGGGGAGGAGGGTGGGAGGGGGGGAGTTGTTGAAGAATGGGAAGCGATTCACTAAAGAACTTTTAAGCACAGCACATGGACACAGACAACAGTGCAGGGAGGGCCAAGGGAGGGGAAATGGGGTGGGTGGAGGCGGGCAAACAGAAGAAATGGGGGACATCTGTAACAGCATCAACAATAAAAATTAAATATATTTAATGATTTTGTTGTTTAGATTCCACATTTAAGTGATTCTATATGGAACCTGTCCTACTCCGACTGGCTTATTCCACTTCACATAC
Source organism: Plecotus auritus (assembly GCF_963455305.1). Lineage (NCBI taxonomy): Eukaryota > Metazoa > Chordata > Mammalia > Chiroptera > Vespertilionidae > Plecotus > Plecotus auritus. The sequence continues at coordinate 4,880,301 of NC_137785.1, read as the reverse complement.
AAACCTCCAGGTCCACCCATGCTGCGGCAAAAGGTAGGACTTCCATCCTTTTCCACAACCGAGTAGTGCTCCACTGTGTCAACGTATCACCGCGTTTTAATCCACTCATCTACCGACGGGCACGTGGGCTGCTTCCACACCTTGGCTGTTGTAAATGAAGCTACAGTGAACGTAGGGCACGCGTACCAGGTGTATTCTTTCGAATGAGCGCTTCAGGGTTCTTCGATTCTCTCCCCAGAAGTGGAATCACTGGGTCAAATGGCAGTTCCACGTTGTTATTTTTTGAGGAGCCTCCATACGGCTTTCCACAGTGGCTGCACCGGCTGCATTCCCAGCAGCGGTGCAAGAGGGCTCCCTCTTCTCCACATCCAGCACATGCATTTCCCTGATGATTAGTGACTTTGTGAATATACCGCGGAGCGAGGGCAGGCTCTGAAAAAATGGTGCTGGGAAAATTGGACAGGAATATGGAAAAAGGAAGGAAGGAAGGAAGGAAGGAAGGAAGGAAGGAAGGAAGGAAGGAAGGAAGGAAATGTACCACCCACTTACACCATACACAAGAGTACAGTCAAAATGGACAAAAGAGTTCAATGTAGGTCACAAAGGCATCAAATTCCCAGGAGAGTGACCCTTCTTGGGTCGTCACCTTAGAAGCAGGTGAGGAGCAGAAGTTCGGACATATGAACAGATCACATTCAGCTCCTGTCGACCTGCACTTCCTGAGGCTGAGGACTTGGGGACCAGGGTGCTTATGAGGATGGGGAGGCAGGGACTGGGCCCAGCAGAGAAGGTCACAGGATGTGGGGGGCAGGGTCCTCACACCACGCGCGCACTGTTCACAGGCGCTTGCCTCACAGAAAGGCGACAACCTGCTTCTCACCCTAAAAATAGCAGGCGCTGAGGGTCTGACTGGAACCACATCTCCGAACAGCCTACATGTATTTGTTTTTTATTGAATTTTTTTGTTGACTGGGGTGACATTGGTTCATAAAATTATACAGGTTTCGGGTATATGATTCCACACCACGTCATCTGTACATAGTATTGTGTGCTTATCCCCCTAAGTCTAGTCTATTTCCACACCACTTACCGCGTTTTTACCTCCCCCTGTCCCCGCTTCCCTCTGGCAGTCACCATACTATTGTCTGTGTCCATGAGTCTTTCCTTTTATTTCTTTGCTTAATCCATTCCCTTTCTCCCCCAGCTCATAACCCCCTCTCCTCTGACAGCTGTCAGTCTGTTCTCTGTATACACGAGTCTCTCTCCACTATGTTTTATTTTGTTTATTAGATTCCAAATATGAGTGAAATCATAGGGAACTTGTCTTTCTCCGACTGACGTATTTCACTTGACATAATGCTCTCCAGGACCATCCATGCTGTCGCAAAAGGTAAGAGTTCCTTCTTTATTTTACAGCTGCATAATATTCCATTGTGTAAATGTACCACAGCTTTCCTCTGCTGATGGGCCCTTGGGCTGTTTCCAGATCTTGGCTTTTGTAAATAATGCTGCTGTGATTACAGAGGGGCATAGATATTTGTGGATTTATTGATAAGCCATTCTGAAAGGTGTGTGGTTTCAATTTGCATCTCTCTGATGACTAGTGATGTTGAGCATCTATTCATATGTCTACTGGCCATTGGTATGTTCTCCTTGGAGAGGTGTCTATTTAGGTCCTCTGCCCATTTTTTTATTGAATTGTTTGGGGGTTTCTGGTGTTGAGCTTTATAAGTTCCTTATAAATGTTGGACAATAAGCCCTTATCAGATGTATTGGCAAATAGTTCTCCATTCAGTGGGCTCTTTTCATTTTGTGGATGGTTTCCTTTGCTGTGCAAAAAACGTATCCTTTCCTGTGCCGTGGCAGCACAGCCAAGGGTTCGGTGAGCCTGAGGAGGGTCAGTGAAGGATTAAAGAAAAGACAGAGAGAGAGAATATAACTGGGGCTCGGTGGATCTCCTGTGCCTGGATGAGGCCACAGAGAAGGATCCAGCCAGCAAGCTGAGGCTTTATTTTATAGTCAGAGAAAAACAAGGTAGTGGTCAACATAGTTACAATGTTCTTATTTCACTTGTTTTGGCAGCACTTGCAGCACCTCCCACAGCCCATTAGCTACCCAGGAAGGATCTAGGGAGCGGCCATAAGGTCAAGCTTCATTATGCTAAGTGGGCTATGCCCTCTAAGCTGGGACTTGTTTGTGGCTTTGCCACAGGTTACTCTGAGGCTTAACCCTACAGCCACTCCCTACAATTTCCTCCTTACACCTTCATTTAGAAAAAAAAATTCTATTGTTTAATCATTTTTTAATTGACGTTTTTATTAAAGCATGGTTGGCATACAATATCATATTAGTTTCTGGTGTACAGCATGGATAGGATAATTATTATTGACTATCTTTTCTTCCCCTTCTCACCCATCCTTCCTCCCCTCCCGTCTGGCAGCCATCAGTTTGTTATTTATTTCTATGCATCTGCTTTTGTTCCCTTTGCTTTGAGGATGTGAAAAATCCCAGAGATAAGTGACTGTGGGAACCCCTTTCATGTCCCGCGTGGTTCAGGGTTCCGGTTCTGGAGGAGGCCGCACACAAATGAAAGAGACTAGAAAAATATTAATTTGGCGGTATTGGGGGCCAGGCAGGAGCCCAACTCTACACCCTGCTCTGGCCTTGCTACCCCTTTTATTAAGGTTTGGGATCCACCCATAGAGGCAGGCAATTCCAGTAATAGCCAATCAGCAAGGATTTACATAAGATTGACAGGTGGAAGTTGCTTCAGCTACCATTGTTTCAACTAGACAGTGAGTGGTTGGCTCTGACCTTTCAGAGCTTCCAAGGTTAACCAGCCTTCCAGGTTCCTTGTCCACACCTTTCTGCTAGGGGGGAAGATGGTCAGTTTCCGACAAGTGACATCTTTCCTTGTCTGAATCATTTCACTCAGCATAATACCCTCTAGGTCCATCCATGTTGTCCCAAATGGCAGGACTTCATTCTCTTTATGCATGGTTTATATTCCATAGTGCATACACACCACATCTTTATCATCGAGTTGTCTATGGATCTAAAGATTCAATGCAATGGTTGTTTTTACCCCTAAATTCTTGACATGATATATTAGGCCATTGATTTATTAAGGTTCTTAATTTTATCATTTCATACGTTTGATGCGTCACATTTACATTACAATTTCAGTTAAAACATTCACTTGTTTTTGTTCACATGTTGGTTATTGAGAAGTCTGTTGCTTTGATTTCCAAATGTAGAGATATTGGCTTATCTTTGACTATAGAATGAGGTGACTCCCTGAGAGTCCCAGGGGAACCTCAGGTCTCCACGGTGGGTGGGGCACTAGCTGAGTGTCGGGGGGGGGCAGCTTTACTGCCTTCTGGGGTTTCTGCAGGACCCGCCCTGGAGTGTGGGGGTCTGAGTTCCACCTGAACTAGTGAATAGCTAGAGCAGTGTACACACTGGGCCCTTCTGGGGGCTCCTCTGATGGGGAGGATGGGGGTGCACTTGTCTGTAGTCGAAGGGGCAAGAGGTTCAGCTGGATGTAGGTCACATCCTGGGGGGTGTCAGATGCAGCAGCCTGGAGCAGGGGGAGAGAGAGAGATGAAACATGGTTGGGGTTTGAGAAGCCTCGAGGCCTGGGGAGGATGGGACCCACCTGACTGTCCATCTGTCTGTCCTCTTCTGCTTGTCTGTCCTTCGTGTCCAAAAATGCCCCTGACAGGGAAGAAGGAGAGGTGGTCATTACCTGCCTGAGTCATGATATTGAGCAGTTCACCTGGGCATACAGATTCCCTGGGGGTCTTTATCCTGCCTGATTTGCTGGAGAGAGACAGTGAGACAGAACAGCAATCTCCTTGATTCCACTGTTGAAATCCTCCTGTCAATTGTCCTCATGTTGCCAGATCCAGCAATAAATTAAAAAGATCATACACCATGACCAAGAGGACTTTTTCTGGAGATTCAAGGATGGTTCAATATTTGCGAATCAATAAACATGATACACCACATCAACACAATGAAGGATAAAAATCACATGATCTTATCAATAGATTTGGGAAAAGCACTTGTGAGAATGTTTCCTATTCATGAGATTAAAAAGGATGAAAGATGACCTTACCTCTGTGCATCTGTGCTGACAATGAGTGTATTCTTCCTAGGTTTTCTGATTTGAGATTCTGGAGATATCTTTTTCCCAGCTGACCTTCTTCATCTATTTGGTTTTCCTGTGGCAGGTGCTCTGAGCTCCCCATTGTGTGACCCAGGTCACTCCCTTCCCTACTCACCTGAGGTCCTGCCTTTGCTCTGACGTCGGTGTCGGAGGAGGAGGAAGAGGAGGAAGAGGAGGAGGGAGAGCAGCAGGACCAAGGCCACCAAGAGCTCTATCCAGTGCCATTTGGGACCTAGGACATTAGTAACTTCATGAATGAGTCAATGATGCCTTTTAATGATCACCTACTGTGTGCAAGGCATGTGCTGGGACCTGTCATTTATCTCCTCTAACCTCACAGCAGTCATACACCAGGCATTGCTGACCCCCACCACCCACTTCATTGAGGCTCAGAGAGGTTAACCACGTGCCCCAGGTCACCCAGCCTGGACAGGGCAGGACTGGGACTGGAACCCAGGACTGTGGGTTCCCTGTGCTGTCCTCACACTGCCCCTCTTCCCCCACCTCCCAGGTGGACACCAGCTTCATGCTCTGAGCTCCTCCTCTGCAGGGGCCTGTCCAGGTCTCATCTGGAGCTGAGGGTCCTTCCTCATTACCTGCCCCCAGCACAGCAGGGACAGGAGGGGCAGAATGAGGGGTGGACTCTGAGTCTTTCCTCATCCATCCCACCCTGCAGGCCCTGACACCTCCTTGGGAAGGTCAGGCTGGGCTGGGGGCTCTGCCTTCCTGAGCTCTGTGAGGCCCTTATGTCACCTCATCTCCCATCAGCCTGTGAGCAGGATGGGACCAGGGATGAGCAGACAGGAACCCCACACTCAGAGGAGAGAAGGGACCACCCAGCCCCAGAGCAGGAGCAGCAGAGCCAGGAGCTGAGCCAGGACTGATCCACACTGTTCCCTCCTCTTAGCTGAACCTGAGCTGAGGGGGAGGACTGCGGGCCCGGACCCTTGTCCTGCCCATCCCTCCCTGTACAGTGTCACCGTCACTGAGACAGAGGGGACAGGCCCCATTTCATCACATCCTGGGGCTTCCCTGTGAGGTCCCACTGGCTCCTCACCTGCCACCAGGATGTCCAGGGGGTCACTGGGGGCCGACCACTCAGAGGAGAGGTTGTATCCACCGTAGCATCGGTACCGGCCTCCGTGGGAGCCATTGGTAGTGTCCAGGGGGAAGTGGACAGCCTGAGAGAGTCCAGCCTGGGGCTGCAGGACAAGGCTCTGGGGCAGGTCCTGTCCCCCCTCCTTGGACAGAGCAAATCTTTCATAGCCGACATCAGAGCAACACTGGAGGGTTAGGCTCTGTCCAGAGGCCATGATGGGACCCTGCTGGCTCAGGAGGGAGGGCTTCCCAGACTCACCTGTAGAGACCAGACGTGAATTGAAAGGCTGCTCCTCCCATAAACCCCTTCTCCTGGCCTGGGTCCCTGGTATCACTGTCTCTCTCTTTGTGTCTGGCCCAGGAGCCCCTGCTCTCCCCCTCTCACATGGGGTCCCCTTCCAGCAAAGACACCCAAAATATGTCTGGTCCCTCAATCCAGGGATGAAGTAATAATGGGACTCACCCGAGACCAGGAGCCCTAGGGCGTCACTCGGGTGTGAGCACACCTGGGGGTTGTCCCTGTAGCAGCCATAGCATCTGAACATCCACCTGTGGTTGGGGGTCACGGGGCCCACATGGAACAGGGCCTGGAACTGACCACTGGGCTGTGGCTGTGATTCCAGGCTCCAGGAGAGCCTGTGATCTCCTTCCTTAGTCAGAATGAATCTGTCAAATTCCTCCCATGCATCACACTGGAGGGTCACGTTCCTTCCTGAGGTCACGACAGGACTGGGCAGAGCTGTGAGGCTGGGTTTGCTGTAGGATCCTAGGAGAGGAGGAGGCAGCGTGTTAAATGGGCTCACACCTCCCTCATGTTCCCCAGGGCTGGGCTGTGAGAGGGGGACACCCTGAGAGAAGACCCTCTTCCTGAGGGAATGACCTGAGACTGGGACCCATGAGTGTCCTCTCACCTGTCATCACCAGCTCCAGGGGGTCACTGCGCTCTGACCATCCATCAAAGCTGAGAAAGTAGCAGTGATATCTCCCAGCATCACGCTCCGTCATGTGTGTGATGGAGAACATCACCTTGTCACCAGGCTCCAGTGGCTTCTCTCTTTTCCATGGTGCTGGGCTTCCCTCTTTATCCAGACGATACTTTGCGGCCCCTGGGGTCCCCTGACAGGAGAGGGTCACAGGGCTCCCCTGCGGGATCACAGGGCCTGGCTCAGCCCAGAGGGTGGGTTTTGGAAGGGGCCCTAGAGAAAACAAGAGGCTACATTACAAAGGCCTCCCCACCCGCATCCCACAGCTCAGCCCAAGACACTGTGATTGTATTTCTTCCATCCTAGCCTCACCTCTCCTGGCACAGGGCCCTGAATGACTGAGCTCAGAAAGGACAGGGTCAGGGGCCCTCACCAGAGACCAGGACTCCAGGGGCTCATTGGGGTATAACAGCAGGAAGGGGAAGGAGCTGTTTGAGCTGTAGCACCTGTAGGTGCCCCCTTGGCCTGAGGTCACATGGCTCATGGAGAACTCTGTCTGGAACTGTCCAGCTCAGTGCTTTGATCTCAGATGCAGCGGGGGGGATCAGCTGCCCTCTTCTTGGATAGAAGGAAAATGTCCCTTGGGTTGTGTGACGGACGCAGCAGGGTCACGTTCTCCCCTGAAGCCATGCTGGGGCCTGGCTGCACCAAGAAGGAGGGTGTGTCAGGCAACCATCCTAGAGAGAAGGAGGGAGGGTGACAGCTGCCTGCCCACTTTGTACTATATATATATATATATATATATATATATATATATATATATATATATATATATATATATTAGGGAAGATGGCTACCAACAGGAAGGCAGACTACAAGATAGTGTGTGAGTGAGAGAATGAAAGGAGTGTGTGTGATAGCATGGGGAGTGTTTTTTTGTGAGTTGAGGGAAAGCAATACTCCAAGGGACTGTTGGGAATTGCTAGGCAGGGTTCCCCTGACCGGGCAGCCTCCACTGCTGCTGAAATCCCTCCCGGAGCAACCGGCTCTGACATAGAGACTGCGCCATCTTGAAGGGGAGAATGACTGTTATTGGAAGTCTAAAAATCCCGGGAATCTACAACAACAACTCCCAGGGAAGAGCTGTGAATCCAGGAACACTGGACCCCAAGCAACACGAATATGCAGACTCAGAGCAGCTCTGCACCTTCTCACGGAAAGGTTAGATTTTGCTTAGATAAAAGAGAGAGAGAACTACATAACCAAACATCTGGAGAAGAGAGATCATGGGGAGACAAAGAAACACCCCGCATATGAAAGAAAAGGAGGCATCACCAGAAAAGGAAGTGAAGGAAATGGAGGCAAGCAACCTGTCAGAGAAATGATTCAGAGAAATGGTCATAAGGTTGCTGAAAAGAATGCAAGACAAATTCAACAATATTTGTAAGAACCAAGAGAAAATGAAGAAGAACCAAGAAGAAATGAAAAGTGACATCTCTTCTATAAAGAAATCAATAGAAAGCATCAATAGTAGACTATAAGAAGCAGAGTTCTGCATTAGTGAGCTAGAAGACAAGGTAGGAAAAAATACCAAAGCAGAGCAGCATCTAGAAAAAAAAGTTAAAAAACAGAAGGAGAGCCTAAGGGAACTTCAGGACAATATGAAACAAAACAACATCCACATAATAGAGGTGCCAGAAGGAGAGGAAACTGAGCAAGGAATAGAAAACCTGTTTGAAGAAATAATGACAGAAAACTTCCCTGATATAGGGCAGAAAAAACCCCACACAAATCCAAGAAGCTCACAGAGTCCCAAGCAAAATGAAGCCCAAAAGACCGACACCAAGGCACATTATAATTAAATTGGCAAACACCAATGACAAAGTAAGAATCTTAAAAGCGGCCAGAGACAGACAGAAAGTTACCTACAAAGGATCCCCCATCAGACTAGCGACTCATTTCTCAACAGGAACACATCTGGCCAGAAGGGAATGGAATGAAATATACAAAGTCATGCAAAGGAAGGGCCTGAATCCAAGAATACTGTACCCAGAAAGGCTATCAATCAAAATTGAGGGTGAAATCAGGAGCTTCACAGACAAAAAAAGGACTAGGGAGTTTATTACCACCAAACCAGCAATGTAAGAAATGCTAAAGGGTCTGCTGTAAAAAGAAGAAATAGGAAGTGAAAAAGGAACACAGGGGTAAAGAATAAAATGGTGACAAACAAGTACCTATCAAAAATAACTTTAAATGTAAATGGATTAAATGCCCCAATCAAAAGACATATGGTAACGGAGTGGATAAAAAAACATGACCCATATATCTGCTGTCTACACGAAACTCGCCTCAGAAAAAAAGATGCACAGAGACTGAGGGTGAAGGGATGGAGAAAGGTTTTTCAGGTGAATGGAAGTGAAAAAAAAAGCTGGGGTAGCAATACTTATATCTGACAAATTAGATCTCAAACTGAAGGACATAAAAAGAGATAAGGAAGGCCACTTCATAATACTAAAGGGAGCAATCCAACATGAAGAAATAACTATGGTAAACATATACACACCCAATACAGGAGCACCCAAATACATAAAAAAACTTCTGGAGGATATCAAGGGAGAGATTGACAGCAATACAATCATAGTAGGGGACTTTAATACCCCACTATCACCATTGGACAAATCCTCTAACCAAAAAATCAGCAAAGAAACATCAATCCTAAATGACTCACTAGATCAGATGGAATTAATTGACACCTTCAGAACATTTCACCCCAAAGCCACAGAATCTACATTCTTTTCAAGTGCACATGGGTCATTTTCAAAGATAGACCATATATTGGGTCACAGGCAAAGTCTCTTCAAATTCAAGAAGAAATCATATCAAGCATCTTCTCAGATCACAGTGGCATAAAACTGGAAATCAACAACAATAAAAACAATAAAAAAAATCAAACACATGGAGACTAAATAGCATGCTATTACACAATGACTGGGTTACCAGAGAGATCAAAGAAGAAATAAAAAACATCATGGCAACAAACGACAATGAAAACACAACAATCCAAAATCTATGGGACACAGTGAAAGCAGTCTTGAGAGGGAAGTTCATAGCTCCACAAGCCTACTGCTAAAAACAAGAAACAATGGTAATAAATTACCTAACTCTACAACTCAAAGAGTTAGAAAGAGAGCAACAAGAAAATCCCAGTGTAAGCATAAGAAAGGGAATAATAAAGATCATAGTGGAGATAAACGACATAGAGACCAAAAAAAACACAAAAACAAACAAAAAAACAAAACAATACAAAAGATCAACAAAACCAAGAGCTGGTTCTTTGAAAGGATAAACAAGATGGATGAACCTCTAGCCAGGCTCACCAAGAAGCAAAGAGAGAGGACCCAAATAAACAAAATCAGAAATGAAAGAGGAGAAATAACAACAGACCCCATCGAAATACAAAGGACTGTTAAAAAATACTATGAACAACTCTATTCCAACAAACTAGACAACCTGGAGGAAATGGACATATTCCTAGAAAAACACAACCTTCCAAAACTCAATCAGGAAGAATCTAAACATTTCAATAAGCCAATAACTATGGAAGAAATTGAAGCAGTCATCAAAAAGTTTCCAGCAAACAAAAGCCCGGGGCCAGATGGCTTCACAGGGGGGTTTTACCAAACATTCAAGGAAGAAATAAAACCTATCATCCTCAGACTATTCCAAAAAATTCAAGAGGAAGGAACACTTCTAAACTCATTCTATGAAGCCAGCATCACCCTAATACCAAAACCAGATAAAGACAACACAATGAAAGAGAATTACAGGCCACTATCCCTCATGAACATAGATGCCAAAATCCTCAACAAAATTCTAGCAAATCGGATTAAGCAGTGCATCAGAAAGATCATACACCATGACCAAAGAGGATTTATACCAGGGATGCAAGGATGGTATAATATCCGCAAGTCAATCAACGTGATACATCACATAAACAAATTGAGAGGTAAAAATCACATAGTCATATCAATTGATGCAGAAAAAGCATTTGACAAAATACAACACCTTTTCTTGATAAAAACACTCAGCAAGGTGGGGATAGAAGGATCATACCTCATCATAATAAAATCCATATATGATAAACCCACAGCCAACATCATACACAATGGGCAAAAACTAAAATCATCTCCCCTAACAACAGGAACAAGACAGGGATGCTCACTCTCACCACTCCTGTTCGACATAGTACGGGAAGTATTAGCCATTGTGATTAGACAAGAAGAAGAAATAAATGGCATCCAAATTGAAAAAGAAGAAATAAAACTGTCCTTATTCAGATGACATGATATTGTACATAAAAAACCCTAAAGACTCCATCAAAAAAATATTAGACTTAATAAATGAATTCGTCAATGTAGCAGGATACAAAATTAATGCCAAGAAATCTATGGCATTTCTATACACCAATAGTAAACTTACAGAAAGAGAGACAATACTTAACTAAGGAGGTAAAAGACCTATACGCGGAAAACTACAGGACACTGAAAAAAGAGATAGAGGAAGACATAAAGAGATGGAAGAATATACCATGTTCATGGATTGGTAGAATCAACATCATCAAAATGTCCATACTACCCAAAGCAATCTATAGATTCAATACACTCCCCATTAAAATACCAATGGCATATTTCACAGACCTAGAAAGAACTCTCCAAAAATTCATCTGGAATTAAAAAAAAAAAAAAAGACCCCTAATAGCTGCAGCAATCCTGAGAAAGAACAAAATGGGTGGGGTCTCAATACCAGATTTCAAGCTGTATTACAAAGCCACTATTCTCAAAACAGCCTGATACTGGCACAAGAACAGACATATAGACCAATGGAATAGGATAGAAAACCCAGAAATAGACCCAAACCACTATGCTCAATTAATATTTTAAAAAGGAGGCATGAACATGCAATGGAGTGAAGACACTCTCTTCAATAAATGGTGTTGGGAAAATTGGACAGATACATGCAAAAAAAAATGAAACTAGACCACCAACTTACACCATACACAAAAATAAACTCAAAATAGATACAGGACTTAAACATAAGACGGGAAAGCATAAAAATACTAGAGGAATCCACAGGCATCAAAATCTCAGACATATACCAAAGCAATTTCTTCAATGATACTGCTCCTAGAGCAATGGGAGCTAAAGAGAAAATAAACAAATGGGACAACATCAAAACAAAAAGCTTTTGCACAGCAAAAGAAACCATCAACAAAACAACAAGAAAGCCCACTGTATGGGAGAACATATTTGCCAATGTTATCACAGATAAGGGTTTAATCTCCAACATCTACAGGGAACTCATACAACATAACAAAAGGAAGATAAAGGATCCAATAAAAAAATGGGCAACGGACCTAAATAGATACTTTTCAAAAGAAGACAGAAGGAAGGCCAAGAGACATATGAAAACATGCTCAAAGTCACTAATTATCCGAGAGATGCAAATCAAAACGACAATGCGGTACCATCTCACACCTGTCAGAATGACTATCATCAACAAATCAACAAACGACAAGTGCTGGCGAAGATGCAGAGAAAAAGGAACCCTCGTGCACTGCTGGTGGGAATGCAGACTGGTGCAGCCACTGTGGAAAATTGTGTAGAGTTTCCTCAAAAAAACTAAAAACAGAACTCCCATTTGACCCAGTGATCCCACTTCTAGGACTATATCCCAAGAAACCAGAAACACCAATCAGAAAGGATGTATGCACCCCTATGTTCATAGCAGCACAATTTACCATAGCTAAGATTTCGAAACAGCCTAAATGCCCATCAGCAGATGAGTGGATTGAAAACTATGGTACATCTTCACAATGGAATACTACACTGCTAAAAAAAAAAGGAATTCTTACCATTTGCAGCAGCATGAATGGACCTGGAGAGCATTATGCTAAGAGAAATAAGCCAGGCAAAGAAAGAAAAATACCACATGATCTCACTCATTTATGGAAAATAAAGAACATTATGACCTGATGAATAAAAAGATAGATAAAGAGGCAGTGAATCATCTAACAGACTGTCAAATTCCAGGGGGAAGGCTGGAGAGTGTTGGAGAGAGGGGTAGAGAACAACCAAAGGACTTGTATGCATGAATATAAGCACAACTAATGGACACAAGACACTTGAGGGGTGACATGAAGGCATGCGCCAGAGGGTAGGGGAGGCTGGAGGACGGTCAATGGGAAAAAGCACATACATGTACTACTATTTGTAATATGGTAAAAAATAAAATAAAATTTAAAAATAATAAAAAAGATTAAGTTAAATATATATATATATATATATATATATATATATATATATATATATATATATATATATATGTTTCAGAGAGAAAAGGAGAAAGACAGTCCCTTTCGCCCATCGAGAAACCCACCAGAGCCCCACATAGACACTCACTTACCCCTCTGGGGGCCTGACCACATGGTGGGAAGCAGCCTATCCTCAGAGCCTCGTGGGGACTGCCTTCTCCCCATTTGAACTCGGTGACCCTTCCTGAAGCTGGGCCTCAACATCCCCCCTCTGCCATGACCACTCCACCCTTCGCCTGCCTACTTCCGGTGTCAAAGCCAGATTCCCCAGGGTGTGGACCCGAAAACTCGAGCCCTGGAGGCCTGTGGTTTCCTGAGATCTCCCCTGACTCCAACCCCCACACAAGCAAGTCTTGGGTGTCAGGGGCCATTACATCCTGTGAGAGACTAAGAACCACCTGGGTGGGGGGGCGGGCATTGCTCCTTCTGAGCAAGAAGGATCCAGTGGTTGCTGAGCTGCAGACATGGGCCCTGGGGATGGGGGACTGGGGTCCCAGAGAGTCCTGGGAAGGAGGACAGAAAGGTTTGAGAGTGTGGGCTAACCATGGAGAACCCAACTCACTCAGATCCTCCTGCATCTGCCCTGTGGCCCCCGAGACATTCCCACTGTCCAACTGGTGCCTCCTAGGTCCAGGTGAGGGGGAGGGCCGAGCAGGGTTAGCAGGGTGTCTGAGGTGCACATGTTGTCTGGGTGACCATCCTTAGAGACCTCTCCTTCCCTTATAGCCCCGAATTCTCAGGATGGGACCCGGAGTTCACATCTCAGCAGACAGGGACAGGGGCCCTCACCTGAGACCAGGAGCTCCAGGGGCTCACTGGGGAGTGATAGCAGGAAGGGGGAGGTGCTGCGTGAGCTGTAGCACCTGTAGGTGCCCCTGTAGGCTGAGGTCACAGGACTCATGGAGAACTGTGCCTGGTACTGCTGAGCTCGGTGCTCTGATCTCAGACGCAAGGGGGGATCGGCTGCCCCCTCTTTGGATAGAAGCAACGTGTCCATCGGGCTCTGTGACTGACACAGCAGGATCACGTTCTCTCCTGAGGCCACCCTGGGGCCTGGCTGCACCGAGAGGGAGGGTCTGTCAGGCAGCTGTCCTAGAGAGAGGGAGGGAGGGTGAGGGCTGCCTATCCACCTTGTTCTGCTCTGAGAGGCACCAGCCCTCTCTCTGAGGACCCTCCTCTCTGTCTGTGTCTGTTTCTCTGAGTCTCTCCCTCTCCCCTCCCAACCCCCCACCACCCGTCTCTCTCTGTCTCTCTGCCTCCCTGGGGCCTGTACCTATATTCTGGCCTCACCATCTGAGATCCCAGCAGGGCCTGTGCAAAGTCTAGGTCCCTGACTGTGCCCACTGGCTCCTCACCTGACACCAGGATGTCCAGCGAGTCGCTGGGGGCCGACCACTCAGAGGAGAGGTTGTATCCACCGTAGCATCTGTACCGGCCCCCGTGGGAGCTGCTCACAGTGCCCAGGGGGAAGTGGGCCTGAGAGAGCCCAGCCTGGGGCTGCAGGACAAGGCTCTGGGGGAGGTCCTGTCCCCCCTCCCTGTGCAGAGCGAATCTGTCATATCCGACATCAGAGCGACACTGGAGGGTCAGGCTCTGTCCAGAGGACACGATGGGGCCCTCCTGGCTCAGGAGGGAGGGCTTCCCAGACTCACCTGGGGAGAACAGATGTGAATTACAAGGGCTGCTCCTCCCATAAACCCCTTCTTCTTTCTTTACCCACAGGAAAAGAAAAGAGACCCCAGAAGCCCCTGCGTTCCCCTCACCATCTCACATGGGGCTAACTTCCCAGCAAAGATGCCAGGAATGTATCTGGTGCCTAAATCCATGGATGACAAAATAATGAGACTCACCTGAGACCAGGAGCCCTAGGGTGTCACTGGGGTGTGAGCACCCATGGTGCCTATCCGTGTAGCAGCCATAGCATCTGAACCTCCACCTCTGGCTGGGGGTCACTGGGCCCACAAGGAACTGGGCCTGGAACTGCCCACTGGGCTGTGTCTGTGAGTCCAGGGACCTAAAGGGTCTGTGATCTCCTTCCTCAGTCAGAAGGAACCTGTGATAGCCATGCCCTGAGCCACACTGGAGGGTCACATTCCCTCCTGAGGTCACGACAGGGCTGGGCAGGGCTGAGAGGCTGGGTCTGCTGTAGGATCCTAGGAGAGGAGGAGGCAGCATGTTAAATGGGCTCACACCTCCCTCATGTCCCCCAGGAATGGGCTATGAGAGGGAGACTCCCTGAGAGCAGACCCCCTTCCTGAGGTCAGAGGCTGAGACTGGGACACCCGAGTGTCGCCTCACCTGTTGTCACCAGCTCCAGGGGGTCACTGAGCTCTGACCAGCCACCAGGGCTGCGATAATAACAGTGAAATATCCCAACATCGTGCTGTGTCATGTGTGTGATGGAGAACATCACCTTGTCTCCGGGCTTCAGTGGCTTCTCTCTTTTCCATGGTGCACGGCTTCCCACTTTATCCAGACGGTACTCCTCAGCCCCTGGGGGCCCCTGACAGGAGAGGGTCACAGGGCTCCCCTGGGGGATCACAGGGCCTGGCTCAGCCCAGAGGGTGGGTTTTGCAAGGGGCCCTAGAGAAAACAAGAAGCCACATTACAGAGGCCTCCCAACTCGCATCCCACAGCTCAGCCCAAGACACTCTTATTGTCTTTCTTCCATCCTAGCCTCACCTCTCCTGGCACAGGGTCCAAATTGACTGAGCTCAGAAAGGACAGGGTCAGGGGCCCTCACCAGAGACTAGGAGCTCCAGGGGCTCACTGGGGAGTGAAGGAAGGAAGGGGGAGGAGCTGTGTGAGCTGTGGCACCTGTTGGTGCCCCATGGGCTGAGGTCACATGGCTCATGGAGAACTCTGCCTAGAACTGCCCAGCTTGGTACTCTGATCTCAGAAGCAGGAGGGGATCGCCTGATCCCTCGTTGGACAGAAGGAAAGTGTGTCTGGGGCTCTGTTACTGACACAGCAGGGTCACGTTCTCCCCTGAGGCCTTGCTGGGGCCTGGCTGCACCTAGAGGGAGGGTCTGTCAGCCAGGCGTCCTAGAGAGAGGGAGGGAGGGTGACGGCTGCCTGCCCACCTTGAACTTAAATATGTGTAAGAGAGAAAAGGAGAGGGACAGTCCCTTTCCCCCATGGAGGCCTCACATAGACCCTCACTTACCGCTCTGGGGCCTGACCACGTGGTGGGGAGCAGCCTATCCTTAGAGCCCCCTTGGGTCAGGATGTTGGTGAGTCCTGGGAACTGCCTTCTCCCCACTTCAACTCCGAGCCCCCTCCTGAAGCTGGCCCTCAACATCCCCCACTGCCATGACCACTCCACCCTTCACCTGCCCTACTTCCCGTCTCCAAGCCAGATTCCCCAGGGGTGTGGACGCGAAAACTCTAAGCCCTGCAGGCCTGTGGTTTCCCTGAGATCTCCCCTGACTCCAACCCCCACACAAGCAAGTCTTTGGTGTCAGGGGCCATTACATCCTGTGAGAGACTAAGAACCAGCTAGTTGGGTCAGTGCTCCTTCTGAGCAAGAAGGACCCAGTGGTTCCTCAGCTGCAGACATGGGCCCTGTGGGTGGGGGGCTTGGGTCCCTGTTGGTCCTGGGAAGGAGGCCAGAAAGGTTTGAGAGTGTGGGCTAACCATGGAGTCCCCACCTCACTCAGAACCTCCTGCATCTGCCCTGTGACCCCTGAGACACTCCCACTGTCCAACTGGTTCCTCCTAGGTCCAGGTGAGGGGAGCGCTGAACAGGGTTAGGAGGGTGTCTGAGGTGCAGACGTTGTCTGGGTGAACGTCCCTAGAGGCCTCTCCTTCCCTTTCATCCCCGAATTCTCAGGACAGGACCCTGAGCTGACAGCTGAGCAGACAGGGTCAGGGGCCCTCACCTGAGACCAGGAGCTCCACGGGCTCACTGGGGTGTGACAGCAGGAAGGGCGAGGTGCTCCCTGAGCTGTAGCACCTGTAGGTGCCCCAGTGGGCTGAGGTCACAGGACTCATGGAGAACTGTGCCTGGTACTGCTGAGCTCGGTGCTCTGATCTCAGACGCAAGGGGGGATCGGCTGCCCCCTCTTTGGATAGAAGCAACGTGTCCATCGGACTCTGTGACTGACACAACAGGGTCACGTTCTCTCCTGAGGCCACCCTGGGGCCTGGCTGCACCGAGAGGGAGGGTCTGTCAGACAGCTGTCCTAGAGAGAAGGAGGGATGGTGAGGGCTGCCTGCCCACCTTTTTCTGCCCTGAGAGGCACCAGCCCTCTCTCTGAGGACCCTCCTCTCCGTCTGTCTCTGTTTCTCTGAGCCTCTCCCTCTCCCCTCCCAACCCCCAGCCCCCATCTCTCTCTGTCTCTCTCCCTCCCTGGGGCCTGTACCTTCATTCTAGCCTCACCATCTGAGACCCCCAGCAGGGCCTGTGCACAGTCTGGGTCCCTGACTGATTCCATTTGCTCCTCACCTGCCACCAGGATGTCCAGCGGGTCGCTGGGGGCCGACCACTCAGAGGAGAGGTTGTATCCACCATAGCATCTGTACCGGCCCCCGTGGGAGCTGCTCACAGTGCCCAGGGGGAAGTGGGCCTGAGAGAGCCCAGCCTGGGGCTGCAGGACAAGGCTCTGGGGGAGGTCCTGTCCCCCCTCCTTGTGCAGAGCGAATCTGTCATAGCCGACATCAGAGCGACACTGGAGGGTCAGGCTCTGTCCAGAGGCCACGATGAGGCCCTGCAGGCTCAGGAGAGAGGGCTTCCCAGACTCACCTGGGGAGATCAGACATGAATTACAGGGGCTGCTCCTCCCATAAACCCCATCTTCTTTCTTTACCTCCAGGAGAACAGAAGAGACCCCAGAAGCCCCTGTGCTCCCCTCACCATCTCACATGGGGCTACCATCCCAGCAAAGATGCCAGGAATGTATCTAGTGACAAAATCCATGGATGACATAATAATGAGACTCACCTGAGACCAGGAGCCCTAGGGTGTCACTGGGGTGTGAGCACCCATGGTGCCTATCTGTGTAGCAGCCATAGCATCTGAACCTCCACCTCTGGCTGGGGGTCACGGGGCCAAAGGGGAACAGGGCCTGGAACGGCCCACTGGGCTGTGTCTGTGAGTCCAGGGACCTAAAGGGTCTGTGATCTCCTTCCTCAGTCAGAAGGAACCTGTGATATCCATACACTGAGGCACACTGGAGGGTCACGTTCCCTCCTGAGGTCACGACAGGGCTGGGCAGGGCTGAGAGCCTGGGTCTGCTGTAGGATCCTAGGAGAGGAGGAGGAAGCATGTTAAATGGGCTCACACCTCCCTCATGTCCCCCAGGAATGGGCTATGAGAGGGAGACTCCCTGAGAGCAAACCCCCTTCCTGAGGTCAGAGGCTGAGACTGGGACACCCGAGTGTCGCCTCACCTGTTGTTACCAGCTCCAGGGGGTCACTGAGCTCTGACCAGCCATCAGGGCTGCGATAATAACAGTGAAATATCCCAACATCGTGCTGTGTCATGTGTGTGATGGAGAACATCACCTTGTCTCCGGGCTTCAGTGGCTTCTCTCTTTTCCATGGTGCATGGCTTCCCACTTTATCCAGACGGTACTCCTCAGCCCCTGGGGGCCCCTGACAGGAGAGGGTCACAGGGCTCCCCTGGGGGATCACAGGGCCTGGCTCAGCCCAGAGGGTGGGTTTTGCAAGGGGCCCTAGAGAAAACAAGAAGCCACATTACAGAGGCCTCCCAACCCGCATCCCACAGCTCAGCCCAAGACACTCTTATTGTCTTTCTTCCATCCTAGCCTCACCTCTACTGGCACAGGGTCCAAATTGACTGAGCTCAGAAAGGACTGGGTCAGGGGCCCTCTCCAGAGACCAGGAGCTCCAGGGGCTCACTGGGGAGTGACGGAAGGAAGTGGGAGGAGCTGTGGGAGCTGTAGCATCTTTTGGTGCCCCATGGGCTGAGTTCACATGGCTCATGGAGAACTCTGCCTAGAACTGCCCAGCTTGGTACTCTGATCTCAGAAGCAGGAGGGCATCGCCTGTCTCCTCCTGGGACAGAAGGAAAGTGTCCCTTGGGCTCTTTGACTGACACAGCAGGGTCACGTTCTCCCCTGAGGCCTCGCTGGGTCCTCGCTGCACCTACAGGGAGGGTCTGTCAGCCAGGCGTCCTAGAGAGAGGGAGGGAGGGTGACGGCTGCCTGCCCACCTTGAACTTAAATATGTGTAAGAGGGAAAAGGAGAGGGACAGTCCCTTTCCCCCATGGAGGCACTCACCACTGCCTCACAGAGACCCTCACTTACCCCTCTGGGGCCTGACCATGTGGTGGGGAGCAGCTTATCTTCAGAACCTCCTGGGGTCACGATGTGGGTGAGATGTGGGAACTGCCTTCTCCCCACTTGAACTCCGAGCCCCCTCCTGAAGCTGGCCCTCAACATCCCCCTCTGCCATGGCCACTCCACCCTTCACCTGCCCTACTTCCGGTCTCCAAGCCAGATTCCCCAGGAGTGTGGACATGAAAACTCCGAGCCCTGGAGCCATGTAGTTTTCCTGAGATGTCCCCTGACTTCAACCCCCACACAAGCAAGTCTTTGGTGTCAGGGGCCATTACATCCTGTGAGAGACTAACAACCACCTAGTTGGGTCAGTGCTCCTACTGAGCAGGAAGGACACAGTGGTTCCTCAGCTGCAGACATGGCCCTGTGGGTCGGGGGCTTGGGTCCCTATTGGTCCTGGGAAGGAGGCCAGAAAGGTTTGAGAGTGTGGGCTAACCATGGAGTCCCCACCTCGCTCAGATCCTCCTGCATCTGCCCTGTGACCCCTGAGACGCTCCCACTGTCCAACTGGTGCCTCCTAGGTCCAGGTGAGGGGAGCGCTGAGCAGGGTTAGGAGGGTGTCTGAGGTGCAGATGTTGTCTGGGTGACCATCCCTAGAGGCCTCTCCTTCCCTTTCAGCCCCGAATTCTCCGGAAGGGACCCTGAACTGACAGCTCAGCAGACAGGGTCAGGGGCCCTCACCTGAGACCAGGAGCTCCAGGGGCTCACTGGGGTGTGACAGCAGGAAGGGCGAGGTGCTCCCTGAGCTGTAGCACCTGTAGGTGCCCCAGTGGGCTGAGGTCACAGGACTCATGGAGAACTGTGCCTGGTACCGCTGAGCTCGGTGCTCTGATCTCAGACGCAAGGGGGGATCGGCTGCCCCCTCTTTGGATAGAACCAACATGTCCATCGGGCTCTGTGACTGACACAGGAGGATCACGTTCTCTCCTGAGGCCACCCTGGGGCCTGGCTGCACCGTGAGGGAGGGTCTGTCAGGCAGCTGTCCTAGAGAGAGGGAGGGAGGGTGAGGGCTGCCTGCCCACCTTGTTCTGCTCTGAGAGGCAACAGCCCTCTCTCTGAGGACCCTCCTCTCTGTCTGTGTCTGTTTTTCTGAGTCTCTCCCTCTCCCCTCCCAACCCCCCACCCCCCGTCTCGCTCTGTCTCTCTCCCTCCCTGCGGCCTGTACCTTCATTCTGGCCTCACCATCTTAGATCCCAGCAGGGCCTGTGCAGATTCTGGGTCCCTGACTGAACCCAGTGGCTCCTCACCTGACACCAGGATGTCCAGCGGGTCGCTGGGGGCCGACCATTCAGAGGAGAGGTTGTATCCACCGTAGCATCTGTACCGGCCCCCGTGGGAGCTACTCACAGTGCCCAGGGGGAAGTGGGCCTGAGAGAGCCCAGCCTGGGGCTGCAGGACAAGGCTCTGGGGGAGGTCCTGTCCCCTCTCCTTGTGCAGAGCGAATCTGTCATAGCCGACATCAGAGCGACACTGGAGGGTCAGGCTCTGTCCAGAGGTCACAATGGGGCCCTCCTGGCTCAGGAGGGAGGGCTTCCCAGACTCACCTGGGGAGATCAGATGTGAATTACAAGGGCTGCTCCTCCCATAAACCCCTTCTTCTTTCTTTACCCCCAGGAAAAGAAAAGAGACCCCAGAAGCCCCTGCGTTCCCCTCACCATCTCACATGGGGCTAACTTCCCAGCAAAGATGCCAGGAATGTATCTGGTGCCTAAATCCATGGATGACAAAATAATGAGACTCACCTGAGACCAGGAGCCCTAGGGTGTCACTGGGGTGTGAGCACCCATGGTGCCTATCCGTGTAGCAGCCATAGCATCTGAACCTCCACCTCTGGCTGGGGGTCACTGGGCCCACAGGGAACTGGGCCTGGAACTGCCCACTGGGCTGTGTCTGTGAGTCCAGGGACCTAAAGGGTCTGTGATCTCCTTCCTCAGTCAGAAGGAACCTGTGATAGCCATGCCCTGAGCCACACTGGAGGGTCACATTCCCTCCTGAGGTCACGACAGGGCTGGGCAGGGCTGAGAGGCTGGGTTTGTTGTAGGATCCTAGGAGAGGAGGAGAAAGCATGTTAAATGGGCTCACACCTCCCTCATGTCCCCCAGGAATGGGCTATGAGAGGGAGACTCCCTGAGAGCAGACCCCCTTCCTGAGGTCAGAGGCTGAGACTGGGACACCCGAGTGTCGCCTCACCTGTTGTCACCAGCTCCAGGGGGTCACTGAGCTCTGACCAGCCATCAGGGCTGCGATAATAACAGTGAAATATCCCAACATCGTGCTGTGTCATGTGTGTGATGGAGAACATCACCTTGTCTCCGGGCTTCAGTGGCTTCTCTCTTTTCCATGGTGCACGGCTTCCCACTTTATCCAGACGGTACTCCTCAGCCCCTGGGGGCCCCTGACAGGAGAGGGTCACAGGGCTCCCCTGGGGGATCACAGGGCCTGGCTCAGCCCAGAGGGTGGGTTTTGCAAGGGGCCCTAGAGAAAACAAGAAGCCACATTACAGAGGCCTCCCAACTCGCATCCCACAGCTCAGCCCAAGACACTCTTATTGTCTTTCTTCCATCCTAGCCTCACCTCTCCTGGCACAGGGTCCAAATTGACTGAGCTCAGAAAGGACAGGGTCAGGGGCCCTCACCAGAGACTAGGAGCTCCAGGGGCTCACTGGGGAGTGAAGGAAGGAAGGGGGAGGAGCTGTGTGAGCTGTGGCACCTGTTGGTGCCCCATGGGCTGAGGTCACATGGCTCATGGAGAACTCTGCCTAGAACTGCCCAGCTTGGTACTCTGATCTCAGAAGCAGGAGGGGATCGCCTGATCCCTCGTTGGACAGAAGGAAAGTGTGTCTGGGGCTCTGTTACTGACACAGCAGGGTCACGTTCTCCCCTGAGGCCTTGCTGGGGCCTGGCTGCACCTAGAGGGAGGGTCTGTCAGGCAGGCGTCCTAGAGAGAGGGAGTGAGGGTGACGGCTGCCTGCCCACCTTGAACTTAAATATGTGTAAGAGAGAAAAGGAGAGGGACAGTCCCTTTCCCCCATGGAGGCCTCACATAGACCCTCACTTACCGCTCTGGGGCCTGACCACGTGGTGGGGAGCAGCCTATCCTTAGAGCCCCCTGGGGTCACGATGTGGGTGAGTCCTGGGAACTGCCTTCTCCCCACTTCAACTCCGAGCCCCCTCCTGAAGCTGGCCCTCAACATCCCCCACTGCCATGACCACTCCACCCTTCACCTGCCCTACTTCCCGTCTCCAAGCCAGATTCCCCAGGGGTGTGGACGCGAAAACTCTAAGCCCTGCAGGCCTGTGGTTTCCCTGAGATCTCCCCTGACTCCAACCCCCACACAAGCAAGTCTTGGGTGTCAGGGGCCATCACATCCTGTGAGAGACTCAGAACCAGCTAGTTGGGTCAGTGCTCCTTCTGAGCAAGAAGGACCCAGTGGTTCCTCAGCTGCAGACATGGCCCTGTGGGTCGGGGGCTTGGGTCCCTGTTGGTCCTGGGAAGGAGGCCAGAAAGGTTTGAGAGTGTGGGCTAACCATGGAGTCCCCACCTCACTCAGATCCTCCTGCATCTGCCCTGTGACCCCTGAGACACTCCCACTGTCCAACTGGTGCCTCCTAGGTCCAGGTGAGGGGAGCGCTGAGCAGGGTTAGGAGGGTGTCTGAGGGACAGACGTTGTCTGGGTGACCGTCCCTAGAGGCCTCTCCTTCCCTTTCAGCCGCGAATTCTCAGGACGGGACCCTGAGCTGACAGCTCAGCAGACAGGGTCAGGGGCCCTCACCTGAGACCAGGAGCTCCAGGGGCTCACTGGGGTGTGACAGCAGGAAGGGCGAGGTGCTCCCTGAGCTGTAGCACCTGTAGGTGCCCCAGTGGGCTGAGGTCACAGGACTCATGGAGAACTGTGCCTGGAACCGCTGAGCTCGGTGCTCTGATCTCAGACGCAAGGGGGGATCGGCTGCCCCCTCTTTGGACAGAAGGAACGTGTCCATCGGCCTCTGTGACTGACACAACAGGGTCACGTTCTCTCCTGAGGCCACCCTGGGGCCTGGCTGCACCGTGAGGGAGGGTGTGTCAGACAGCTGTCCTAGAGAGAGGGAGGGAGGGTGAGGGCTGCCTGCCCACCTTTTTCTGCCCTGAGAGGCAGCAGCCCTCTCTCTGAGGACCCTCCTCTCCGTCTGTCTCTGTTTCTCTGAGCCTCTCCCTCTCCCCTAACAACCCCCAGACCCCGTCTCTCTCTGTCTCTCTCCCTCCTTGGGGCCTGTACCTTCATTCTAGTCTCACCATCTGAGACCCCCAGCAGGGCCTGTGCGGAGTCTGGGTCCCTGACTGACCCCACTGGCTCCTCACCTGCCACGAGGATGTCCAGCGGGTCGCTGGGGGCCGACCACTCAGAGGAGAGGTTGTATCCACCGTAGCATCTGTACCGGCCCCCGTGGGAGCTGCTCACAGTGCCCAGGGGGAAGTGGGCCTGAGAGAGCCCAGCCTGGGGCTGCAGGACAAGGCTCTGGGGGAGGTCCTGTCCCCCCTCCTTGTGCAGAGCGAATCTGTCATAGCCGACATCAGAGCGACACTGGAGGGTCAGGCTCTGTCCAGAGGCCACGATGAGGCCCTGCAGGCTCAGGAGAGAGGGCTTCCCAGACTCACCTGGGGAGATCAGACGTGAATTACAGGGGCTGCTCCTCCCATAAACCCCATCTTCTTTCTTTACCTCCAGGAGAACAGAAGAGACCCCAGAAGCCCCTGTGCTCCCCTCACCATCTCACATGGGGCTACCATCCCAGCAAAGATGCCATGAATGTATCTAGTGACAAAATCCATGGATGACATAATAATGAGACTCACCTGAGACCAGGAGCCCTAGGGTGTCACTGGGGTGTGAGCACCCATGGTGCCTATCCGTGTAGCAGCCATAGCATCTGAACCTCCACCTCTGGCTGGGGGTCACAGGGCCAAAAGGGAACAGTGCCTGGAACGGCCCACTGGGCTGTGTCTGTGAGTCCAGGGACCTAAAAGGTCTGTGATCTCCTTCCTCAGTCAGAAGGAACCTGTGATATCCATACACTGAGGCACACTGGAGGGTCACGTTCCCTCCTGAGGTCACGACAGGGCTGGGCAGGGCTGAGAGGCTGGGTTTGCTGTAGGATCCTAGGAGAGGAGGAGGAAGCATGTTAAATGGGCTCACACCTCTCTCATGTCCCCCAGGAATGGGCTATGAGAGGGAGACTACCTGAGAGCAGACCCCCTTCCTGAGGTCAGAGGCTGAGACTGGGACACCCGAGTGTCGCCTCACCTGTTGTCACCAGCTCCAGGGGGTCACTGAGCTCTGACCAGCCATCAGGGCTGCGATAATAACAGTGAAATATCCCAACATCATGCTGTGTCATGTGTGTGATGGAGAACATCACCTTGTCCCCGGGCTTCAGTGGCTTCTCTCTTTTCCATGGTGCACGGCTTCCCACTTTATCCACACGGTACTCCTCAGCCCCTGGGTTCCCCTGACAGGAGAGGGTCACAGGGCTCCCCTGGGGGATCACAGGGCCTGGCTCAGCCCAGAGGGTGGGTTTTGCAAGGGGCCCTAGAGAAAACAAGAAGCCACATTACAGAGGCCTCCCAACCCGCATCCCACAGCTCAGCCCAAGACACTCTTATTGTCTTTCTTCCATCCTAGCCTCACCTCTCCTGGCACAGGGCCCTGAATGACTGAGCTCAGAAAGGTCTGGGTCAGGGGCCCTCTCCAGAGACCAGGAGCTCCAGGGGCTCACTGGGGAGTGACGGAAGGAAGTGGGAGGAGCTGTGGGAGCTGTAGCATCTTTTGGTGCCCCATGGGCTGAGTTCACATGGCTCATGGAGAACTCTGCCTAGAACTGCCCAGCTTGGTACTCTGATCTCAGAAGCAGGAGGGCATCGCCTGCCCCCTCCTGGGACAGAAGGAAAGTGTCCCTTGGGCTCTTTGACTGACACAGCAGGGTCATGTTCTCCCCTGAGGCCTCTCTGGGGCCTCGCTGCACCTACAGGGAGGGTCTGTCAGGCAGTCGTCCTAGAGAGAGGGAGGGAGGGTGACGGCTGCCTGCCCACCTTGAACTTAAATATGTGTAAGAGAGAAAAAAAGAGGGACAGTCCCTTTCCCACATGGAGGGACTCACCACTGCCTCACAGAGACCCTCACTTACCCCTCTGGGGCCTGACCACGTGGTGGGGAGCAGCCTATCTTCAGAACCTCTGGGGTCACGATGTGGGTGAGATGTGGGAACTGCCTTCTCCCCACTTGAACTCCGAGCCCCCTCCTGAAGCTGGCCCTCAACATCCCCCTCTGCCATGACCACTCCACCCTTCACCTGCCCTACTTCCGGTCTCCAAGCCAGATTCCCCAGGAGTGTGGACATGAAAACTCCGAGCCCTGGAGCCATGT
Organism: Plecotus auritus; assembly: GCF_963455305.1. Classification (NCBI taxonomy): domain Eukaryota; kingdom Metazoa; phylum Chordata; class Mammalia; order Chiroptera; family Vespertilionidae; genus Plecotus; species Plecotus auritus. Next base: position 4,855,036 of record NC_137785.1, on the reverse strand, counting down.
AGTTTCCCTGAGATGTCCCCTGACTTCAACCCCCACACAAGCAAGTCTTGGGTGTCAGGGGCCATTAGATCCTGTGAGAGACTCAGAACCACCTAGTTGGGTCAGTGCTCCTACTGAGCAGGAAGGACACAGTGGTTCCTCAGCTGCAGACATGGCACTGTGGGTCGGGGGCTTGGGTCCCTGTTGGTCCTGGGAAGGAGGCCAGAAAGGTTTGAGAGAGTGGGCTAACCATGGAGTCCCTACCTCACTCAGATCCTCCTGCATCTGCTCTGTGACCCCCGAGACACTCCCACTGTCCAACTGGTGCCTCCTAGGTCCAGGTGAGGGGGAGTGCTGAGCAGGGTTAGGAGGGTGTCTGAGGTGCAGATGTTGTCTGGGTGACCATCCCTAGAGGCCTCTCCTTCCCTTTCAGCCCCGAATTCTCAGGACGGGACCCTGAGCTGACAGCTCAGCAGACAGGGTCAGGGGCCCTCACCTGAGACCAGGAGCTCCAGGGGCTCACTGGGGTGTGACAGCAGGAAGGGCGAGGTGCTCCCTGAGCTGTAGCACCTGTAGGTGCCCCAGTGGGCTGAGGTCACAGGACTCATGGAGAGCTGTGCCTGGTACCGCTGAGCTCGGTGCTCTGATCTCAGACGCAAGGGGGGATCGGCTGCGCCCTCTTTGGATAGAAGCAACGTGTCCATCGGGCTCTGTGACTGACACAACAGGGTCACGTTCTCTCCTGAGGCCACCCTGGGGCCTGGCTGCACCGTGAGGGAGGGTCTGTCAGACAGCTGTCCTAGAGAGAGGGAGGGAGTGTGAGGGCTGCCTGCCCACCTTTTTCTGCCCTGAGAGGCAGCAGCCCTCTCTCTGAGGACCCTCCTCTTGTCTGTCTCTGTTTCTCTGAGTCTCTCCCTCTCCCCTCCCGACTCCTCACCCCCCGTCTCTCTCTTTCTCTCTCCCTCCCTGGGGCCTGCACTTTCATTCTGGCTTCACCAGCTGAGACCCAAGCAGGGCTTGTGCAGATTCTGGGTCCCTGACTGAACCCAGTGGATCCTCACCTGCCACCAGGATGTCAAGCGGGTCGCTGGGGGCTGACCATTCAGAGGAGAGGTTGTATCCACCGTAGCATCTGTACCGGCCCCCGTGGGAGCTGCTCACAGTGCCCAGGGGGAAGTGGGCCTGAGAGAGCCCAGCCTGGGGCTGCAGGACAAGGCTCTGGGGGAGGTCCTGTCCCCCCTCCTTGTGCAGAGCGAATCTGTCATAGCCGACATCAGAGCGACACTGGAGGGTCAGGCTCTGTCCAGAGGCCACGATGAGGCCCTGCTGGCTCAGGAGGGAGGGCTTCCCAGACTCACCTGGGGAGATCAGACGTGAATTACAGGGGCTGCTCCTCCCATAAACCCCATCTTCTTTCTTTATCTCCAGGAGAAGAGAAGAGAAACCAGAAGCCCCTGTGCTCCCCTCACCATCTCACATGGGGCTACCATCCCAGCAAAGATGCCAGGAATGTATCTGGTGCCTCAATCCATGGATGACATATAATAATGAGACTCACCTGAGACCAGGAGCCCTAGGGTGTCACTGGGGTGTGAGCACCCATGGTGCCTATCCGTGTAGCAGCCATAGCATCTGAACCTCCACCTCTGGCTGGGGGTCACTGGGCCCACAGGGAACTGGGCCTGGAACTGCCCACTGGGCTGTGTCTGTGAGTCCAGGGACCTAAAGGGTCTGTGATCTCCTTCCTCAGTCAGAAGGAACCTGTGATAGCCATGCCCTGAGCCACACTGGAGGGTCACATTCCCTCCTGAGGTCACGACAAGGCTGGGCAGGGCTGAGAGGCTGGGTTTGTTGTAGGATCCTAGGAGAGGAGGAGGAAGCATGTTAAATGGGCTCACACCTCCCTCATGTCCCCCAGGGATTGGCTATGAGAGGGAGACTCCCTGAGAGCAAACCCCCTATCTGAGGTCAGAGCCTGAGACTGGGACACCCGAGTGTCGCCTCACCTGTTGTCACCAGCTCCAGGGGGTCACTGAGCTCTGACCAGCCATCAGGGCTGCGATAATAACAGTGAAATATCCCAACATCGTGCTGTGTCATGTGTGTGATGGAGAACATCACCTTGTCTCCGGGCTTCAGTGGCTTCTCTCTTTTCCATGGTGCACGGCTTCCCACTTTATCCACACGGTACTCCTCAGCCCCTGGGTTCCCCTGACAGGAGAGGGTCACAGGGCTCCCCTGGGGGATCACAGGGCCTGGCTCAGCCCAGAGGGTGGGTTTTGGAAGGGGCCCTAGAGAAAACAAGAAGCCACATTACAGAGGCCTCCCAACTCGCATCCTACAGCTCAGCCCAAGACACTCTTATTGTCTTTCTTCCATCCTAGCCTCACCTCTCCTGGCACAGGGTCCAAATTGACTGAGCTCAGAAAGGACAGGGTCAGGGGCCCTCACCAGAGACTAGGAGCTCCAGGGGCTCACTGGGGAGTGAAGGAAGGAAGGGGGTGGAGCTGTGTGAGCTGTAGCACCTGTTAGTGCCCCATGGGCTGAGGTCACATGGTTCATGGAGAACTCTGCCTAGAACTGCCCAGCTTGGTACTCTGATCTCAGAAGCAGGAGGGGATCGCCTGATCCCTCCTTGGACAGAAGGAAAGTGTGTCTGGGGCTCTGTTACTGACACAGCAGGGTCACGTTCTCCCCTGAGGCCTTGCTGGGGCCTGGCTGCACCTAGAGGGAGGGTCTGTCAGGCAGGCATCCTAGAGAGAGGGAGGGAGGGTGACGGCTGCCTGCCCACCTTGAACTTAAATATGTGTAAGAGAGAAAAGGAGAGGGACAGTCCCTTTCCCCCATGGAGGCACTCACCACTGCCTCACATAGACCCTCACTTACCGCTCTGGGGCCTGACCACGTGGTGGGGAGCAGCCTATCCTTAGAGCACCCTGGGGTCAGGATGTGGGTGAGTCCTGGGAACTGCCTTCTCCCCACTTCAACTCCGAGCCCCCTCCTGAAGCTGGGCCTCAACATCCCCCACTGCCATGACCACTCCACCCTTCACCTGCCCTACTTCCCGTCTCCAAGCCAGATTCCCCAGGGGTGTGGACGCGAAAACTCTAAGCCCTGGAGGCCTGTGGTTTCCCTGAGATCTCCCCTGACTCCAACCCCCACACAAGCAAGTCTTGGGTGTCAGGGGCCATTACATCCTGTGAGAGACTAAGAACCAGCTAGTTGGGTCAGTGCTCCTTCTGAGCAAGAAGGACCCAGTGGTTCCTCAGCTGCAGACATGGGCCCTGTGGGTGGGGGGCTTGGGTCCCTGTTGGTCCTGGGAAGGAGGCCAGAAAGGTTTGAGAGTGTGGGCTAACCATGGAGTCTCCACCTCACTCAGATCCTCCTGCATCTGCCCTGTGACCCCTGAGACACTCCCACTGTCCAACTGGTGCCTCATAGGTCCAGGTGAGGGGGAGTGCTGAGCAGGGTTAGGAGGGTGTCTGAGGGACAGACGTTGTCTGGGTGACCATCCCTAGAGGCCTCTCCTTCCCATTCAGCGCCGAATTCTCAGGACGGGACCCTGAGCTGACAGCTCAGCAGACAGGGTCAGGGGCCCTCACCTGAGACCAGGAGCTCCAGGGGCTCACTGGGGTGTGACAGCAGGAAGGGCGAGGTGCTGCGTGAGCTGTAGCACCTGTAGGTGCCCCAGTGGGCTGAGGTCACAGGACTCATGGAGAACTGTGCCTGGTACCGCTGAGCTCGGTGCTCTGATCTCAGACGCAAGGGGGGATCGGCTGCCCCCTCTTTGGATAGAAGCAACGTGTCCATCGGACTCTGTGACTGACACAACAGGGTCACGTTCTCTCCTGAGGTCACCCTGGGGCCTGGCTGCACCGTGAGGGAGGGTCTGTCAGACAGCTGTCCTAGAGAGAGGGAGGGAGTTGTGAGGGCTGCCTGCCCACCTTTTTCTGCCCTGAGAGGCAGCAGCCCTCTCTCTGAGGACCTTCCTCTCCGTCTGTCTCTGTTTCTCTGAGCCTCTCCCTCTCCCCTCCCAACCCCCCAGCCCCCTAGCCCCCGTCTCTCTCTGTCTCTCTCCCTCCCTGGGGCCTGCACCTTCATTCAGGCCTCACCATCTGAGACCCGAGCAGGGCCTGTGAGGAGTCTGGTTCCCTGACTGAGCCCACTGGCTACTCACCTGCCACGAGGATGTCCAGCGGGTCGCTGGGGGCCGACCACTCAGAGGAGATGTTGTATCCACCGTAGCATCTGTACCGGCCCCCGTGGGAGCTGCTCACAGTGCCCAGGGGGAAGTGGGCCTGAGAGAGCCCAGCCTGGGGCTGCAGGACAAGGCTCTGGGGGAGGTCCCGTCCGCCCTCCTTGTGCAGAGCGAATCTGTCATAGCCGACATCAGAGCGACACTGGAGGGTCAGGCTCTGTCCAGATGCCACGATGGGGCCCTGCTGGCTCAGGAGGGAGGGCTTCCCAGACTCACCTGGGGAGAGCAGACGTGAATTACCGGGGCTTCTCCTCCCATTAACCCCATCTTCTTTCTTTACCTCCAGGAGAAGAGAAGAGACCCCAGAAGCCCCTGTGCTCCCCTCACCATCTCACATGGGGCTACCACCTAGCAAATATGCGAGGAATGTATCTGGTGCCTCAATCCATGGATGACATAATAATGAGACTCACCTGAGACCAGGAGCCCTAGGGCATCACTGGGGTGTGAGCACAACTGGGGTCTGTCCCTGTAGCAGCCATAGCATCTGAACCTCCACCTGTGGCTGGGGGTCACGGGGCCCACAGGAAACTGGGCCTCGGAATGCATACTGGGCTGCTGCTGTGCGTCCAGGGACCTAAAGAGTCTGTGATCTCCTTCCTCAGTCAGAAGGAACCTGTGATATCCATACACTGATCCACACTGGAGGGTCATGTTCCCTCCTGAGGTCACGACAGGGCTGGGCAGGGCTGAGAGGCTGGGTTTGATGTAGGATCCTAGGAGAGGAGGAGGAAGCATATTAAATGGGCTCAATCCTCCCTCATATCCCCCAGGAATGGGCTGTGAGAGGGAGACACCCTGAGAGCAAACCCCCTTCCTGAGGTCAGAGGCTGAGACTGGGACCCCTGAGTGTCGCCTCACCTGTTGTCACCAGCTCCAGGGCGTCACTGAGCTCTGACCAGCCATCAGGGCTGCGATAATAACACTGAAATATCCCAACATCACGCTCTGTCATGTGTGTGATGGAGAACATCACCTTGTCTCCGGGCTTCAGTGGCTTCTCTCTTTTCCATGGTGCACGGCTTCCCACTTTATCCAGACGGTACTCCTCAGCCCCTGGGGGCCCCTGACAGGAGAGGGTCACAGGGCTCCCCTGGGGGATCGCAGGGCCTGGCTCAGCCCAGAGGGTGGGTTTTGGAAGGGGCCCTAGAGAAAACAAGATGCCACATTACAAAGGCCTTCCCACCCACATCCCACAGCTCAGCCCAAGACACTCTTATTGTCTTTCTTCCATCCTAGCCTCACCTCTCCTGGCACCGGGCCCTGAATGACTGAGCTCAGAAAGGACTGGGTCAGGGGCCCTCACCAGAGACCAGGAGCTCCAGGGGCTCACTGGGGAGTGAAGGAAGGAAGGGGGAGGAGCTGTGTGAGCTGTAGCACCTGTTGGTGCCCCGTGGGCTGAGGTCACATGGCTCATGGAGAACTCTGCCTAGAACTGCCCAGCTTGGTACTCTGATCTCAGAAGCAGGAGGGGATCGCCTGCCCCCTCCTTGGACAGAAGGAAAATGTCCCTTAGGCTCTGTAACTGACACAGCAGGGTCACGATCTCCCCTGAGGCCTTGCTGGGGCCTGGCTGCACCTAGAGGGAGGGTCTGTCAGGCAGGCGTCCTAGAGAGAGGGAGGGAGGATGACGGCTGCCTGCCCACCTTGAACTTAAATATGTGTAAGAGAGAAAAGGAGAGGGACAGTCTCTTTCCCCATGGAGGCACTCCCCACTGCCTCACAGAGACCCTCACTTACCGCTCTGGGGCCTGACCACGTGGTGGGGAGCAGCCTATCTTCAGAACCTCCTTGGATCACGATGTGGGTGAAACGCGGGAACTGCCTTCTCCCCACTTGAACTCGGTGCCCCCTCCTGAAGCTGCGCCTGAACATACCCCTCTGCCATGGCCACTCCACCCTTCACCTGCCCTACTTCCGGTCTCCAAGCCAGATTCCCCAGAGATGTGGAGGCGAAAACTCTGAGCCCTGGAGGCCTGTGGTTTCCCTGAGACCTCCCCTGACTCCAACCCCCACACAAGCAAGTCTTGGGTGTCAGGGGCCATTAGATCCTGTGAGAGACTCAAAACCAGCTAGTTGGGTCAGTGCTCCTTCTGAGCAAGAAGGACACAGTGGTTCCTCAGATGCAGACATGGACCCTGTGGGTGGGGGACTTGGGTACCTGTTGGTCCTGGGAAGGAGGCCAGAAAGTTTTGAGAGTGTGGGCAAACCATGGAGTCCCCACCTCACTCAGATCCTCCTGCATCTGGGCTGTGACCCCTGAGACACTCCCACTGTCCAACTGGTGCCTCTTAGGTCCAGGTGAGGGGGAGCGCTGAGCAGGGTTAGGAGGGTGTCTGAGGTGCAGATGTTGTCTGGGTGACCATCCCTAGAGGCCTCTCCTTCCCTTTCAGCCCCGAATTCTCAGGACGGGACCCTGAGCTGACAGCTCAGCAGACAGGGTCAGGGGCCCTCACCTGAGACCAGGAGCTCCAGGGGCTCACTGGGGTGTGACAGCAGGAAGGGCGAGGTGCTGCGTGAGCTGTAGCACCTGTAGGTGCCCCAGTGGGCTGAGGTCACAGGACTCATGGAGAACTGTGCCTGGTACCGCTGAGCTCGGTGCTCTGATCTCAGACGCAAGGGGGGATCGGCTGCCCCCTCTTTGGATAGAAGCAACGTGTCCATCGGACTCTGTGACTGACACAACAGGGTCACGTTCTCTCCTGAGGCCACCCTGGGGCCTGGCTGCACCGTGAGGGAGGGTCTGTCAGACAGCTGTCCTAGAGAGAGGGAGGGAGTTGTGAGGGCTGCCTGCCCACCTTTTTCTGCCCTGAGAGGCAGCAGCCCTCTCTCTGAGGACCTTCCTCTCCGTCTGTCTCTGTTTCTCTGAGCCTCTCCCTCTCCCCTCCCAACCCCCCAGCCCCCTAGCCCCCGTCTCTCTCTGTCTCTCTCCCTCCCTGGGGCCTGCACCTTCATTCAGGCCTCACCATCTGAGACCCGAGCAGGGCCTGTGAGGAGTCTGGTTCCCTGACTGAGCCCACTGGCTACTCACCTGCCACGAGGATGTCCAGCGGGTCGCTGGGGGCCGACCACTCAGAGGAGATGTTGTATCCACCGTAGCATCTGTACCGGCCCCCGTGGGAGCTGCTCACAGTGCCCAGGGGGAAGTGGGCCTGTGAGAGCCCAGCCTGGGGCTGCAGGACAAGGCTCTGGGGGAGGTCCCGTCCGCCCTCCTTGTGCAGAGCGAATCTGTCATAGCCGACATCAGAGCGACACTGGAGGGTCAGGCTCTGTCCAGAGGCCACGATGGGGCCCTGCTGGCTCAGGAGGGAGGGCTTCCCAGACTCACCTGGGGAGAGCAGACGTGAATTACCGGGGCTTCTCCTCCCATTAACCCCATCTTCTTTCTTTACCTCCAGGAGAAGAGAAGAGACCCCAGAAGCCCCTGTGCTCCCCTCACCATCTCACATGGGGCTACCACCTAGCAAATATGCGAGGAATGTATCTGGTGCCTCAATCCATGGATGACATAATAATGAGACTCACCTGAGACCAGGAGCCCTAGGGCATCACTGGGGTGTGAGCACAACTGGGGTCTGTCCCTGTAGCAGCCATAGCATCTGAACCTCCACCTGTGGCTGGGGGTCACGGGGCCCACAGGAAACTGGGCCTCGGAATGCATACTGGGCTGTTGCTTTGCGTTCAGGGACCTAAAGGGTCTGTGATCTCCTTCCTCAGTCAGAAGGAACCTGTGATATCCATACACTGATCCACACTGGAGGGTCATGTTCCCTCCTGAGGTCACGACAGGGCTGGGCAGGGCTGAGAGGATGGGTTTGATGTAGGATCCTAGGAGAGGAGGAGGAAGCATATTAAATGGGCTCAATCCTCCCTCATATCCCCCAGGAATGGGCTGTGAGAGGGAGACACCCTGAGAGCAAACCCCCTTCCTGAGGTCAGAGGCTGAGACTGGGACCCCTGAGTGTCGCCTCACCTGTTGTCACCAGCTCCAGGGCGTCACTGAGCTCTGACCAGCCATCAGGGCTGCGATAATAACACTGAAATATCCCAACATCACGCTCTGTCATGTGTGTGATGGAGAACATCACCTTGTCTCCGGGCTTCAGTGGCTTCTCTCTTTTCCATGGTGCACGGCTTCCCACTTTATCCAGACGGTACTCCTCAGCCCCTGGGTTCCCCTGACATGAGAGGGTCACAGGGCTCCCCTGGGGGATCGCAGGGCCTGGCTCAGCCCAGAGGGTGGGTTTTGGAAGGGGCCCTAGAGAAAACAAGATGCCACATTACAAAGGCCTTCCCACCCACATCCCACAGCTCAGCCCAAGACACTCTTATTGTCTTTCTTCCATCCTAGCCTCACCTCTCCTGGCACCGGGCCCTGAATGACTGAGCTCAGAAAGGACTGGGTCAGGGGCCCTCACCAGAGACCAGGAGCTCCAGGGGCTCACTGGGGAGTGAAGGAAGGAAGGGGGAGGAGCTGTGTGAGCTGTAGCACCTGTTGGTGCCCCGTGGGCTGAGGTCACATGGCTCATGGAGAACTCTGCCTAGAACTGCCCAGCTTGGTACTCTGATCTCAGAAGCAGGGTGGGGGGATCGGCCGATCCCTCCTTGGACAGAAGGAAAGTGTCCCTGGGGCTCTGTGACTGACACAGCAGGGTCACGTTCTCCCCTGAGGCCTTGCTGGGGCCTGGTTGCACCTACAGGGAGGGTCTGTCAGGCAGGCGTCCTAGAGAGAGGGAGGGAGGGTGACGGCTGCCTGCCCACCTTGAACTTAAATATGTGTAAGAGAGAAAAGGAGAGGGACAGTCCCTTTCCCCCATGGAGGCCTCACAGAGACCCTCACTTACCGCTCTGGGGCCTGACCACGTGATGGGGAGCAGCCTATCCTCAGAGCCTCCTGGGGTCACGATGTGGGTGAGAGGTGGGAACTTCCTTCTCCCCACTTGAACTCGGTGCCCCCTCCTGAAGCTGCGCCTGAACATACCCCTCTGCCATGGCCACTCCACCCTTCACCTGCCCTACTTCCGGTCTCCAAGCCAGATTCCCCGGGGATGTGGACGCGAAAACTCTGAGCCCTGGAGGCCTGTGGTTTCCCTGAGATCCCCCCTGACTCCAACCCCCACACAAGCAAGTCTTGGGTGTCAGGGGCCATTAGATCCTGTGAGAGACTCAAAACCACCTAGTTGGGTCAGTGCTCCTTCTGAGCAAGAAGGACACAGTGGTTCCTCAGATGCAGACATGGACCCTGTGGGTGGGGGACTTGGGTACCTGTTGGTCCTGGGAAGGAGGCCTGAAAGTTTTGAGAGTGTGGGCTAACCATGGAGTCCCCACCTCACTCAGATCCTCCTGCATCTGCCCTGTGACCCCTGAGACATCCCACTGTCCAACTGGTGCCTCCTAGGTCCAGGTGAAGGGGAGCGCTGAGCAGGGTTAGGAGGGTGTCTGAGGTGCAGATGTTGTCTGGGTGACCATCCCTAGAGGCCTCTCCTTCCCTTTCAGCCCCGAATTCTCAGGACGGGACCCTGAGCTGACAGCTCAGCAGACAGGGTCAGGGGCCCTCACCTGAGACCAGGAGCTCCAGGGGCTCACTGGGGTGTGACAGCAGGAAGGGCGAGGTGCTGCGTGAGCTGTAGCACCTGTAGGTGCCCCAGTGGGCTGAGGTCACAGGACTCATGGAGAACTGTGCCTGGTACCGCTGAGCTCGGTGCTCTGATCTCAGACGCAAGGGGGGATCGGCTGCCCCCTCTTTGGATAGAAGCAACGTGTCCATCGGACTCTGTGACTGACACAACAGGGTCACGTTCTCTCCTGAGGCCACCCTGGGGCCTGGCTGCACCGTGAGGGAGGGTCTGTCAGACAGCTTTCCTAGAGAGAGGGAGGGAGGGTGAGGGCTGCCTGCCCACCTTATTCTGCCCTGAGAGGCACCAGCCCTCTCTCTGAGGACCTTCCTCTCCATCTGTCTCTGTTTCTCTGAGCCTCTCCCTCTCCCCTCCCAACCCCCCAGCCCCCTGGCCCCCGTCTCTCTCTGTCTCTCTCCCTCCCTGGGGCCTGCACCTTCATTCAGGCCTCACCATCTGAGACCCGAGCAGGGCCTGTGAGGAGTCTGGTTCCCTGACTGAGCCCACTGGCTACTCACCTGCCACGAGGATGTCCAGCGGGTCGCTGGGGGCCGACCACTCAGAGGAGAGGTTGTATCCACCGTAGCATCTGTACCGGCCCCCGTGGGAGCTGCTCACAGTGCCCAGGGGGAAGTGGGCCTGAGAGAGCCCAGCCTGGGGCTGCAGAACAAGGCTCTGGGGGAGGTCCCGTCCGCCCTCCTTGTGCAGAGCGAATCTGTCATAGCCGACATCAGAGCGACACTGGAGGGTCAGGCTCTGTCCAGAGGCCACGATGGGGCCCTGCTGGCTCAGGAGGGAGGGCTTCCCAGACTCACCTGGGGAGAGCAGACGTGAATTACCGGGGCTTCTCCTCCCATTAACCCCATCTTCTTTCTTTACCTCCAGGAGAAGTGAAGAGACCCCAGAAGCCCCTGCGCTCCCCTCACCATCTCACATGGGGCGACCATCCCAGCAAAGATGCCAGGAATGTATCTGGTGCCTCAATCCATGGTTGACATAATAATGAGACTCACCTGAGACCAGGAGCCCTAGGGCATCACTGGGGTGTGAGCACAACTGGGGTCTGTCCCTGTAGCAGCCATAGCATCTGAACCTCCACCTGTGGCTGGGGGTCACGGGGCCCACAGGAAACTGGGCCTCGGAATGCATACTGGGCTGTTGCTGTGCGTCCAGGGACCTAAAGGGTCTGTGATCTCCTTCCTCAGTCAGAAGGAACCTGTGATATCCATACACTGATCCACACTGGAGGGTCATGTTCCCTCCTGAGGTCACGACAGGGCTGGGCAGGGCTGAGAGGATGGGTTTGATGTAGGATCCTAGGAGAGGAGGAGGAAGCATATTAAATGGGCTCAATCCTCCCTCATATCCCCCAGGAATGGGCTGTGAGAGGGAGACACCCTGAGAGCAAACCCCCTTCTTGAGGGCAGAGGCTGAGACTGGGACCCCTGAGTGTCGCCTCACCTGTTGTCACCAGCTCCAGGGGGTCACTGAGCTCTGACCAGCCATCAGGTCTGCGATAATAACAGTGAAATATCCCAACATCACGCTCTGTCATGTGTGTGATGGAGAACATCACCTTGTCCCCGGGCTTCAGTGGCTTCTCTCTTTTCCATGGTGCACGGCTTCCCACTTTATCCAGACGGTACTCCTCAGCCCCTGGGGGCCCCTGACAGGAGAGGGTCACAGGGCTCCCCTGGGGGATCGCAGGGCCTGGCTCAGCCCAGAGGGTGGGTTTTGGAAGGGGCCCTAGAAAAACAAGAAGCCACATTACAAAGGCCTTTCCACCCGCCTCACACAGCTCAGCCCAAGACACTCTTATTTTCTTTCTTCCATCCTAGCCTCACCTCTCCTGGCACAGGGCCCTGAATGACTGAGCTCAGAAAGGACTGGGTCAGGGGCCCTCACCAGAGACCAGGAGCTCCAGGGGCTCACTGGGGAGTGACAGAAGGAAGGGGTAGGAACTGTAGCACCTGCTGGTGCCCAGTGGGCTGAGGTCACATGGCTCATGGAGAACTCTGCCTAGAACTGCTCAGCTTGGTACTCTGATCTCAGAAGCAGGAGGGCATCGCCTGATCCCTCCTTGGACAGAAGGAAAGTGTGTCTGGGGCTCTGTTACTGACACAGCAGGGTCACGTTCTCCCCTGAGGCCTCGCTGGGGCCTGGCTGCACCTAGAGGGAGGGTCTGTCAGGCAGGCGTCCTAGAGAGAGGGAGGGAGGGTGACGGCTGCCTGCCCACCTTGAACTTAAATATGTGTAAGAGAGAAAAGGAGAGGGACAGTCCCTTTCCCCCATGGAACCACTTACCACTGCCTCACATAGACTGTCACTTACCCCTCTGGGGCCTGACCACGGGGTGGGGAGCAGCCTATCCTCAGAGCCTCCTTGAGTCACAATGTGGGTGAGACGTGGGAACTGCCTTCTCCCCACTTGAATTCGGTGCCCCCTCCTGAAGCTGCGCCTCAACATCCTCCTCTGCCATGACCACTCCACCCTTCACCTGACCTACTTCCGGTCTCCAAGCCAGATTCCCCAGGGGTGTGGACGCGAAAACTCTAAGCCCTGGAGGCCTGTGGTTTTTCTGAGATCCCCCCTGACTCCAACCCCCACACAAGCAAGTCTTGGGTGTCAGGGGCCATTACATCCTGTGAGAGACTAAGAACCAGCTAGTTGGGTCAGTGCTCCTTCTGAGCAGGAAGGACCCAGTGGTTCCTCAGCTGCAGACATGGGCCCTGTGGGGGGGGCTTGGGTCCCTGTTGGTCCTGGGAAGAAGGCCAGAAAGGTTTGAGAGTGTGGGCTAACCATGGAGTCCCCACCTCACTCAGATCCTCCTGCATCTGCCCTGTGACCCCTGAGACACTCCCACTGTCCAACTGGTGCCTCCTAGGTCCAGGTGAGGGGGAGCGCTGAGCAGGGTTAGGAGGGTGTCTGAGGTGCAGATGTTGTCTGGGTGACCATCCCTAGAGGCCTCTCCTTCCCTTTCAGCCCCGAATTCTCAGGACGGGACCCTGAGCTGACAGCTCAGCAGACAGGGTCAGGGGCCCTCACCTGAGACCAGGAGCTCCAGGGGCTCACTGGGGTGTGACAGCAGGAAGGGCGAGGTGCTGCGTGAGCTGTAGCACCTGTAGGTGCCCCAGTGGGCTGAGGTCACAGGACTCATGGAGAACTGTGCCTGGTACTGCTGAGCTCGGTGCTCTGATCTCAGACGCAAGGGGGGATCGGCTGCCCCCTCTTTGGACAGAAGCAACGTGTCCATCGGGCTCTGTGACTGACACAACAGGGTCACGTTCTCTCCTGAGGCCACCCTGGGGCCTGGCTGCACCGTGAGGGAGGGTCTGTCAGACAGCTGTCCTAGAGAGAGGGAGGGAGGGTGAGGGCTGCCTGCCCACCTTTTTCTGCCCTGAGAGGCAGCAGCCCTCCTCTTGTCTTTCTCTGTTTCTCTGAGTCTCTCCCTCTCCCCTCCCATCCCCCACCCCCCGTCTCTCTCTTTCTCTCTCCCTCCCTGGGGCCTGCACTTTCATTCTGGCTTCACCAGCTGAAACCCAAGCAGGGCTTGTGCAGATTCTGGGTCCCTGACTGAACCCAGTGGCTCCTCACCTGCCACCAGGATGTCCAGGGGGTCGCTGGGGGCCGACCACTCAGAGGAGAGGTTGTATCCACCGTAGCATCTGTACCGGCCCCCGTGGGAGCTGCTCACAGTGCCCAGGGGGAAGTGGGCCTGAGAGAGCCCAGCCTGGGGCTGCAGGACAAGCCTCTGGGGGAGGTCCTGTCCCCCCTCCTTGTGCAGAGCGAATCTGTCATAGCCGACATCAGAGTGACACTGGAGGGTCAGGCTCTGTCCAGAGGCCACGATGGGGCCCTGCTGGCTCAGGAGGGAGGGCTTCCCAGACTCACCTGGGGAGACCAGACGTGAATTACAGGGGCTGCTCCTTCCATTAACCCTCTTCTTTTGTCCTGGCCCCCAGTTATTGCTGTCTTTCTCTTTGTCTTTGTCCCAGCGGCCCCTGTGCCCCATCACCCTCTCACATGGCGCTCCCGTCCCAGCAAGGTTTGCCAGTAGTGTATCTTTTGCCTCAATCCATGGATGGGGCAATAATGGGTTTTACCTGAGACCAGGAGATTCAGGACATCACTGGGGTGGGACCACACCTGGGGGCTGTTCCTGTAATAGCCATAGCATCTGAAGGTCCACCTTTGAATGGGGGTCATGAGGACCACAGAGAACAGGGCCTGGTACTGCCCACTGGGCTGTAGCTGTGAGTCCAGGGTCCAGGAGAGCCTGTGATCTCCTTCCTCAGTCAGAAGGAACCTCTCAAATGTCTGCGTTGAGCCACACTGGAGGGTTACATTCCCTCCCGTGTTCACGACAGGGCTGGGCAGGGCTGTGATGCTGGGTCCGCTGTAGGCTCCTAGGAGAGGAGGAGGCAGGGTGTTAAATGGGCTCACACCTCCCTTATATCCCCCAGGGCTGGGCTGTGAGAGGGAGACACCCTGAGAGCAGACCCCCTTCCTGAGGGCAGAGCCTGAGGCTGGGACCCCTGAGTGTCCTCTCACCTGTCACCACCAGCTCCAGGGGGTCACTGCGCTCTGACCAGCCCTCAGGGCTGATATAGACACAGCGATAGTTTCCTGCATCATGCTTTGTTATTTGTGTGAAGGAGAACTTTGCCTTGTCTCCAGGCTCCAAGGAATTCCCTCTGCTCCAGGGCACTGTGTCTCCCTCTTTATCCAGTCGGTACTCTTTTGCTTCCAGGGTCCCCTGACACCACATAGTCACGGTGCTCCCCCAGGGGCACACAGGGCATGGCTCAACCCAGAGTGTGGGCTTTGGAAGGGTCCCTGGAAGGAAACCAGAGGCTGGGTTAGAAGGCATTACCCACCCCCACATTTCTAAGACACGCCACCTCCATTAACCCAGAACCACTATTATCCATCCACAGATGCACAGGCTGTATCCCCTTGTGCCCAGTGAGAGGGACCTGGGACACCTGGAGAGACTCACCTGCTGGCACTGGGGTCCTGAGGCCCACACTCAGCCCTGGAAGAGAGTCCCTGTGAGAGATTTGCCCTGAGCCCTGAGCAGCACCCTCCTCCCCAGGAGCCTCCTGAGTCCTGGGGTCCTCACAGACCAGGGATCCCATCCCCCCTCCCATCTCACCAAGGCAGAGCAGGGCCCTGAGGGTGGGATTCATGGCGTCTTCTCCCTGGGGCTTCAGCTGAGCAGATGGAGGAAGCCACAGTCCTAGTGTGATAAACACAGAGATGCATGGGAGGTGGTCACTTGGAGAACAGCCTTGCCTGTCATGGGTTTGTCACATCAGCAGCCTATAGGGGAGGGCACAACCTCTCTAGCAGCCTGGCTCTCATTTTCATGGTGAAGCAGGAAATAGACCCGAAGTCTCCCTCCTGAGATGCCCCTTGCAGGTGCGGTGACCCAGGGCACGTCCTTCCCTGTCAGAGCGCCCCCCCACGGGGTCTCCTTCCTCCTCAGCCCGTCCATCAGCACCTCCCTGGGGTCCTCACCATGGACAGTGCCACCCGGGCCCTGGAAACGCTTCAGGAAGACGTGGGTGCCTGTGGCCTGCAGAGCTCAGATCAGCAGGGACACACTCACCCTCTCCCTGTGCAGCTCAGGGCGATGTCACTGTGACAATGAGCACAAAAGGGAAACACAGAACAAATAAAGGAAGGAAACAGGTCCCTTCTGTGGCCCCTAAGAATGTAGCTTTCTCTCTATCACACCCCCTCCATGGACTTCTCCTTTTTCTTGCAACGGCATCCACCCCAGTTTCCTGGAAATAAGATATGGTTCATTCCTGCCTCCTCAGTGATCCTTGTTCCTTAAGCTGAGCTGTCCCCTCATCTTGTCCTCCTCTCTTCAGCTTTTGGGGTCAATGAGGGGTCTAGTGCTCTGATGTTGGGGACAGAGCTCATATTTAAATATTTCACTATCATTCATGGTCTGTGTGACCTTGAGCAGTACCAGCCGATCTCTGCACTTCTGGTTCCTGGTGTGAAGCACGTAGGCATGAAGCCAAATTCTCAGAGTGTTGTAGGATCAATGGTGTCTTGGATGTGGACGGATGAACCCTTGATAATTCCCAGACCTGTTTAAGATGTGTGGGATGAGACACAAGAGGATCAATGGGTATCATTTCACAGTCAAAATGAGGGATGGGTGTGTCCACTCAAGAGCCCTCATCTGTTCCTAATGCTGAGAAATAGATGCAGCCACCGTCAATGCAGAGGAAGTAAAAGTTCTACAAACAGAGAGGGAACCTCACAAAATGAAAAGGATCAAAGCCAGTGGCCACCGGTGACCACAAGTGGTCATCTGTGGGGAGTTCTCCACATCCATGTGGACAGGAGAGGGACTCCAGGGTCATCACAGGCAGGGAGGGGATCTGGAATAAGGCGATAGTTGGGTGGCCCCATTTCTCATGCTTGAGGATGAGCATTGAGACATCTCTATGCACTGACCCATCCCAGGGTCAGCACTGAGCTGAGTGTGTGTGTGTGTGTGTGTGTGTGTGTGTGTGTGTGTGTGTGTAACCGATTCAATCCAGCCTAGTCCAACAGGAGCGTCTGTCCAGGTGTGAATGTGAGGCTCACATTGGAGGCATCCCTGCTGGGCACATCACAGTCAAAAGCTGAGTTTGGGAGAGTGGATGCTGCAACTCTCCATCCCCTTCAGAGTCCAACATCAGGTGAGCCCTGGGGGTAACTCTGTGGAGAATCAGGTGTGAGCATCTACAAGGAGCAGACATCAACAAGTACTCTAATTGTGAAAAAGAACGCTAAGAAAGGCTGCCTACAGAGTCTTCAATGCAGGTAATCACATGTGAGACAACAGAACACTACAATATAAGAAACTAGTTTTAATCAAAGATTGTTGAACTGTCAGAAACAACAAAGGTGAAAGTTGAATTATTGGAAGAACCCCAAGGCTTATATGATAAAAGTGTAGAGAATTTTGGAAAGGCATTACTTAAATGTCATAGCAGTAAAAGGAATAAAAATAAAAACATGATTTGATTTAACACTCACAAAATATTTTTTTTTCACCCAGGAGAAGATACAATAACAAAATTGGAAGACAACATTGAGGAAATTTTGTAGAATGCAAGAGAGACTGAAATTGAACACTTTAGCTGCATGGGAATAGAGAGTTCTGGTCAAGATGGTTGTGTAAGTAAGCATAGTAATTGGAACCTTCCACAATCACATCAAATTACAGCTAAACTACAGAACATCCGTCATTCAGAACGGCCTGAAATCTAGCCCAACAGAAGTTTTATAAATGAGAGTATACAGAAGTCACATACAGAAGCCTAATGCGGAGGGGGGGGGGGGAATGAGCTGATCCCATACCCATGTGTGGTGGTTAAAAACGGGGGGAGGTGCAAGGCTTGGATGTGAAGGTCCTCCCTCAGTTGTGAGGGGTCCCAGACCAACATCAGAACCCCCAGCCCAGGGTTACAGTGCTGGCAAGAGAAGTGCCCATGACTTTTGTTTGTAAAAGCCTGCGATTATTGTGGTTGAGTGAGACAGAGGGTTTCTGGAGTCCCGGGTGTTCCTCTTAAAGGGCCTGTGAATGCATTTACTTGGACTCCCATGCCCTGAAGCTCTCCAGGACCTACATTGCAGCTTGAAAGGTACCAGGGACATACAGGGAGGACTTAATTGTCATCAGGACTGAAGCTGAGGGGGCAGTTTCCTCCCAGACAGAAGTGCTGGCAGATGTACAGGAATGGAAAGAGAAGGGCCATGTGTGTGGTTTCAGGAAGAATGAGGTGAGGATGACATTGGCTACAGACCTAGGGGCCAGTGGGCGGCTATTTTTCAGAGAAGCAGAGAGAACACGCAGTGTCAGATGCATGAATATGCACATGAAACGTGTGTCTTCATAGTTCGTGTTAAGTGGAGGAAATAGATGAGAACTGACTTTATTGTACACCAGCACTCCTTTACAAATAAAAAAGGCCAACAGATATGGTAAAAGTACACTGAAGGAGTAAATTGTGAGTGAAGACCTTTATACTCACCCAAATTAGTATATTACAGGGCAAAGGTGAAAGGGTCAGAGGGGGGAAATCTACAAGGAAGAGGAGACAGTAGTTGGGAGGGAAAGGACCACAGTTCAATGGCAGAAGGTCCAGACCTTGTCCCTTCACTTGAGCGATGACTCCTCCACCTGCAACGAGCCGCAGACAGGTCCCTCAGCAGATGTCCCACGTTATCTTCCAGAACCTTCTGGGCACATGAGATTCACTACCAAGATTCTACCTCTCTGAATGGTGCATTGTTCCCTCTCTGTTCACATCCTGGCTGTGTCGTGGGTCCTTCTGTGGCTGTTTCAAGCCTCAGAGAGCAGCACCCCGAGGACCATCAGGACTAATCCAGCCACACCCATCTGGATAGAATTCTTCATGGTGTAGTCTTGGGGGTGGGAGGCTGGGAATTGTGGGCAAAGAGGTCACAGAGGTCAGGGCAGGACAATGTCCACCCAGGGCACCCGCTCCCCTTGACAGGACATGACCCTCTGTGCTGAGCCCCATAACTGTGCTTGTCTCCTACTCACCACTCTTGGGGGTCTGAGTTGTTCTGTGAGGGGCTGGTGGTGTTGGCTGCTCCTGAGAACCAGAAAGAAGTGTGGCTGTGTGAGGCATTGATGCCACTCAAGCCCAGAGTCCCCATAACTCTCCCCTTTCTCATGACCTAACTGCTACCAGTCCTTCCACAAATCCTTTCTCTGCTGGAGAGAGGGTCCTGGCTGCTTTCATGGATTCTTTTCTGAATCACTTTGGAGCACAGATTGTCTTTGCCTGGAGAATTCAGGACTGGGTAGACATAGGGTCTCTCATTATAGACAATAGTGTGTTGTTTTAATCCTTCTGCTCATTGTGAGATTCTGAACCATGGAAGCTAACCCATCTGGGGATAAGAGCTTATATTTATGCAACAGCTGGGGACCCAGGATCCATGGGTTGGTCTCAGGTATACAGACATGCATAGATGTAGACCTTGAACAGTTGTTGAGCTAAGAGTAGGAACAATTTTATTAATAAAATTGCTAAATGCTTCTGAATGGAAAAATTACATGAAGCACCTATTCTAAGACATTTCATATTAATAAAATGTTATTTAACATAATAAATGTCTAAGTTTAATGTAACCCCAATTACAATAAGAGTAGAATTACCTTTATAATTCCTGGATGTTTGCAACTTAAATTTATATGTGCAGTTAACTATTACTTAAAGGTTGTCAAATCAAAAGCAATTAATAGATGTGTACAAAAATATGTTGGAAATTATCATGATAAGCAAAATAAGTTAGAGGGAGAAAAAAATTAATTATCTCACTTATATGTGAAATCTAATGAACAAAATAAAGTGATGGATAAAATAGAACCAGAGCATTGGAAACATGGCACAGACTGATGAATCTCAGAGGAAGGGAGGAGGGGGCTGGAAGAGATTAACCAAAGAACTTATATCCATACTAGTGGCCCAGTGCACAAAATTAGTGCACATTAAAAGGGCATTAATTAGAGGAAATATTTTAATATTGCTATTTGCCCTTTCTCTATAATAGAAGTATCAGAGATGAAAGAAAATTAGTAAAATGTATATGAAATTCTCCCTCCTGTCAGAATCTGGAGCTCACCGTGGGACCCATAATCAAGTCCCCTCCCACCCACGTGCACCTCAAAATAGTGTGAAACCCTGACCCGGCTGGTCCCATACCCATGTGTGGTGGTTAAAAGAGAGTCCAAGTAAATGTGTTCACAGGCCCTTTAAGAGGAACACCCGGGACTCCAGAAACCCTCTGCCTCGCTCAACCACAATCATCGCAGGGTTTTACAACCAAAAGTTATGGGAACTTCACTTCCCAGCACTGTAACCCTGGGCTGGGGGTTCTGATGTTGGTCTGGGACCCCTCACAACTGAGGGAGGACCTTCACGACCAGTAGGCCGGTCCCACCCCCATCAAGGGTCCCCCGTCAAGCCCAGCCAGGCGGTGGGGAGGGGGCCGCACAGCCTCAGGTCCCCATCAAGCCCCACTAGGTGGGAGGCATGACCTCAGGGTCCCCAGCCCGGCCTCAGGTCCCCCGGTCCCAGCGCAAGGACAAGAGGGTGTGATAACCATTTGCATATTAGCTCTTTATGATATGGGATATGCCATGCCCATGGTCACAGACAACAGTGTGGTGAAGGCCTGTGTTGAGGCAGGAACTAGGTGGAGGGGGCCAATGAGGAGAAAAAGAGGGACATACATAATACTCTCAACAAGCAAGATTTAAAATGCAGAGAGCAGTCATGAGTTTCACACAGTCTGGGCAGGAACCCCCTAATTCTTCACAAACTTTGCCTGGTCCCCTGAGTCTCAGGTGAGCACAGGGCCTTGCAGAGGGGTGTCCACAGGTGGGGACACTTCTCACTGCAGCAGAGTGTCCAGGGGAGACAGCACTGTCAACCACACCATGTTGTTTCAGGTCTAGGAGGTTTGGAGAGGAAGTGGCTCTGTTCAGATGGGCTCAGGGGCCCCGTGAGGGAGCACAATGTGGTCCTCACCTAGATTGTGTGGTGCGGGGGGGGGGGAGAGGAGAGGAGGTTGGCTGGGATAGTTTGGTTGGAGGAGGTGTTGGCCTCACTGGGGCTGGAGTGTGTAGCTCAGCCTGATTGTCAGCAGCATGGACTGCCGAGTGGAGATCCCTGGATGTGGCTGGAGTCAGGGGAGCCCCATGGACAAGCTTTGTGCAGGGGATGGTCGGTGACAGGTACGTTTGGGGCCATGAGAATGACACACCTGATCCCACAGTGAGTGTCTGAAGGAGAACAGAAGGAGGCTGGTGGGGTCACACCAGCAAGCTGTCCTGGGTCTTCACCTGAGCTTGTCTGTGGGGAGAACTGGGTCACAGAAAGGAGAAACCGGAGCCCGAAAGGTGGGATTGGTCCAGTGTGTGAGGGGGAGGGAGGGGAGCACGGAGGGCTTGTCCTCTCTCCGCCTTGGCCACCTGCAGGAGCCAATGGGGCTGTGCCAAGGTTGCTGACCCCAAGAGGAACAGGGGGCCTGGGGGATGTTACAACACTGTCAGTCACCCACAGAGGCAACCAGCACTGCCCTCCGGGCCTGGGTGTGTGCTGCCGCTTCTTCCTATCACTTCCTCTCTCTGACTTCCTTGTTTTGTGAGCAGAGCCCCTGCTCTCCATCCCTCTCCATCAATCCTTCAGAGTCCTTTCTGCCTCCTCACCGCCTCTTGTCCCCCAGACTGTACCTCTTTGTCTAATGCTGTTTATTCCATCTGCATGCTTTGGGTAGAATAGTATGTGGGAGACAATTCCCAGGTTGTATTCTAAGACCTGGGGACACGGTTATTGAGCATCTATTTTGATCCAGTCTCTTCTCCTCTCCCTCTTTGCCTGTTGGGCAAAATTGTGAAACCTCACTTCTAAGGGTTGTTATGAGGAACAGCAGTGCCTGAGACATGAAGGGCCTCAATCTGGTGTCATTTTCTTTCTTTTTTTAAATATTTTTTTATTGATTTCAGAGAGGAGGGGAGAGGGAGAGAAAGAGATAGAAACATCAATGATGAGAGAGAATCATGGATCAGCTGCCTCCAGCACATCCCACACTATGGATGGAGCCCACAACCCTGGCATGTACCTTGACCGAGAATAGAATCATGACCTCCTGGTTCGCAGGTCGACACTCCACCACTGAGTCACACCGGCCGGAAATCTGGTGTCATTTTCTGACCTGATGAAGGCACGTGTATGAGAGACGTGTGCTGGGAAGGGCTGTGTGGAAGTCGCATGTGTATCCCCCAAGCCTACAAGGTAAATCGGAAGCTGTAGTGCATCCTTGGTTGAATGGCAGATGAGCGCAGACAAAAGGATGCAGGGATGGTGGGTCTCATCCTGGATCCTAGACTCAGCCCAAGTCTGGAGTGAAGGTGGAAATTTCATCAGTGGGTTGGTCCGTAAGCACTAAGGCTCTTAGGGCACCTCTGACCTGGTGGGAGTCCTGTTTTCATAAAACTCCACAGACACCAGTGGGGCAACCTCCAAGGTATGAGGGAGCTGTAGGGAACCATGCGTGTTTCACTTGCATTTCTTTTTATTGAAGCAACAGTCACGTAACATACAATTGAGCCTTTTACAAAATGAAATTCACTAGAATGCAGTAAATACACAATGTCTCAATGACAACGTCTATCTAGTTTCAAGAAGTTTTTATAACTAACCCCTGGAAAAAACACACCAAACAGTCCATCTCCCATCTGCCCTCCTGGTCAACCCCAGACAAACCAATCCGATTTCGGTTTCTATGGGTTTCCTTGTCCTGGACATTTCACATAAATGGAATCACACAACCCCTGATCTTTTGTGTCCGCTTTCTGTCACTGAGCTGCATTATTATGACGTTCGCCCACAATGTACCAGGTACCCATCCTTTGTTCTTTATGGTTTAAAAAAACCCAGGGTTGTGACGATCCCTCATTTTGTTGAGATGGATGTGGCCCAGCATGAAGGGGTGTTTAGATGTGAATCCAAACCAGCCATGTGGGGCAGACCCTCATGTCACAGTGTGAGAACAGAAGTGCAGTGCAGGAGAGTGAGCGAGGACAGGGAGGGAGGGAGAGCACCTCAGGTGGATGGAGGAGGCATTCTTTACAGGGACATAGCCCATGTTGTCCTGCACCCAAACCTCACCTAACACGTCTTCTCCCCTGCACATCCTCAGCAGACAGTTTCCCCAACAGCGGTCCATATTCTCTTTCAGCACCTCCTGGGGTCCTCAGATGGGCTCCAAGGCTCCCCTGCTCTGAACGGTGCATTGTTCCCTCTGTGTTCACATCGTGGCCACATCGAGGGTCCTTCTGGTGTCATTTCGAGCCTGAAATAGTAGCACTGTGAGGAGCACCAGGACCAAGCCAGCCGCACCCATCCGGATAAGATTCTCCACTGTGTAGTCTTGGGGATGGAAAAATAAGAATTGTGGGTAAAGAAGTCTCAGAGGTCAGGGAACACCCAAATCTCCAAGATTTTGATGTTCAACCTGGGCTCCCACCTCCCCTTGACATCAGCGTCCCTGTGATGTCTGAACTCAGCAACCTGCTCTGAGTCACCTTGATCAGAGTTAGCTGTGCCCAAGAACTGAGGATGAGAGAAGAAATGGTCTCAATTCAGAAATAACTAAGAGCTGTGTGTTCTGTGTTCAGTCTGAGGATCAAGACCCCATGAGCTTATTCCACTACAGCTGAGAGATGCCCCGTTCTCAACACCTAGGGACCCAGGGTCCATGGAGGAGGGGTTGGTGTCAGGGCCTCCTGAATCTCAGGAGCATGAAGGGGTGAAAATCTGAGCTGGTCCCCTTCACCCCACCCCACCCAGGCCCCTCCTCTCTGGGGTCTGCTATTTTCATCCTCACCTGAAGTTGTTCCTCTATTGATTGTTTTATTAACTCATTTATCATACAATAATGAATACCTACAGTGGTAGATATATTTACCAGATGAAAAATACGGGTATGTGGATGCTAATCATGTGATTATTTTATTTCAAAAGACAACAAAGTTTATAACCAAGGACGTCTTCCGTTCTGGTTCAAACTTTACATAACAGAGAAAATCCCCCTAATTGCAATATTGAGTGAGCACCAATTGTAGGAAATTATGGCCATCTGTTACCCCATTTTGAGATAAATACCAAGAATATAAACATAAATTATGGACCTCTCCTCATCACAAAGATCCATGCAATGATTCTAAAGTCCCAACTCCCACAATTCAGAAAATGCACGTGGATGATGAACATTATTCTGTCGGGTTCATAGCCAAATGGTGGCTACCAGGAAGCCATTGTAATGTGTCTCCTGTGGTTATAAGTCACCGAGAAAAGGTAATGTTGGCAGATCTGTATCTGTCAGAAAAAGAGCATTTCTAAGAAACCCTATGAAACAAAACGGATTGGAACAAAGAGGCCAATAGTGCCTTGGACATAAAATGTAGAATTCTTCATGGGTTTGCCTTGACCTAACTTTAGGTGTGAATTAATCTGTTTTCCGGAGGGGAAACTCTGGCCCATTTTACCCCATCATTCCATCCTATGGAACGTGGAGTGAGAAAAAGAGATATGCCATCGGGAATAAAAAAAAGTCACATTCCCTTGGCCTGGTGGCTATTATAATTTTCTCAGCATGTTGGAGGGATCAACTGAAAAACAGTCGACAGGGAGAGAGTCTTTGGGAGGCTAACAGGTCATGATATAAGTATGTCCAAACAATAGCTTTCGTGTGTGCACTTACTACCATTTAGGAAATCTACAGGAATCAAACCGCTTACTCACAAATTACAATATTAGTTGTGCAATTCTCTACGTGGGCTGTGCATTTACGCAATTATAAAAATAGCTGTCACATGCTTCTGAAGTTCCTTCATAAAGCTCAATTTAAAACGTGCGTGATAAGAAGACTTTATATAAACAAGAAGTTGTTCTTCATAATAAAGGTCTGAATTTAAGCTACTGCCAATGACAATAGGAATAGAGTGTTGATCTTTTGATCCGGACTCCATGTAATGTAAGCTAAATTGTGAGCTTATAGACTGAAGTATGGCCTGAAGGTTCTCTAAAAGGAGCCATAATAGACCCGTGTGCACAGAAACCCTGAGCAGAGGTGAAGGCACAGAGTCTGGGCAGGAGGCCCCAGGTCCCCAGGAGGCCGGCAGGGTCCCTCCTCATTCTCAGGTGAGCACTAAGGGCCTGGAGGCCTCCAGGTGAGCACAGGGGGCCGTGCAGTGTGGTGCCCACAGGCAAGATGCTTCTCTCTACAGGGCAATGTCCAGTGGGGGCTGGCACCCAGGGACCCAGATTCTGAGATGAAGACATCAGGAGGTGAGTGGGGGGGAGGGGGTCTGTGTTCTCTGCTCAGTCTAATCACATTCCTGCTCATTTCACTCACATCTCACTCTGCCCTCCCTCCCCTTCATCTCTGCTGAGGTTCAGAAATGAGGTTCAGGAGTGGGAGGTCCTGTCTGTCTCTACTCTCTCATGGGCTGGACCCTGTACTGTGGAACCTCCTCCCCCTCCTTGTTTATTACTGTCACCCACACTGCTAGGGACAGGGTCCTGAGCTGACTGAGCACAGAAAGGACAGGGTCAGGGCTCCTCTCCTGAGACCACCAGCTCCAGGGGGTCACTGGGCTGGGACAGCAGGTAGGGGGAGGTGCTGTTAGAGCCATAGCACCTGTAGGTCCCCTGGTGGCCTGAGCTCAGAGGACTGAGGGTGAAGTTGGCCTGAGAGGGTGCAGACGTGTCCTGCAGACTGAGGTGCTGGGGAGGGTCCAGCGACCCCTCCCTGTGCAGGTGGAAGGTGTCCAACCAGATCTCAGACCCACACTGCAGGGTCACGGTCACTCCCCTGGGCACTGAGGGTCCCGGCTGGGCTGAGAGGGAGGGTTTCCTGTACATTCCTGGGGAGAGGAAGGTTGTGATTTGTAGAGAGCCAGCCTCCCCTCGTGCCCTTGATCCTGAGCTGAGGGACCTTGTCCTTCTCCAGAGACCCTTTCTGTGACGTCCTCTCAGCTCCTCTCAGTCCCCCTGGCGGGGGGTAGGGGAAATGGTTTATCTCCTTTTACCACTTTTCTCACTCTCTCCTCCTTCAGCAGATGGAAAGGGCCCGATGTGAGGTTAGAGCTGCAGGAGAGGGACACGTTCCCTCCTGAGGCCACCACGGGGCCTGGCTGGGCTGAGAGGGAGGGTGCACCATACACTCCTGAGGGAGGAGAAAGGGTCTGTGTTAAAGGGACCATCACCCTCCTGCCCCAGGTGTGTTCTGTGAGGGGTGAGGTCCCCTGAGACCACACTTTACTCCCTCTGCCTGTGACCTGGAGCCCACAGTGGGGTGGGGACCCGGTGTCTCCCTTTCCTGTCACCACCAGGAGCAGGGGGTCACTCCGCTCTGAGAGTATGTCCCCAGTGGTGTAATATGCACACTGGTACAGCCCTGGGTGGGATGGGGTCATGGCTCCAATGAGGAAAGGGGCCTTGTTGCTGGAGTTCTGTGGGATCCTTGTTTCCCAGGGCTCAGAGCCCCTATCTTTATACAGACCGTAGGCACTAGCCTGCAGAGACCCCTGACACCAGATGGTCACGGGGTTCCCGTTGGTGACGATGGGGCCTGGGTCAGCCCAGATGGAGGGTTTGGGGACGTCTCCTGGAAAGGAATCAGGCATGAAAGGTCCTGGGGAGTCCTCATCCCCTCAGGAGGTCATGTAGGAGCAAGTGATGCCATTGAATGAGCACCTACTGTGTGTGAGGCACACAGTGGGGTCTGTCACTCATCTCCTCTCACCTCACAGCAGTCTTGCACCAGGGATTGCTGATCCCAATACCCACTTCACTGAGGCTCAGAGAGGTTAACCACGTGCCCCAGGTCACCCAGCCTGGAAGGGGCAGGGCTGGCACTGGAACCAGGACTGTGGGTTCCCTGTGCTGTCCTCACGCTGCCCCCCAGGGGGACACCAGCTTCGTGCTCTGGGCTCCTCCTCTGCAGGGGCCTGTCCACGTCTCATCTGGAGCTGAGGGTCCTTCCTCATTACCCGCCCCCAGCACAGCAGGGACAGGAGGGGCAGGGTGAGGGGTGGACTCTGAGTCTCTCCCGGATCCCTCTCCACCCTGCAGGCCCTCACGCCTCCTTGGGAAGGTCGGGCTGGGCTGGGGGCTCTGCCTTCCTGAGCTCTGTGAGGCCCTCATGTCACCTCATCTCCCAGCAGCCTGTGAGCAGGATGGGACCAGGGATGAGCAGCCAGGAGCCCCACAGTCAGAGGAGAGAAGGGACCGCCCAGCCCCACAGCAGGAGCAGCAGAGCCAGGAGCTGAGCCAGGGCTGATCCACCCTGTTCCCTCCTCTGAGCTGAGCCTGAGCTGAGGGGGAGGACTGGGTGCCCAGACCCTTGTCCTGCCTGTCCCTCCCTGTACAGTGTCACCGTCCCTGAGACAGAGGGGTCAGGCCCCATAACATCACGTCCCGGGGGCTTCCCTGTGAGGCCCTCTCCCAGGAGGTCAAGGCCAGAACTGACAGGAAATCTAAGCTCTGGACAAAGGTTCTTTCCTTTTACACTTGGAGACACTGAAGCCCAGAGAGGGGAAGGGGTGTCCAAGTCAGCAAATCCAGAGGGGCCTGAACCCCTTAAAACCCAAGGTTCAGCCCCTGTCCCATGGAGGAATCCACCACCTCCCCACAGAGCCCCTCACTTATCCCTCTGTGGGCCGGACTCAGAGCCTCCTGGGATGAGGATGGGGTAGGAGGGGTAGGTGCTGCCTTCTCCCCACTAGAGCTCAACCCCCCCTCCTCCAGCCGGCACCCCCCTTCCTTTGCCAAGACCACCCCACCATTACTAGCCTCAGACCCTGGGATGCCCAGCCCCCCTGACACACACCCATCCTTGAGGACCTGGGTCATTCGATCCCCTGACAGACTCTCAGGACTTGCTGGGGGCGGGGGTTCCCTGTGCTGTCCTCACGCTGCCCCTCAGCCCAGAGCTTCCCGGGACTCACCAGCTGTGGAGGTGGGCCTTGTGGGTGGGGGGCTGGGGCCTCCAGAGGGTCCTGGAAATGAGGATGGAAAGGGGTGAGGCTGGGGCTCACTCTGGAGTCTCCAAATCACTCAGTTGCTTCTCCTCCATCTGTTCTGTGACCCCCAAAGACACTCCCGCTGCCCACTTAACATCTTCCCAACCCAGTTAATGGGGAGGATTCAGCAAAGGTGAGAGCGTCTCTGAGGGCAGAGCTCTGCTGGGTGACCAACACTCAGACCCCCCACTCTCACCCAAGCTCAGATGTCTCCTGGGGCGGGACCCGCAGCTGCCTGTGCTCAGAGAGGCTGGAATCAGGGGCCCCTTACCTGAGACCAGCAGATCCAGGGGGTCACTAGGGTCAGACCACTCTTGGGGATTCCTCCCAAAATAGCCATAGCATCTGAACGTCCACCTGTGGCCAGGGATCACGGGGCCCACAGGGAACAGGGCCTGGGACTGCCCACTGGGCTGTCGCTGTGATTCCAGGGCCCAGGAGAGCCTGTGATCTCCTTCCTCAGTCAGAAGGAACCTGTCAAATCCCTGCTCTGAGCCACACTGGAGGGTCACGTTCCCTCCTGAGGTCACAACAGGGCTGGGCAGGGCTGAGAGCCTGGGTTTGTTGTAGAATCCTAGGAGAGGAGGGGGCAGCATGTTAAATGGGCTCACACCTTCCTCACATCCCCATGGCAGGGCTGTGAGAGGGAGACACCCTGAGAGCAGACCCCCTTCCTGAGGGCAGAGCCTGAGGCTGGGACCCTGGGTGTCTTCTCACCTGTCACCATCAGCTCCAGGGGGTCACTGTGCTCTGACCAGTTTGTGGGGCTGAGGTAGTTACAGGTATATCTCTCTGCATACTTTCCTGTAATGAGGAACTGGGCCCTGTCTCCAGGTTCCTGCGATTTCTGTCTGACCAAGTACCAAGGACTGCCATGTGCATACAGACGGTACTCCTCAGCCTTCAGGGTCCCCCGACACCAGATGGTCACGGGGCTCCCAAAAGGGATCACAGGGCCTGGCTCAGCCCAGATGGTGGGTTTGGGGAAGGTCCCTAAAAGGAAACCAGAGGCTGCATTACAAAGACCTTCCCCACCCTCATCCCCCAGCTCAGCCCCAAGTCTTCTCATTTTATCACCTCATCCCAGCACCTCTGTGCTCCCTCCTGAGCCCCAGGGGTGAAGGAAGAGGAGGGACATGGAACCTGGGGAGGACTCACCTGCTTTCACGTGGGTCCTCTGGTCCAGACTCAGCCCTGGAAGAGAGTCTCTGTGAGAGATTTGCACCCAGACGTCTGAGCTGATTCCCTTCCCATCAGGTCCCGTCTACTAGAGCTGCCTTATCCTAGAGAGTAAGACAGGCAGCCGCCTCTCCTATTCCTGCTCCCCGTGTCCACAACTGACCGAGGCAGAGAAGAGCAGAGAGGATGGACGTCATGGCATCTGCTCTGAGGGCTCCTGCTCTGCAGATGGAGGAGGCCTGGGCCTGAAGGGCAGACACACACAGGATGTGGTGGGTCAGGAGCTGCTGACGCCTTCTGGGTTTTCACAGCTGGGGACCCACAGCCCGGGGAGGGCCCCGCCCTGGGCCTGGCACTGCATCTCCCCAGAATGAGGGCTCATGGGGAGTCCAGGTTTCAGGGGGCTGGTCAGCAGTATCTGAGGTCTCACCTAATCTTCAGGGTCTCATGTGTCTGCTGGTCTGACTCCTGCTCAGAGAGGGCAGGACCCAGGATCTGATCCTGACTCGGCCCCTGCGTGTCTGTCTCTGAACAGCCCAATGGGACACCTGACCACAGCTCTTGAGGGAGTTCATTTATGAAAGATTCTGCTGAGCAGTTTCCCAGTGGCCTCAGCATTTCCTCCACTTTCCCTGGTTCAAGGGTCCTGGTAGGTTCCCATCCCTGCCAACCCTTCATGTTTCCTGCCTTTTTAATGTTCATTATTCGGTGTAGGTATTGGTACACCCTGTGGTTTGATGCACATTTATTTCCTCAATGATTTATAAAGCTCCGCACTTTTTTAAAATTTTTCTTTTTCTTTTAATCCTCACCCCAGGATATTTTTTTTCCAGACAGTGAAAGGGAGAGAGACAGAGAGAAGAGAGAGAGAAACATCGATGTCCGAGAGACATCAATTGGGTGCATCCCACACGAGGGTTGAGGAGCAAACCTGCAACCAAGGCACATGCCCTTGACCGGGAAGCAAACCTGTGACCCTTCGGTGGTCAGGCTGATGCTCTAACCACTGAGAACACCAGCCAGGGCCAGCTCATCACCTTTACATACTGTCACTGCGCATTGGCATGTCAGTGTCAGTTGCTTGATAAAGGTGTTTGTTTGCTTTTCTATTGCTCTCTGCTGCACATTACAGATCTGTAACATTTCTTAAGTGATCTGAGTGCCGGTCCGGGGTCTCATTTTGGCATCGAAATTATCCTCTTCCCTGTCTCGCTGGTGTCTATGGGGAAGAGAAGTTCTTCATGTTAGTGATTCCACTGTGTCCACTTCCCCCTACGTTCGTGTTCTTGGGTCCACTTGAAGAAAAAGAAATCTCTCCTACAAGGTAATAAGATAGTTTGGTGAAAGAAATAGTAATGGATTGATTTTTCTTGTTTTGACCTGTCGCCCAACTGGCATTGCTTTATTGCAAATGCTGTGAGGCAGGTAAGATGTTCACCGTGTCCTAGAGACTCGCCCACTGGCCCAGTGCCATGCTATGGAAAGACCACGACCTCCCCACTGCATGGCAAGGGTCTGTTACAATCCAGGTGACTCCACACACGGGGTCTGACCTGGAGTCTTCCTTCTGCTCCTTTGGATGAGGCATCTCTGCTTTTCAATTTCTCAAACCACCACCATCTCCATCTGCATTGAATGGCTGGGTTTGTTTCCTCCGTATCTCAGTCGAGAAGAATTCTCACCATCTTTGTGGGGGAGGCGTTGTTATTGCTGAGACGTCAAGGGAGGAAGTGGCCTGCTCAAGTGTCCTCCAACCACTCAGCTGGTAGCGCCACAACTGGTATTTACTGTGTCTGTGTGTGTCTTACTGCCTTGGAACAGGACTCCCATGAATGTCATTCTTGACTGAACCCTGAAGAGTCTTCATATTTTAAAGAGGGCAGAGACAACCGGCCTCAAAGGTGCCCTGATGGGGCAGAAATGACTCAGATGATTGGCCCCCAGAACATGGAGAGATCCCGCTGCTCACAGAGACAGAAAGTCAGGTGGAACCTGTGTGAGAAGTAGGACCTGCATCCCGGGGCCAGGAGGAGGTGCTGAGCTGCCCTGTGGGAGCAGATGTATCTTGCACAGCCCCAGGCTCCTTCCTCCCCACCCCTGGGCTCACTGTCCTGAAGGCCCCTTGGTGCCCCTGTCACCAAGGCAGGGAGGGAGGTCACCTTCACATCCCCCAAGGCAGCCATCATGTCCACCTCCTTCCTGAGCTCTGAGCTCCACACCCTCACTCCCCTCTCCAGTTCACACTCCACATCGGCCCTTGCCACTCGCTTTCAGAAGCTGTTTATGCCTAAAACCCTTCCATGGTCCTCACTGTCTTCAGGGTGAGTCCAGACTCTTCCTTCTGAACTCAAGGCTGTTCATTGTCATCAGATGTGACCCTCCCACCTCAGCTCTCACCTCTGCTTCCCTCAGACAGATGGATATAGCTGCCCATGAACACACACACATGCACATTCATACACACACTCAACATACACACATATACACTCACACACACTCACAAGCACACATGGTTTTTCATTTTTTCATTTTATAGGTTTGCTGTGTAATAGTTACATTATCATTTAACCTAAAACATTCACTTCTGTTTGGGTTCACATATTGATTATTGCCAAGTCTGTTGCTTTATTTCCACAATGTAAGGGATACATTTTTGAAATAAACATTTGTTTCAGGTCTAGGAGGTTTGGAGAGGAAGCGGCTCTGTTCAGATGGGCTCAGGGGGCCCCCGTGAGGAGGCACGATGTGGTCCTCACCCGGGTTGTGTGGGGGGAGGGGAGGAGGTTCACTGGGATGTGTTTGGTTGGAGGAGGCATTGGCCTCACTGGGACTGGAGAGTGTAGCTCAGCCAGATCGTCAGCAGCATGGACTGCCGGGTGGAGATCCCTGGATGTGGCTGGAGCCAGGGGGGACCTGTGGACAGGCTTTGTGCAGAAGATGGCCAGTGACAGAGACGTTTGGGGTCATGAGAATGACACACCTGAGCCCACAGTCAGGGTCTGGAGACCAGAGGGAGGATGATGCGGTCACACCAACGAGCTGTCCTGGGTCTTCACCTGAGCTTGTCTGTGGGGAGAACTGGGTCACAGAAAGGAGAACCGGGAACCAGAATGGTGGGATTGGTCCAGTGTGTGAGGGGGAGAGAGGGGAGAATGGAGGGCTTGTCCTCTCTCCGCCTTGGCCGCCTGCAGTAGCCAACGGGGCTGTGCCAAGGTTGCTGACCCCAAGAGGAACAGGGGGCCTGGGGGATGTTACAACACTGTCAGCTCACCCACAGAGACAACCAGCACCGCCCTCCAGGCCTGGGTGTGTGCAGCTGCTTCTCCCTATCACTTCCTCTCTGACTTCCTTGTCTCTGTGAGCAGAGCTTCTGCTCTCGATCAAACCTTCGGAGTCCTTTCTGCCTCCTCACCGCCTCTTGTCCCCAGACGGTACCTCTTTGTCTAATGCTGTTTATTCCATCTCCATGCTTTGGGTAGAAGAGTGTGTTGGAGACATTTCTCAGGTTGTAACCTAAGACCTGGGGACAGATTTATTGAGAGTCTACTTTGAGCCAGTCTCTTCTCCTCTCCCTCTTTGCGTGTTGGGCAAAATTTTGAAACCTCACTTCTGAGGGTTGTTATGAGGATCATGTGAGACATGAAGGGCCTCAATCTGGTGTCATTTTCTTTCTTATTTTTATAAATATATATTTTTATTGATTTCAAAAAGGAAGGGAGAGGGAGAGAGAGATAGAAGCATCAATGATGAGAGAGAATCTTTGATCGGGCGTCTCCTGCAATTCCCACACTGGGGATGAAACCCACAACCCAGGCATGCGCCTTGACCAGGAATCAAACCATGACCTCCTGGTTCATAGGTCAATGCTCAACCATTGAACCACACTGGCTGGAAATTGGGTTTCATTTTCTGAAAAACCAATCAGATTTCTGGTTCTATGGGTTTCCTTCTCCTGGACATTTTGCATAAATGGAATCACACAACCCCTGATCCTTTGTGTCCCCTTTCTGTCAGTGAGCTGCATTATTTTAACATTCACCCACAATGTACAGGTACCTGTGCTTTGTTCTTTATGGTTTAAAAATTCCAAGGTTATGAAGATATCTTATTTTGTTGGGATGGATGTGACCCGGCATAAAGGGGTGAATAGATGTGAATCCAAACCAGCCATGTGGGATGGACCCTCATGTCACAGATGAGAACAGAATGGCAGTGGAGTAGAGTCAGCGAGGTCAGGGAGGGAGGGAGAGCACCCCGGGCGGATGGAGGAGGCGTCCTCTACAGGGACATGGCCCATGTTCTCCTGCACCCAAACCTCGCCTACCACGTCTTCTCCCCTGAACGTTCTCATGGGACAGTTTCCCCAACTGTGGTCCATAGTCTCTTTCAGCACCCCCTGGGATCATCAGATGGGCTCCAGGGCTCCCCGACTCTGAATGGTGCATTGTCTCCTCTGTGTTCACATCCTGGCTGCATCGAGGGTCCTTCTGGTGTCATTTCGAGCCTGAAATAGCAGAACCCCAAGGACCACGAGGATCAAGCCAGCCACGCCCATCCGGATGAGATTTTGCACTGTGTAGTCTTCGGGGTGGGAAGTAGGAATTGTGGACAAAGTGTTCACAGATGTCAGAGCAGACCCGAGAAATCCCAGGACCCTGAATGTCCACACAAAACACCCACCTCTCCTTCACAGGACATGACTGTCTACCCGCCCCCCTGCCCCCAGCCCCATAAGTGAGAGCTTCTCCCATCAGTGGTTTTGGGTTTCACCTATTTTGTGGTGGGCTGATGGTGTCAACTGCTCCTGAAAATTATGAAATGAGGGTGTGAGGACTTGGGGAGACGTGAACCTTCCTTCAAGGTTCTGTGCTCTCAGAGGCCCCAATTTTCAGGTCCTAAGTTTTACACAGTCCCTTATTGAGCCCTTTCTCTACACTGCCAGGTTGCCTGGTCTCCTCATTGGATTATTATTAGCCTGCCTTGATCTGTGAATTTGGAACCTGCACTGAGCCTCTTTGCAGTAGAGTTTGGCTGCCCACCATAGCTCAGTATTAATAAGAAAAGTGGTTTCAATAGAGAAATTAAGTGCTATTGTTCAGTGTTTTGTCTGAAATGTAAGACCCCATAATATTATTTCCCTATGGCTAAGAGATCCCACTTATTCAAAACCTGAGGAACGAGAATCCATGGGTGAGGGATTAGAATCAGGGGCTCTGCAAGTTTTATATTTATTTTCTTACTCTTTATTTGTGTTGTTATTGGTGAAGGGTTTTTTAGTTTTGCTTTGTTTTTCTTGTTTTGTCTGTCAGCACCTGCACAAATATTTGCACCATGTGGTTGGAGTTGAGCCTCATGGTGAGCCTCCCTGAGGGTTGATCCCACACACCAATGGGCCAACAGCAAACAAGACCCAATTATAATAGGAGGGACCACATAATACACACATGGCACATTTCTAGAACATACAGCTCAGAGATCAAGGAGACTGCCACTGGGTACCATGGGATACCTACGGCATAAGGCTACCCCAGACAGTCAGGGAGTCACAGCAGATCTCTCTAATACATAGAATCAAACACAAACAGACAGATAAAGTAGGAGAGACTAAGAAACAACCCACAAATTAAAGAAAAGGGGGCAATCTACAGGAAAAAGGGAGCTAAATAAAATGGAGGCAAGCAATTTATCAGATATAGAGTGCAAAGTAATGGTTATAAGGATGCTCAAGGAACTTAATGAAAATTACAAGGAACTTAGTGGGAACTACAATGGCATGAAGGAAGAAATAGAAACCAAGAATAAGAACCAGTATGAAATGAGGAAAAACACATCTGATATCAAGAATACACTGAATGAATGAGGAAGAAGTTCGAACAGTGATTTAGATGTCAAGGTCGGAAAAAAACACCTAATTAGAGCAGCAAAATAGAAAGGGTAGTTTAAGAGAACTTTGGGGAAATGTCAAATGAAACAACATTCACATCACAGGGATACAAGAAGAAGAAAATGAACAGAGAACTTGTTTAAAGAAATAATGACAGAATTCACAGGTGAGTTTTATCAAATACTCAAAGAAGAATTAACACCTATCCTCCTGAAACTATTCCAAAATATTCAAGAGGAAGTGAGACTTCCAAGCTCTTTTTATGAGTTCAGCATTATCCTAATTTCAAAACCAGATAAAAAACACTACAAAGAAAGAAAATTACAGGCCAATATCCCTGATGAGCATAGGTGCTAAAATCTTCAACAAAATATTAGCAAATCAGATCCAGAAATAAATTTAAAAGATCATACACCATGACCAAGTAGCACTGTTTCTGGAGATGCAAGGATGGTTCAATATTCACAAATCAATAAATGTGATACACCACATAAACAACATGAAGGATAAAAATCATATGCTCATATGAATAGATTCAGAAAAATAATTCAACAAAATCTAGCACCCATTGATGATAAAAACTCTTAGTAAAGTGAGAATAGGGGGATCATACCTCTATATAATACAGGCCATATATGACAAATCTTCATCCAACATCATACTCAATGGGCAAAATCTAAAAGCATTTCCCTTAAGATCAAGAAAATGATAGGGATGTCCACTTTCACTACTCTTATTCAACATAAAACTGGAAGTCCTAGCTAGCCACAGCTGTCAGACAAGAAGAAATAAACGGCATCCAAATTGGAAAAGAGGAAGTAAAACTCTCATTATTCACAGATGACATGGTATTGTACATAGAAAGTCCTAAAGATGCCATCAAAAAAAAAAAAAAACACAAACCTGCTAGATTTCATAAATAAATTTGGAAAAGTAGCAGGATCCAAAATTAATATCCAGAAATTGATAACATTTTTATATACTAACTAGAGGCCTGGTGCAGGAATTCATGCATGGGGGGGGGCAGGAGGGGCTGCGGGAGGTTGGCTGGCCTGTGTGGGGGGGAGGGCCATGAGAGGTTGGCCACCAGCCCCAAGGAGGGAACTGGGCCTTGGTGCCCCTGGGAAAGGGGCCACGTCCACTGCCAAACACCCCCAGACCCCCATCCCAGCCCAGGCCCAAAGGCCCCAGCGGGGTCAGGAGAGGAGGTGATGGTAGCCAGGCTGGGTGTGAAAGGAATGGACACCTGACGCCAACGCTGCCCTCGGTGCCCTGCCACCTCACGGTTCCCCGCCTCCCCCCCTCCTCCTTCCCTCACTGCCACACCACCACCATGACAGGCGGGCGGTCCCCGGGGAAGGGAGAGGATGGGAGCAAGACAAACCCTTGAGTAGAGGGCTGACTTTCAATAGATCACAGCAAGGGAGCTGCTCTGCTACGTATGAAACCCTGACCAGAAGCAGGTCTCTAGGAATGGTTTAGCACCAGGTGCCAAAGGGGGCCGGCTGGCTGGGGGGAGGGGCTGAGGGAGGTTGGCTGTGGGAGCACACTGACCACCAGGGGGCAGCTCCTGAGTTGAGCGTCTGTTCCCTGGTGGTCAGCGCATGTCATAGCGACTGGTCAACCGGTTGTTCCAGTCTTTCAGTCATAATGGTTACTTTGGCTTTTATATATAGAGATAATGAACTCTCAAAAAGAGAAATTTAAAAGAAAGCAATCCCATTCACCATTGCTACAAAAAAATAAGATACCTGGGAATAGATTTAACCAAGGAACTAAAAGACCTGTGCTCAGAAAACTATAGGACATTGAAAAAAGAAATAGAGGAAGATACCAAAAAGTGGATGCATATACCACGTTCATGGATTGGTAGAATTAACATCATTAAAATGTCCATACTACCCAAAGCAGTCTACAGATTCAATGCAATTCCTATTAAAATACCAATAGCATATTTTACAAATCTAGAATGAATGTTCAAAAAATTACATGGCACCAAGTAAGACCCTGAATAGCAACAGTAATCTTGATAAATTAACTCCCATCATTTTGGTCAATTAATATTTGACAAAGGAGGTAAGAGCATCAAAGATAGTCTCTTCATAAATGGTGTTGGGAAAATTGGCCAGGTACGTGCAAAACAAAAACAAAAAACGAAACTAAACCAACTTACACCATACACAAGAATAAACTCAAAATCGATGAAAGACTTAAACGTAAGTCATGAAATCATAAAAACTGTAGAAGAAAACATAGACAGTAGAATCTCAGGCATCTCACCTAGCAGGATTTTCACTGATACATCGCCAAGGGCAAGGGGACAATGGAAACAACAAACAAATGGGACTACATCAAATTAAAAAGCTTCTGCACAGCAAACTAAACCATCAACAACATGAAAAGGGAACCTGCTGCCAATGATATATCTAATAAGGAGTTAATTTCCAAACTATACAAAGAATTCATACAACTCAACACCAGGCAGGCAGCCCAAAAAAATCCAATTTTAAAAATGGGCCCAGGACCTGAGTAGACATATAGATGGCCAATAAACATAAAAAAAAATGCTCAACGACAATGAGGTATCAACTCACACCTACCAGAATTGCTACCATCAGTAAGTCCACAAGTGACAAGTGTTGGCAAGGTTGTGGAGAAAGAGGAACTTAGTACATGGCTGGTGGAAACGCAGAGGGGAGCAGCCACTATGGAACACAGTATGGAGTTTCCTCAAAAAATCAAATACGGAACTGCCATTTGACCCAGCTATCTCACTTCCAGGAATATATCCTAAGAATCTTGAAACACCAATCAGAAAGGATGTACGCACCCCTGTGTTCATAGGAGCGGTATTTACAATAGTTGAGATCTGAAAAGAGCCCAAGGGCCCATCACTTGATGAGTGGATAAAAAAGCTGTGGTACATGTACAGCGTGGAATACTAGGCAGCAGTAAAAGAGAAGGATCACTTACCCTTTAAGACAGCGTGGAGGGACCTGGAGAGTATTATGGTAAGCAAAATAGGCAAGTTGGAGAAGACAAATATCACATGATCTCACTTATCTGTGGAATCTAATGAACAAAATAAACTGACAAACACAATAGGTCCAGAGGTATGGATACATGGAACAGACTGATAGATCTCAGTGGGGGCCGGGGGAGGTGAGGGAGGGAGGGACGGGAAGAGATTAACCAAAGAACATATATGCATAACCCACGGACACAGACAATAGCATGGCAAAGGCCTGAGGTAGGGTGGGTGTTGAGTGGAGGGATCCAAAAAGGGAGAAAATAAGGGAATATCTGTAATATAGTCAACAATATAAAGGAGAGAGAAAAATTAAGATGTAAACCAAAAAAAGAAAAAGTTGTCTCAATACAGAAACTGAGTGCTCTTTTCAGTGTTTTGTCTGAAATGCAAGACCGCCAACATCTTATTTCCCCCACGGCTGAGAGATCCCACTTATTCCAAACCTGGGGAGCAGGAATCCATGGATGAGCGTTAGAGTTAGGGGGTCTGGAACCTATGGTTTGGTGGAGCCCCCAGGGTCTCATTACAGGGCCCTGAGCTGACTGAGCATAGAAAGGAGTGGGTCAAGCCCTAGCCGGTTTGGTTCAGTGGATAGAGCACTGGCCTGCGAACTGAAAGGTCCCAGGTTCGATTCCAGTCAAGGGCACATGCACATGCCCGGGTTGTGGTCTCGATCCCCAGTAGGAGACTTGCAGGAGGCAGCCGATCCATGATTCTCTCTCATCGTAGATGTTTCTATCTCTCTCTCCCTCTTCCTTCCTCTCTGAAATCAATAAAAATGTATTTTCTAACAAAGAAAAGAAGTGGGTCAAGGACCCCTCACCTGAGACCAGGAGCTCCAGGGGGCTCACTGGGGAGTGACAGCAGGTAGGGGAGGTGCTGTGTGAGCTGTGGCACCTGTAGGTCCCCTCCCCACCATGGGCTGAGGTCACAGGACTCATGGAGAACTCTGCCTGGTACTGGCGAGCTGAAAACTCTGATCTAAAAGCATGGGATTGGCTGCCCCCTCCTTGGACAGAAGGAAAGTGTCCCTCGATCTCTACGACTGACAGAAGGGCCACGTTCTCTCCTAAGGTGCCTGGTTGCATTGATAAGGAGGGGTCTGTCAGGCAGCTGTCCTAGAGAGAGGCAGGAGGGTGAGGGCTGCCTGCCCACGTCCTTCTGACCTGAGAGTCACCAGGCCTCTCTCTGAGGACCCTCCTCTCTGTCTGTCTCTGTTTTCCCTGAGTCTATTCCTCTTGCTCCCATTCCATGGCTCATGCTGTCTTCTTCCGTGGAGAACCCACACTCCTTGTCCTGGCCATCACCAGCAGAGACCCCCCCGCCCCACAAGCCCAGCCTGTGCAGAGTTTGTGTGTCTTACTGAAGCCACTAGATCCTCAACAACCATACAGATGTCCAGGGGGTCAATAGGGGCCAACCACGTGGAAGAGAGGTTGTATCCACCATAGCATCTGTACCGGCCCTAGTGGGAGCTGCTCACAGTGTCCAGGGGGAAGTGGGCCTGAGAGAGCCCAGCCTGGGGCTGCAGGACAAGGCTCTGGGGGAGGTCCCATCCCCCCTCCTTGTGCAGAGCGAATCTGTCATAGCCGACATCAGAGTGACACTGGAGGGTCAGGCTCAGGGGCCACGATGGGGCCCTGCTGGGTCAGGAGGGAGGGCTTCCCAGATTCGGGGGCTGCTCCTCCCATAAACCCCTTCTCCTGGCCTGGCCCATAGGTGTCACTGTGTCTCTCACACTCAGTGTCTCTGATCAAGAAGCCCTGAATCTTGCCTTACCCCACCCTCACACAGGGAGCTCCCCTCTGAGCAAAGATACCAGTAACCTGTCTGGTCTCTCAAAACATGGATGTGATAGGGATGGGAA
Source organism: Plecotus auritus (assembly GCF_963455305.1). Taxonomy (NCBI): domain Eukaryota; kingdom Metazoa; phylum Chordata; class Mammalia; order Chiroptera; family Vespertilionidae; genus Plecotus; species Plecotus auritus. The sequence goes on along the minus strand of NC_137785.1, from coordinate 4,815,588 downwards.
TTTCTCACCTAAGACCAGGAGCTCCAGGGTGTCACTGGGGTGTGACCACACCTGGGGCACCTTCTTGTAACAGCCATAGCATCTGAACGTCCACCTCTGAATGGAGGTCATGGGGCCCACAGGAAACAGGGCTTGGACCTGCCCACTGGGCTGTGGCTGTGAGTCCAGGGACCAGGCGAGCCTGTGATCTCCTTCCTTAGTCAGAATGAACCCATCAAATCGCTGCCCTGAGCCACACTGGAGGGTCATATTCCCTCCAGTCACGACAGGGCTGGGCAGGGCTGAGAGGTTGGGTTTGCTGTAGGCTCCTAGGAGAGGAGGAGGCAGTGTGTTAAATGGGGCTCACACCTCCCTCATGTCCCCCAGGGCTGGGCTGTGAGAGGGAGGCTCCCTGAGAGCAGACCCCCTTCCTGAGGGCAGGACCTGAGGCTGGGACCACTGAGGGCCTCTCACCTGTCACCACCAGCTCCAGGAAGTCGCTGGGCTCTGACCAGCCAGTGGGGCTGTGATAGTAACAGTAGAATATCCCTGCAGAATCCTGGTTCATCCGTTTGATGGACAACTTGGCCCTGTTCGTGGGCTCCCATGGGGTCTGCATGTCCCAAACCAAACGTTTTCTTTCCTTATACAGATAGAACATTTTGGCATCCAGGGTTCCCTGACACCAGAGGGTCACAGGGCTCCCATACGGGATCACAGAGCCTGGCTCAGCCCAGAGGGTGGGTTTGGAGAGGGTCCCTGGAAGGAAACCAGACGCTGCATTACAAAGACCTTCCCCCCGACACCCCACCTCATCTCCCAGATCAGCCCTAAATACTCTCGTTGTATCATCTCATCCCAGGACCTCTGTGCTCCCTCCTGAGCCCCAGCAGATGACATAAGAGGAGGGACATGGAGCCTGGGGAGGACTCACCTGCCTGCACACGGGTCCCTTGGTCCAGACTCAGCCCTGGAAGAGAGTTCCGGTCAGAGTTTTCCACCTGGATGTCTGAGCTGATTTTCTTCCAATCAGGGCCCCGTCCACTCGAGCTGCCTGAGCCTGAGGTTCCACAAGAACAAGGGGGAATTTCCTGCCCATCCCCTCCTGCTGCCGCTCTCCACAAGTGACCGAGGCAGAGAAGAGCAGAGAGGATGGACATCACGGCTCTGAGGGCTCCTGCTCTGCAGATGGAGGATGCCTGCACCTATAGGACCAAGACACACAGGACGTGGTCAGTCAGGGGCTGCTGCTGCCCTTCTGGGTTTTCACAGCTGTGGACCCACAGCCAGGGGACGGCCCCGCCCTGGGCCTGGCTCTGCATCTTCCCAGAATGAGGACTCCAGGGGGAGTCCAGGCTCTCAGGAGGCAGCTCAGCAGTATCTGAGGTCTCACCTGTTCCTCAGAGTCTCATCTGTCTGCGGGTCTGACTGATCTGGAGTCTTCCTTCTGCTCCTTTGGCGAGGCGTCTCCACTTTTCAATCTCTCAAACCGCCACCATCTCCATCTGCATTGAATGGCTGGTTTCGTTTCCTCTGTATCTCAGTCAAGGAGAATTCTCACCATCTTTGTGGGAAGGGCATTGGTATTGCTGAGAAGTCAAGGGAGGAAGTGGCCTGCTCAAGTGTCTTTCAACCACTCAGATGGTAGCACCACAACTGATATTTAATGTATGTCTGTGTGTGTTACTGACTTTGAGCAAGACTCTCGGGAACATCATTCTTGACTGAACCCTGAAGAGTCTCCACATTTTAAAGAGGGGAGTGACACCCGGCCTCAAAGGTGCCCTGAAGGGGCAGAAATGACTCAGATGATTGTCCCCCAGGACATGGAGAGATCCCGCTGCTCACAGAGACAGAAAGTCAGGTGGAACCTGTGTGAGACGTAGGACCTGTGTCCCAGGGCCAGGAGGAGGTGCTGAGCTTCCTGTGGGAGCAGATGCATCTTGCACAGCCCCAGGGTCCTCTCTCCCCACCCCCTGGGCTCACTGTCCTGAGGGCCCCTTGGTGCCCCCAGTCACCAAGGCAGGGAGGGAGGTCACCTTCACACCCCCCAAAGCAGCCATCACGTCTACCTCCTTCCTGAGCTCTGAGCTCCACACCCTCACTCCCCTCTCCAGTCCACCCTCCACATAGGCATCTAACCTCATTTCAGAATCTGTCCATTTTCTGCTCAAAATCCTTCCATGTTCTCACTGAATTTAGGGTAAATCCAGACTCTTCTTTCTGAACTGAAGGCTGTTCATGATCATCCAGATGGGACCCTCCAGCCTCAGCTCTCACCTCCGTTTCCATCCAATCAGACAAGTGCAGTTACCCAATGAGCACACACACACACTCCCAAACACACACTCACAACACACACACTCACTAAACACATACACACACTCACAAACACACACTCACAATACACACTCACACTCACTAAACACAAACTCACACTCACATGCACACATGCACGGACACACAATAACACACTCACAAACACATACATACACACTCACACAGCCACAAATACACAGACATACACACACTCACACACATATACACACTCAATAATACTCATCCATGCACACTCATACACAATTACACTCATACACACACTTAACAAACACAGACATACACACTCACACATACACACATTCACACACAATCACACTCTCAAATACATTCACACTCACTCTCACACACACTCACATACAATGGGCCATTTAATCCTCCCATTCTTTCCCATGTCTAACTTTTAGGGCCATGTGGACCTCACAAATCCCTTCCCATGCCCCCAGCTTGGCCTAGAAGGAACACTGAGACTTCTGGTTTCCCTTCTCTACATGTGTTTGTGACTGACCAAGGGTAGGCAAGGGGTACATGGCAAATCCATATAAGCCGCTTATGGAACAGTGCTTTACACACAATATTATAATTTAACTAGAGGCCCAGTGCACGAAATTTGTGCATGGGGTGGGGAGGAGGGAGTCCTTCAGCCCGGCCTGCACCCTCTCCAATACAGGACCCCTCAGGGGATGTCCTACTGCCAGTTTACCAGCAGTCAGATATCCCTCTCAAATTCCAGGACCACTGGGCCCTAATCGCTCACCTGCCTGCCTGCGTGATCACCCCTAACTGCTCTTCCCTGCTGGCCTCTGCCTCGACCCCCGACGCTGTGGCTTTGTCCAGAAGGATATCTGGAAGGATGTATGAAAGACATCCAGTCTAATTAGCATATTACCCTTTTATTAGTATAGATTACTGTTGATATTTTATTTACAAATATTGCACTTCTCTAGTTTATTTGTAATACGTAGCACATAGGATTTTATAAGACAATCTGACCAAATAGTTTGCTTCTTATATATTCCTTTTCTGTTAAAGATATCACACCATGCCCTTGTGTGGTGATCACCACACCCATGACCAGCCACCGCCTCCCTCTCTCTTCCTCCCTTTCAGACCATCTGTATGTGTCCAGGGGCTCTAGAACATTCTTTCCTCTCTAAAATGTTATCACTCCACCTCTTAGGTCTCCACCTACTCACACAGCCGATCCTTCAAACACAGTCTAGACATGGTCCCCAGTTGTTATCATATTTTTTTAATTTCTCCTTTGTCAACAATGAATTACAACATTAGCCTTAGAATGCCCAAGTCTACTAATTAGAGTTCTCAAAATACAAGAAATAAATCTCCTGGATCACGGATGTATTTCTGTTCTTGGTACAAGTACTCGGCAGGTGGTAGGTGAGCAGTAAGTACTGGTTTATGGACGAGTCAAAGGCAGAAAGAGAATTTCCTTTGCAGGAGGCTGAGGACACAGGCAGTGAGCTGCAGGTAGAGCCAGCCTGTTGAGGGTGGACTCAGGATGAGAACCTGGGTCCTGGCCTCTCTGAGCAGGACTTTCGACCAGGCAAAGGGTCCTGGGAATCTGAAGTGACCCCAGATCTGGGCTGAGAGTCTCCAGTGGCCTCATCATGGAAAAACCCTGACGCAGGCCCTGGGCGGGGTGGTCTGCTTGCTGTGGGTTCACAGCTCTGAGGGCCCGGAAGGACGGCAGCAGCTCTTGACCCACCACATCCTGTGCGTCTCTGTCCTTCAGGCCCAGGCCTCCTCCATCTGCAGAGCAGGAGCCTCAGAGCAGACGCCATGGCATCCATCCTCTCTGCTCTTCTCTGTCTTGGTCAGTTGTGGACATGGGGAAGGGGAGCAGGAGGGGCAGCTGCATCCTCTTGTTCATGAGAAACCTCAGGCTCAGGCAGCTCGAGTGGACAGGGCCCGATGGGAAGGGAATCAGCTCAGACATCCGGGTGCAAATCTCTCACAGGGACTCTCTTCCAGGGCTGAGTCTGGGCCAGATCATCCACGTGCAAGCAGGTGAGTCTTTCCCAGGCTTCATGTCCCACCTGTCACTTCATCCCTGGGGCTCAGGAAGGAGCACAGAGGTCCTGGGATGAGGTGATAAGCCAAGAGGGTCTTGGGCTGAGCAGGGAGATGGGAAGTTTGAAATGTCTTTGTAATGTAGCCTCTGATTTCCATCCAGGGACCCTCTCCAAAGCCACCATCTGGGCTGAGCCAGGCCCTGTGATCCCTTATGGGAGCCCTGTGACCCTCTGGTGTCAGGGGAGCCTGGAAGCCCAGGAGTTCTGTATGTATAGACAACAAAAACGTGTGCTTTGGAAAACACAGACTAAGTGGAATCCCAGAGACAAGGTCAAGTTCTTCATCACACGCATGACAGAGCATGATGCAGGGAGATACTACTGTTACTATATCAGAATCACAGGCTGGTCAAAGTTCAGTGACCCTCTGCATCTGGTGGTGACAGGTGAGAGGACACCCAGAGGTCCCAGCCTCAGGCCCTGCTTTCAGGAAGGGGGTCTGCTCTCAAGGTGTCTCCCTCTCACAGCCCAGCCCTTGGTGATGTGAAGGAGGTATGAGCCCATCTAAAATGCTGCCTCCTCCTCTTCTAGGATCCTACAGCAAACCCAGCCTCTCATCCCTGCCCAGCCCTGTTGTGATCTCAGGAGGGAACGTGACCCTCCAGTGTGGCTCAGGGGAGGGATTTCACAGGTTCATTCTGACTAAGGAAGGAGATCACAGTCTCTCCTGGACCCTGGACTCACAGCCACACCCCAATGGGCAGTTCCAGGCCCTGTTCCCTGTGGGCCCCGTGACCCCCAGCCACAGGTGGACGTTCAGATGCTATGGCTGTTACAGGGACAGGCCCCATGTGTGGTCACACCCCAGTGACCCCCTGGAGCTCCTGGTCTCAGGTGAGTCCCATTATTGTCTCATCATGAATTGAGGCACCAGACACATTATTGGCATCTTTGCTGTGAGGGGAGCCCTATGGGAGAGGGTGGGGTGAGGAAAGCACAGGGGTCCATGGATCAGAGACACAGAGAGAGACAGTGAGACCTGGGGGCCAAGCCAGGAGAAGGGGATTATGGGAGGAGCAGCTCCTGGAATTCATGCCTGATCTCCCCAGGTGAGTCTGGGAAGCCCTCCCTCCTGAGCCAGCAGGGCCCCATCGTGACCTCTGGACAGAGCCTGACCCTCCAGTGTCGCTCTGATGTCGGCTATGACAGATTCGCTCTTCACAAGGAGGGGGGACAGGACCTCCCCCAGAGCCTTGTCCTGCAGCCCCAGGCTGGGTTCTCTCAGGCCCACTTTCCCCTGGACACTGTGAGCAGCTCCCACGGGGGCCGGTACAGATGCTACGGTGGATACAACCTCTCCTCTGAGTGGTCGGCTCCCAGCGACCCCCTGGACATCCTGGTGGCAGGTGAGGAGCCAGTGGGCTCAGTCAGGGACCCATACTCTGCACAGGCCCTGCTGGGGTCTCAGGTGGTGAGGCCAGAATGAAAGTTCAAGCCCCAGGGAGGGAGAGACAGACAGAGGCCGGGGGTGGGAGGGGAGAGGGGGAGACTCAGAGAAACAGAGACAAAAGAGAGGTGGGTCCTCAGAGGGAGGCCTGGTGACTCTAAGGTCAGAACAAGGTGGGCAGGCAGCCCTCACCCTCCCTCCCTCTCTCTAGGACACCTGCCTGACAGACCATCTCTATCAGTGGTGGTACACATAGGCCCCAGAGTAGCATCTGAAGGAACGGTGACCCTGCGGTGTCAGTCACAGAGCCCGAGGGACACTTTCCTTCTGTCCAAGGAGGGGGCAGCCGATCCCTCCCTTCATCTGATATCAAAGCACCGAGTTCGGCAGTTCCAGGCAGAGTTCTCCATGAGTCCTGTGACCTCAGCCCACGGGGGCACCTACAGGTGCTACAGCTCACAGAGCACCTCCCCCTACCTGCTGTCGCACCCTAGTGAGCCCCTGGAGCTCCTGGTCTCAGGTGAGGGCCCCTGACCCTGTCTGCTGAGCTGTCAGCTCAGGGTCCTGTCGCCAGAAAAACTATGGGCTGAAAGAGAGGGAGGGGCCCTAGGGATGGTCACCCAGAGGAGATCTGCCCCTCAGAGACCCTGCTACCTTTGTACATCCCTGCCCTTTACCTGGGTCTAGATGGATGCCAGGTGGGCAGCAGTTGGGCCCCGACTGGGCCACAGCACAGACGTAGGAGAGAAGCCTGAGTTTTGAGGGGCCCAGAGTCCCCAGATCCTCCCCTCCTTCTGTCCTCATGCTGGACCCTCTAAGGACCCTGCCCCCATCCACAGGGCCCCTGTCCACAGCTCACGAGTTACTGGGATTTTTTGTTCTGAGGGAGCTCAGAGGCCCTACTCTGAGTTCAGACCAGGCAGAGAGTCCCAGGAGTCAGAAGAGACCCCATATCTGGGCAGAGTGTCTCTGGGGGGCCTGGCGTCCTCCTGCGTCCTCATCATGGAACAACCCATGGGCAGTTCTGAGTCTCTCAGGAGATCAAATGTCCCCCGAGATCTCAAGGACAAACAGGCTGAGTCCTAGGAGAGCTGGGACTCGGGGAGATATTTCATGGGACCACAGGGGGGCCAGGGGCTCGAGGATTTACTCCTTCCCAGCCATAGCGTCAGGTCTGCAGAGGGGTGAGTGAGGGTGAGGACAGGAGGGGTGGTCATAGCAAAGGGAGATGTTGGTGCTCACGCTGAGGAGGAGAAGCCGGGCTCAAGTGGGGAGAAGGCAGCACCAAACCCTCACACTTCATCCTGATCCCCAGGAGGCTCTGAGGATCCATCCTTCCCCACCACAGTGTCAGGCCCACAGATGGATAAGTGGTGGTGTCTCCGTGGTGAACAGAGGCTGAGTCATGTGGGGGTTCAGGCACCTGTGCTGGCTTGGACACGCCCTTCCCCTGGCTGGGCCTCAGTGGCTCCAGGTGTAAAAGGAGAAATCGTGGCTCAGAGCTTACATTTACTTTCAGTTCTGGGTCTGAGCTCCTGGGAGAGGGGCCCTCACAGTGAACCCCCAGGACGTGACATTATTGGGCCTGTCCCCTCCGTAGCAGTGACGGTGTCACTGTGATCATAATCCAAAGTCAGAAGACACCAGGAGCCGGCTGAGGTGGAGGAACTAAAAGGTAGACCCAGGCCTTCACTCCTTCATATTCCTGATCTCAAGACACAATGAAGCCCCAGATGTTCCTCTTTGTATCCTAGTTACTTACAAGACAAGACACCGAAGGTGCTCATCTCAAGGGACTGAGATGGGCATTATTAGTTTGGGGACTCCTTGGGGATCAGAGAAGAGATGTCTTAAGCATTCCCCACCTCCTCACCACACACTGTGTGTGTTTGGTTCTCAGGAGCAGCTGATCCCCTGGGACCATCACAGAATAAGTCAGACTCCAAGGCAGGTGAGTGTGGGAAATTCTCAGTGATGGGACAGAGTGCAGAGGATCACATCCAGTCAGTGGAAGTCAGGTGACCTGGATACACATCTAGGGATGCTGGGCTGGTTCGATATTGCCCTGACCTCTGTGACCTCTCTGTCCACAACCTTCAGCCTCAACCCCCCAAGACTACACAGTGGGGAATCTCACCCGGATGGGCGTGGCTGGCTTGGTCCTGGTGGTCGTTGGGGTGTTGCTGTTTCAGAATTGGCAGCCGGGACGGAAACACAAAAGACAACAAACCCACCACCCAGTGAGGCAGAACCTTGGAAATGGATCTGATGCTACCACGAGGTTCTGGAGGATCCCTGGGTCATAAGGCGGTTCCATTTTAATTTTTTTGAGAAAAATCCATACTGATTTCCATAGTGGCTACACCAGCCTTCATTCCCACCAGCAGCGCACTAGGATTTCCTTTTCTCCACATCCTCGCCAGCACTTGCTGTTTGTTCATTTATTGATGGTAGCCATTCTGGCAGATGTGAGGATGTACTTCATTGTCATTTTAATTTGCCAATCTCTAATGTTGAGTGACGACGTTAAGGATTTTTTCATATGTCTCTTGGCCATGTGCATGTCCTCTTTGGACAACAGTCTATTCAGGCCCTCTGCCCATGTTTTATTTGGATTATTTCTCTTCCTTTTTGTTGAGTTATGTAAGAACTTTATATATTTTGGAAATATACCCCTTATCAGATGTATCATTGGCAAATATCTTCTCCCATACAGTGGGATCCTTCTTCATTTTTGATGCTGGTTTCCTTTGCTGTGTAGAAGCCTCTTGGTTTGCTGTTGTCCCATTTGTTAATTTTTTTCCTTTGTTTCTAGGAAGAAACCAGAAACACCAATCAGAAAGAATTTATTCACCCCTATGTTCATAGCAGCGTTATTTACAACTGCCCACGTGCCCCTCAGTAGATGAGTGGGTAAAAAAGCTGTGATGCATTTACACAATGAAATGGTATACAGCTGTTAAAAATATAAATAAATAAAGGAACTCTTAGTCTTTGAGACAGCATGGAGATTCCTGGAGATGATTATGCTAAGGGATATCAGCCAGTCAGAGAAAGGCAAATATCACATGATGTCTCTTATCTGTGGAATCTAATGAACAACATAAATGGCAAACGATATAGGTCCAGAGGCATGGATGCATGGAACAGACTGACAGATCTCAGAGGGAAGGGGGGAGAGGCAGTAAGAGATTAACCTAAGAACTTACATGCATATAGACAGACAATAGGGTGGTGAAGGTATTGGGGGGCGGGGGCAGGAAACAGATGGAGGGGAGCAATGGGGACGTGAGCACAAAGGGAACAATGCACCGTTCAGAGAGGGGGAGCCTTGGAGCCCATCTGATGACCCCAGGAGGTGCTGAAGGAAAGTCAGGACCAGCAGTTGTGGGGAACCATCTGCTGAGTGTGTCCAGGGGAGTAGATGTGGTTTGGGTGCAGGAAATGTCTGTGTGTTCCCTATACAGGACTCTTCGCCCATTAAAAGTGTATTTTCTCGGGAGGCTGGGGGAAGGTCAATGGGGAGGAAAAAAGGAGATATATGTACTACTATTTGTAATACTTTAAACAATAAAATAAATTTTTAAAAAAAGTTTTCTCTCCCTATCATGGTTGACTTTCTGTGACGAACCCGCTTCTTTTCTCACCTCTGTGACTTGGGGGTCCATCCACATTGTTCCCGCCTCTAGCACCTCATGCTCTCCCCCACTGTTATGTAATAAAATATTCTTTCTTAATTTTATTGGGGTGCCATTAGTCAACATGAACATATAGGTTTCATGTGTGGATTACTAATTTACATCATCTGTATATAGGACCATGTGCCCACCACCCAAAGTCAGATCTTCTCCTGCCACCTCATATTAGGACCTCTTTCTCCCCCTCACCCCCCTCCCTCTGGCAACCACCACGCTGCTGTTTGTGTACATACATTTCAGTTTTATATTCCACTCATGAGTTAAATCATATAGTTCTTAGCTTTTTCTGTCTGACTTATTTCACTTCACATAATGCTCTCAAGGTCCATCCATGTTGTTGTAAATGACACTATTTCCTCCTTTCTTATGGCTGTGTAGTACTCCATTGCATATATACTGAGTGGCCAGATTATTATGATCTCTGAACGCACAATAATCTGGTGACTAAGTGTATATCCTATATAATAAAAGGCTAATATTCAAATTGTCCCCCCGACCAGGAGTTCGACCAGCAGACAGGCCAGCCAACCGCCCATGTCCCCTCCCCCTGGCCAGGCTGGCCGGACCCCACCCATGCATGAATTCATGCACTGGGCCTCTAATACACACACACACACACACACACACACACACACACACACACACACACACACTGAGTGGCCAGATTATTATTCGTTCAGAGATCATAATATCTAGCCACTCAGTATTTATAGCACATCTTCTTTATCCATTCCTCTATTGCAGGGCACTTTGGCTGTTTCCAACTCTTGGCCACCGTGAATAATGCTTCAGTGAACATAGGGGTGCATATATCTTTGCGTATAAATGATTTCGAGTTTTGGAGGTACATACCCAGGAGTGGAGTTATTGGGTCATATGGTAGCTCTGTTTTTAATTTTTTTGAGGAATCGCCAGACCGCTTTCCATAGTGGTTATACCAGTCTACATTCCCACCAGCTGTGAATGAGGGTCCCTTTTTTTCCATAACCTCTCCAACACTTGTTGTTGCTTGTCTTGTTGATGATGACCACTCTACCTGGTGTCAGGTGGTACCTCATTGTAGTTTTTCTTTGCATTTCCCTGATTGCCAGTGAGGTGGAACATCTTCTTATATATCTATTGGCTGTTTGTATGTCTTCTTGGGAGAGGTGTATTTTCAGGTCCTCTAACCAGTTTTTGATTGGATTGTTTATTTTTGTTTGGGGTTGAGTTTTATGAGTCCCTTATAAATTTTGGAAATTAAACCTCTGTCGGAGCTTCTGTTTGCAAATATCATCTCCCATCTGGTTGGCTGCCTGTTTGTTTTATTGTTCATTTCTTTTGCTGTGCAGAAGCTCTTCAGTTTGATATCGTCCCATTCATTTATTTTTGCCTTTACCTCCCTTGCCTTTGGGGTCAAGTCCATAAAATGTTCTCTACCACCCAGGCCCATAAGTTTGGTACCTATAGTTTTTCTATGTGACTTATAGTTTCGGGTCTTACGTTTAAGTTTCTGGTCCATTTGGAATTGATTTTTGTACATGGGGACAAACTGCAACTCCTCCGATTTGACATTTTTTAGATTCCACATGTAAGCAAGAACATACATTATTTGTCTCCTTCTGTCCAATTTATCTCACTTAACATAATGCCCTAAAGCTTCATCCATATTGTCACAAATGGCAAGATTTATGGCTTTTTTTTCCTGGCCGAATAATGCTCTATGCTGTATGTGCCCAGAAAATGGTAAACACCAAAATACAGAGCATTCTAAAAATGATTATTTTCAGAGCAACACAGCACCAGTCTGTCCCTTCAGACGTTAATGAGTTGAATCCAAGTGGTGACATTTCAGGGGAAATGGAACAGTTGGTATCTGGTGAAAACAGGGAAGGTTGTGGGAACCAGAGTGGGTATGAGGCATCTTTTTAAATTTATCTTTTCTAGGTTTGTATTCAATTCTGCCCAGTTATTAAATTATTGAATCCAGGTAAAGTCCCATGAACTGAAGAGATGAAGACTCAGTAATGTTCATCTGACAATGTGGTAATAAAAAAATAAAGAACATGGTAATATCCTATCTAATAAAAGGGTAATATGCAAACTAACCATCACTCTGTCACACATATGGCAGTGCCCATAGCCACAAGATGGCGGCGCCCAATCCCCTCAGCCTCGCCAGAGTCCCCCAGTCCTGGGGGGGTGGGCTGCGGCTGAGAGCGGGCAGCGTGAGTGACCTGGCAGGACGCTTGCTTTGTCACTGCAGCAACGCCCCAGCCACGGAGGGCCTCTGGGGACAGGGGGGCTGGCTCGCAGCCTCCCCAGCCCAGAGAGGAGACTGCGGGCCCACCTCCCACGGAAGCAGTATGGCTCCCTCCTGGCGCCCACGCTCACTTCCACCTCCCGTGGAAGCTGCATGGCTCCCGTAGAAGCAGCACGTCTCACGTGGAAGCAGCGCAGCTCCCAGTGGCACGCTGGGGTTCCCACTGGCTCCCGAGGAAGCGGCAGGTGGCCTACTGCGTGCGATATCGCGCGATGGGCTGCTAGTGTAAAAATAAACAGATGTACTATAGAACTGTACACTCAAAACATATATAATTTATTAAATAATGTTACCCCAATATGTGTAAATTTTTTAGAGGAAAAAGGTATAGGAGAGCATGACCTTTTAGATGTGTGGACCCAAGCCAGTCTTGTGGAATAAACCCTCATGTTATTGGGGTGAGAACAAATAAGGGGGTCATCAGAGAAGTTAAATCTCGGTGTGGAGAGAAAATACACATTTAATGGAGGAAGGGTCCTATACAGGGAGCACAGAGACATTTCCAGCCTCCAAACCATGTTTATTCTGCAGGACATTCTCAGCAGACAGTTCCCCCAACCCATGGTCCATATTTTCTTGCACCACCTCCTGGGATCATCAGATGTGCTGCAAGGCTCCTCCTCTCAGGATGGTGCATTGATCCCTTTGTGTTCACCTCCTGGCTTCATCGTGTGTTCTCCTGGGGCTGTTCCAAGCCTGAAATCGCAGCACCCCGAGGACACACAACAAGCTAAAATGTCTGGGACATGGCAAAAGCATTCCTGAGAGGGAAGTTCATAGCATTACAGGCCTATCTCAAGAAACAAGAAAAAGCTCAAAGCTCAAAGCTCAAATAAATCTAACTCTACATCTGAAATGATTAATAGGAAATGCCCAGAGAATGTAGAAGGAAGAAAATAATAAAGATCCAAGCAGAAATAAATGACATCGAGACTACAAAAACAATACAAAAAAATCAGAGAAACCGGTCGGCCACCATCTTGCTCGCCTTTCAGCCGGTGACCGTGGGTCAGAGAAATTTGGGGCCATGAAGCTGCTAAGCAGAGCCGGGTCCTTCACGAGATTTTATTCCCTCAAAGTTGCTCCCAAAGTGAAAGCCACGACTGCCCCTGCAGGAGCGCCTGTACATCCTCAGGACCTCGAGTTTACCAAATTACCAAATGGTTTAGTGATTGCGTCTGGAAAACTATGCTCCTACATCAAGAATTGCTTTGTTTGGTATCACTGATAAAGGTTTAATTTCCAACATCTACAGGCAGCTTATACAACTTAATAAAAGGAAGATAAATGATCCAATAAAAAAAATGGGCAACGGACCTAAATAGAATCTTTTCGAAAGAAGACAGAAGGAAGGCCAAGAGACACATGAAAACATGCTCAAAGTCACTAATTATCCGAGAGATGCAAATCAAAACGACAATGCGATACCATCTCACACCTGTCAGAATGGCTATCATCAACAAATCAACAAACGACAAGTGTTGGCGAGGATGCGGAGAAAAAGGAACCCTCGTGCACTGCAGGTGGGAATGCAGACTGGTGCAGCCACTGTGGAGAACAGTATGGAGTTTCCTCAAAAAACTGAAAATGGAACTCCCATTTGACCCAGTAATCCCACTTTTAGGAATATATCCTAAGAAACCAGAAACACCAATCAGAAAGGATATATGCACCCCTATGTTCATAGCAGCACAATTTACAATAGCTAAGATTTGGAAACAGCCTAGGTGCCCGTCAGCAGATGACTGGATCAGAAAACTATGGTACATCTACACAATGGAATACTATGCTGCCATAAAAAAAGAAGGAATTACTACCATTTGTAGACACCTGGATGGAATTAGAGAACATTATGCTAAGTGAAATAAGCCAGTCAATGAAAGAAAAATACCACATGATCTCACTCATTTGGGGATAATAAAAAACATTATAAACTGATGAACAAAAAGAGAGATACAGAGGCAGTAAAGCATCAAACAGACTGTCTAATTACAGCGGTAAGGTTAGGGAGAGGTGGGGGAAATAAGAGATCAACCGAAGGACTTATATGCATGTATATAAGAGTAACCAACGGATGCAAAACATTGGGGGGTGAGGGCATGTATGGGAGTGGGGTGGGGGGGCAATGGTAAGATATGTACACATATAATACCTTAATAAAAATTTGAAAAAAAAAAAGAATTGCTTTGTTCATTAAAGCTGGCAGTAGGTATGAGGACTCTAACAACGTAGGAACCTCTCATTTGCTTCGTCTTGCATCTAGTCTGACTACTAAAGGAGCGTCATCTTTTAAGATAACCCGTGGAAGTGAAGCAGTTGGTGGTAAATTAAGTGTGACTTCAACAAGAGAAAACATGGCCTACACAGTAGAATGCCTGCGGGATGACATCGAAATTCTAATGGAGTTCCTGCTCAGTGTCCCCACAGCACCTGAATCTCGTCGTTGGGAGGTGGCTGCCCTTCAGTCTCAGCTGAGGATTGACAAAGCTGTGGCTCTTCAGAATCCACAGGCTCATATCATTGAAAATCTGCATGCTGCAGCTTACCGAGATGCCTTGGCTAAATTCCTTGTATTGTCCTGATTATAGGATTGGAAAAGTGACACCGGATGAGTTACATCACTATGTTCAGAACCATTTTACAAGTGCAAGAATGGCTTTGGTTGGACGTGGTGTGAGACATCCTGTTCTGAAGCAAGTTGCTGAACGGTTTCTGAACATGAGGGGTGGGCTTGGTTTATCAGGTGCAAAGGCCAGATACCGTGGAGGTGAAATTCGGGAGCAGGATGGAGACAGTCTTGTTCATGCTGCCTTTGTTGCAGAGAGTGCTGCCACAGGAAGTGCAGAAGCAAATGCATTTAGTGTTCTCCAGCATGTCCTTGGCGCCGGACCACATGTCAAGCGGGGCAGCAACGCCACCAGCTCTCTGTACCAAGCTGTTGCCAAGGGGATGCACCAACCATTTGACGTTTCTGCTTATAATGCCAGTTACTCGGATTGTGGACTCTTTGGGATTTATACTATCTTGCAGGCTGCAGCTGCTGGAGATGTTATCAAGGCTGCCTACAACCAAGTCAAAGCAATTGCTCAAGGAAACCTTTCCAGCACAGATGTCCAGGCTGCCGAGAACAAGCTGAAAGCTGGGTACCTAATGTCAGTGGAGTCTTCTGAAGGTTTCCTGGATGAAGTCGGGTCTCAGGCTCTCGTTGCTGGCTCCTACATGCCACCATCCACAGTCCTTCAGCAGATTGACTCAGTAGCAGACGGTGATGTCATAAATGCTGCAAAGAAGTTTGCTTCTGGCCAGAAGTCAATGGCAGCGAGTGGAAATTTGGGGCATACACCTTTTGTTGATGAGCTGTAAACCGGAAGCACATTGTAGGAAAGAGCTGGACATTTTCTCAACCGAGGGCAGCAAACACATGAACGTTCCACGTCTGTAATGTAACATTTCTCTTGGTTTTCAATGAGGTGAAAAATCTTAAAAAGTATAAATGCAAGAAATTGTTCCCTGCTTACCTAAAGTCAATAAAATATTCTAAGTGTTAAAAAAAAAAATCAGCCGAAACTGGTTTGGCTCAGTGGATAGAGTGTCGGCCTGCGGACTGAAGGGTCCCGGGTTCGATTCCGGTCAAGGGCATGTACCTTGGTTGTGGGCACATCCCCAGTGGGAGGTGTGCAGGAGGCAGCTGATGGATGTTTCTCTCTCATCGATGTTTCTAGCTCTCTATCCTTCTTCCTTCCTCTCTGTAAAATACCAATAAAATATATTTTTTTAAAAAAAATCAGAGAAACCAAAAGAGGGTTCTTTGAAAAGATAAACAACTTGGCAAACCTTTAGCCAGATAAGAAACAAAGATTTTAAAAATCAGAAATGAAAGAGGCTCAGTAACAACTGACAATACAGAAATACAAAAGATTGTAAGAAAATACTTTGAACACCTATATGCCAACAAACTGGACAACCTGGGTGAAATGAGCAAATTCATAGAAACATACAAACTTTCAAAACTCAATCAGGAAGAATCACAGAACCTAAATAGGCCAATAACAGCTAATGAAATTGAATCAAAAAACTCCCAGGGGGGGAAAAAAGCCATGATCCAGATGAATTCACAGGTGAGTTTTATCAAATACTCAAAGAAGAACTAACACCCATCCTCCTGAAACTATTCCAAAATATTCAAGAGGAATTGACACTTCCAAGCTCTTTTTATGAGTTCAACATTATCCTAATTCTAAAAACAGATAAAAAACACTACAAAGAAAGAAAATTACAGGCCAATATCCCTGATGAGCATAGGTACTAAAATCTTCAACAAGATATTAACAAATCAATTCCAGCAATAAATTAAAAAGATCATACACCATGACCAAGTAGCACTGTTTCTGGAGATGCAAGGATGGTTCAATACTCACAAATTAATAAATTAATAAACGTGATGCACCACATAAACAACATGAAGGATAAAAATCACATGATCATATCAATAGAATCAGAAAAAGCATTTAACAAAATCCAGCACCCACTGATGATAAAATTTAAAAAAAAAAAACTTTCAGCAAAGTAAGAATGGAGAATTGCATGTACCTGGCCAATTTTCCCAACACCATTTATTAATGTTCAAGAAATTAAAAATGGAACTGCTATCAACCGTTCCATTCTTTCACAAATCTACTTTTAAGAGCCATTGTAGACCTCACAAATCCCTTCCCTGGCCCCCAGCTTGGACTAGACTCCTCTTCTCATTTCTCTTCTCTACATTTTTTTGTGACTGACCACAGGTAGGTGAGGATTATGTAACAAACCCATATAAGCCATTTATCTAACATTTAACACACAATATTAGAATTTAATTACTGTTGATATTTTATTTCTATTGACAAATATTGCACTTCTCTAGTTTATTGGTAACACGTGGCACATAGGATTTTGTGACAATCTGACCAAACAGTTTGCTACTTATATATTCCCTTTGTGCTAAAGACATCACCCCATGCTCTTGTGTGGGATCACCACACCCATGACCAGCCACCACCTCCTTCTCTCTTCCACCCTTTCTGACCATCTGTATGTGTCCAGGGGTCTCAAGAACGTTCTTTCCTCTCTAGAACATTCTCACTCCACCTCTTAGGTCTCCACCTACTCACACAGCCGATCCTTCAAACACAGTCTAGACATGGTCCCCAGTTGTTATCATATTTTTTTAATTTTCTCCTTTGTCAACAATGATTTACAACATTAGCTTTAGAATGCCTGAGTCTACTAATTAGAGTTCTCAAAATACAGGAAATGGGTCTCCTGCACCACAGATGTATTTCTGGTACCTGGATAAATTCCTGGCAGATGATTAGTAAATACCTGTTTATGGACCAGTCAAGGACAGAAAGAGAATTCCTTTTGTGTGAGTCTGAGGACACAGGCAGTGAGCTGCAGGTAGAGCCAGCCTGTTGAGGGTGGACTCAGGATGAGAACCTGGGTCCTGCCCTCTCTGAGCAGGACTTCCGACTAGGCAGAGGGTCCTGGGAGTCAGAAGTGAACCCAGATCTGGGCTGAGAGCCTCCAGAGGCCTATAGTCCTCCTGAGTTCTCATCATGGAAACACCCACACCCAGGCCCAGGGCGGGGCAGTCTGCTTGCTGTGGGTTCACAGCTCTGAGGGCCCAGAAGGACAGCAGCAGCTCCTGGCCCACCACATCCTGTGTTGTCTCTGTCCTTCAGGCCCAGGCCAACTCCATCTGCACAGCAAGAGGCCTCAGAGCAGACGCCATGACGTCCATCCTCTCTGCTCTTCTCTGCCTCGGTCAGTTGTGGACACAGAGAGGGGGAACAGGAGGGGACAGGGTGGCTATAACCTTTGTTCATGGGGAACCTCAGGCTCAGGCAGCTTGAGTAGATGGGGCCCTGAGAAGAGAGAATGAGCTACAATGTCCAGGTGCAAACGACTCACAGACACTCTCTTGCAGGGCTGAGTCTGGACCAGAGAGCCTGTGTGCAGGCAGGTGAGTCCTCCCCAGGTTCCATGTCCCAGCTGTTACTTCACTCCTGGGGCCCAGGAGGGAGCACAGAGGTCCTGGGCTGAGCTGGGGGATGAGGGTGGGGAAGGGCTTTGTAATACATCTTCTGGTTTCCTTCCAGGGACCCTCCGCAAACCCACCCTCTCAGCTGAGCCAGGCTCTGTGATCTCTTATGGGAGCTCTGTGACCCTCTGGTGTCAGGGGACCCTGGAGGCCCAGATGTTTCATCTGTACAAGGAAGGAAAACCTGTGGTTTCGAACACACCGAGCCGATGGAAGCCCGCGAACAAGGGAAAGTTCTCCATCACACGCATGGCAGAGCATGATGCAGGGAGATATCACTGCAACTACCTCAGCCCCACTGGCTGGACAGGGCACAGTGACCCCCTGGAGCTGGTGGTGACAGGTGAGAGGACACTTAGGCGTCCCAGCCTCAGGCTCTGCCCTCAGGAAGGGGGTCTGCTCTTAGGGTGTCTCCCTCTCACAGCCCAGCCTTGGGGAATATGAGGTCCATTTAACATGCAGTCTCTGTCTTTCCTAGGATACTACCATGAACCCAGGCTCTCAGCCCTGCCCAGCCCTGTCGTGACCTTGGGAGGAAATGTGACCCTTGAGTGTAGCTCATGGCAGGGATTTCACAGGTTCATTCTGACTAAGGAAGGAGATCACAGGCTCTCATGGACTCAAGACACACAGCCACAGCCCAGAGAACCATCACGGGCAAAGTTCTCTATGGGTCCTGTGACCCACAGCCACAGGTGGACATTCAGATGCTATGGCTGTTACAGAGAGAGCCTGCAGGTGTGGTCACCACCCAGCGATGCCCTGGAGCTCCTGGTCCCAGGTGAGTCCCATTATTATCTCACCCAAGGATTGAAGCACCAATCACATTATTGGGATCTTTGCTCTGAGGGGAGCCCCATGTGAGAGGGTGAGGTGAGTGGAGCAAAGGGCTCATGAGTCAAAAACATAGAGACAGTGAGACCTGGACGCCAGGATGGGAGAAGGAGGCTTATGGGAGGAACAGCCCCTATAATTCATGTCTGCTCTCCCCAGGTGAATCTGGGAAGCCCTCCCTCCTGAGCCAGCAGGGCCCCATCATGGCCTCTGGACAGAACCTGACCCTCCAGTGTCGCTCTGATGTCGGCTATGACAGATTCGCTCTGCACAAAGAGGGGGGACGGGACCTCTCCCAGAGCCTTGTACAGCAGCCCCAGGCTGGGCCCTCTCAGGCCAACTTCCTTCTGGACACTGTGAGCAGCTCCCACGGGGGCCGGTACAGATGCTACGGTGGATACAAACTCTCCTCTGAGTGGTCAAGCCCCAGCGACCCGCTGAACATCCTGGTGGCAGGTGAGGAGCCAGTGGGCTCAATCAGGGACCCAGACTCTGCACAGGCCCTGCTGGGGGTCTCTGGTGGTGAGGCCAGAATGAAAGTGCAGGGCCCAGGGAGGGAGAGAGACAGAGAAACAGGGAGTTGGAGGGGAGAGAGGGAGAGTCGGAGAAACAGAGACAGACAGAGAGGAGGGTCCTCAGAGAGAACAAGGTGGACAGGCAGCCCTTACCCTCCCTCCCTCTCTCCAGGACACCTGCCTGACAGACCCTCCCTCTCGGTGCAGCCAGGCCACAGGGTGGCCTCAGGAGAGAACGTGACCCTGCTGTGTCAGTCACAGACCTCGAGGGACACTTTCCTTCTGTCCAAGAAGGGGGCAGCCAGTCCCCCCCTGTGTCTGAGATCAAAGCACCCAGCTCGGCAGTATCAGGCAGAGTTTTCCATGAGTCCTGTGACCTCAGCCCACAAGGGGACCTACAGGTGCTACAGCTCACACAGCACCTCCCCCTACCTGCTGTCACTCCCCAGTGACCCCCTGGAGCTCCTGGTCTCAGGTGAGGGGCCCCTCACCCTGTCTTGCTGAGATGTCACCTGGGGGCCCTGTCCCTGGAGATTCTGAGACAGTAAGAAGTGCTGGGGCCCAGGAGTTTGCCACTGACAGGATATTCTGAAGCCCCTGCCACCAATCCTTCCTCCGTGGACCCTGGGTCCTCAGCTGTGAACTTAGTGGGATCTCTCAGCTGTAGATGTTTAGCCTTATGAGTCCTGTGTCTCCAACAAGACACAAAACACACAGCTCCAAATTACTTCTGCATTGAGATCATTGTTCTCCATCATCCTCAACTTGAGAAGTACAGCTCTTTTCAAAGTCACTCAGAACAGGTTCTGAACTCAGGGATCACAGGAGGATGAGATCATCCAACGAGGATCCCAGGAAACCTGGCAGAGAAAAGACAGGCTCATGGAGGGACGGTGTAAAAGTCATCATCTGAGAAGTGGGGCATCTGAGAGCACAGGGCCCAGGAGGAAGGCTCCTGTCTCCCCAGGTCCTCACTCACACCCTCATGTCCTGATTCTCAGGAGCAGCTGACACCCTCAGCCCATCACCAAATAGGTCAGACCTCAAGATGGGTGAGTGGGAGACATCCTCAGTTATGGGGCTTGGGGTAAAGGTTCATGTCCTGTGAAAGGGAGGTGGGTGTCCTGGGTGGACATCCAGGGTTCTGGATGTCATCCTGGGGTGACTTTGGTCCGCTCTGACCTCTATGACCTCTTTGTCCCACCCCAAGACTACACGGTGGGGAATTCCATCCGGATGGGCATGGCAGGCTTGGTCCTGGTGGTGCTTGGGATACTGCTATTTGAGGCTCAGAACAGCCTGAGAAGGACCCACGATGCAGCCAGGACATGAACACAGAGGAAACAGTGCACCAGATCATGAGATGGGAGCCTTGGAGCCCATCTCATGATCCCTGGAGGTGCTGAAGGAAAGTCAAGACCACAGTTGGGGAAACTGTTCTGCTGGGAATGTCCAGGGGAATACACATGATTTGGGTGAAGGAAATATCTGCGTGTTCCCTGGACTCTTCCTCCATTTAATGTCTATTTTCTCTCCCTGTCTTGGTTGACTTTCTGTGATGACCGCCCCCCCCTTCTTTTCTCAATCCTTAACTTGAGGGTCCATCACACATGGTTGTGTGGGTCCCCACCTCTAACACCTCCCCCACATTCATGTAATAAAATGTTCTTTATTTCTAATCCCCACATTACCAGATGGGCATTATCGATTCTTCATCTCTTCAGATCACAGGGGTTAACCTGGGTTCTATAACTGAATAAATGGGCTAAATCAGATACAGGCCTGGGAATTAAAATCCAACATGATGCCCAAACCCTCTCTGGACCCACAGTCCTTCCTCTCCTCACCAGACGCCACCTGTGTCATTTCCCCAGAGCTGTTCCCACATGGCATCAGCATGTCGGTTTTGTGGGGATGGTCTGGGGGAGTACTGCCCCTGAAAGCACATGTGTAGAACACTCTGACTGGTGGGAATTGCCCATTTCTGAATCAAAATAAAATTAAATATTATTCAGCCACAAGAGAGGAGGAAATACTGCATTTGTAATGACCCTGAGGGACCTGGAGGACGTTATGCTACGTGAGATAAATCAGAGAGATGAAGACAGATGCTAATTAATCTCATCTATGTGTGGGACCTGAAAAAGCCAAACTAGTAGAAACAGAGAGAAGAATGATGGTTACCACAGGGAGTGTGGGGAAAGGAGAGATGTTGGTGAAAGAGTATCAACTTTCAGTGATAAGATGAACAATTTGGGGGGGCTAATGTACAGTATGGTGATCACAATAAACAATACTATGTCATATTACCCCAAAAGTAGCTAAGAGGTTGTATACTAAAGACTCTCACCACCAAAAAAAAAAAAAAAGGAGCAATTATTTGACTTTTTAATGGAATTGTTAGCTAAGGCTAACCTTGTATCATATTGCCATATTTACATGTATCACATCCACACGTTGTCACCTAACACTTACACAATGTTATATGTCGATTATATCTCGGTAAAGTTGGGAAAAGTTACCCTTGGGCCTGACTTAAAAAAACCTCACCTAGATCCCTCACCAGTTTGGCTCAGTGGATAGAGCATCGGTCTGCGGACTCAAGGGTCCCAGGTTTGATTCCAGCCAAGGGCACATGCCCAGGTTGCGGGCTCAATCCTCCCCAGTGCGGGGCGTGCAGGAGGCAGCCAATCAATGATTCTCTCTCATCATTGATGTTTCTATATCTCTATCTCTCTTTCTTTCAGAAATCAATAAAAAAATAAATTTAAAAAAATAAAAATAGAAAACCTCACCTTGAGAGCAGGACAGGTAATTGAGATGGATGATTGCATATGTTCAGAAATTGCAAATCTATATACCTATTTATGTATCCCTTTGTATAATATTTGTGTCTGTGTATCTGTGTTTCAGTCTATCTATCCATCATCTATCATCTATCATCTATCTATCTCTATCTCATCTGTCAATAAATCTCTCTCGTCTCCAGACTCTAATAAAATTAATTTCTGTTGTCTTAAGCCACCTCGTTAATTGTATTTTGTTGTGGCAAACGTACCAAGCTAATTCACTGTCTCTCATTCTCTCTTCCCCTCTCTCCTCTCTCTGGTCTCTGATAGAAGAAACTGTGGTTTGACTCATACACTGACCAGCAGACCCTGAGGGACAGATGAATGGATTACTCTGACACACATTTCTGTGAAAGAGAGGGCTAAGGGACTGCTTGGCTATAGCAACCTGCCTCCGTAAGCTTTTATTGTAACAACAGCTTGAACAAAAAGAAACTATTAGATACTATCAGCAGGGTGAGCATGCTTGAGAGAGCATATGCGTCCTTTAAGCAAGTACGTTTTGAAGTCTAAACATAAAGATTCCAGAAAAACACCCAGGGACTCAGACTTTTTTGAAAAGTCAAGGCAGGGTCTGCTGCCTTTGGCAAGGTTCCCTTAGAGGCCTCCAGCCTTTCCGAGAACCCTCCTTACAGGCTTTCCAACCAAGTCCTGTGCTTCCCCACAATGCACACACAAAAAAATGCTTTCCGTGAAACAACAAACACTTGATCTTGTAGGTTTCCTTCTCTTCTAGAGATACAGAATCCAACTGTCCACTCTGCTTTTTGTTGTCAGGAGAGTTATGTGTGCATCTGGTAGAAGGCCTACTAGATATTCAGTGGGAGATAATTCCAGATATTCAGTGGGAAATAATTTCATATTTCAGCTGAAAATTGTTTCATATCCTTCACCATTTTATTCATTAGCTTAGCACTGGGATATTAAATACTATATATGGAATAATTGTTTTGACTTTCACATGGCAGCGAGCTGTGTTAAAACCAATGTGTGATTGTAGAGTTTAGGAAAACTAAACAGGACAGTTCAGAGATGCGGCTCAAGTCAGACCCTCAGCACCTGCTACTTTTAGGGTGAGGAGAGCTGGTGCCCTTCCTGTGTGACTGGCACCTTGTGCCCTGCACACACTGTGGTGTGGGGACCCTGCCCACCACATCCTGTGAACTTGCCTCTCAAGCTTCGCCTTAAGAACTGAAAAATAAGTCATCAAAACCTCTGCTTTAAAAAACTTCCACAGGCAGTTCACCCCTTTTCCTGATGCATGAAGAGAGCGAAGCTGATTCCACAAAGTGAATTCCAAGTGGTCATCACAGAATCCACAGGTCAGGAGAGCTCATCTCTTTCAAGAGGTTGTGCTGACCCAGACCTGGCCCAGCCTTGACCAGGAATGTGGTGTGTATCTAGGAGGTGTTTCTTAAGACCGTGGGCCACCACCACCTCCCATATTCTGCCCTATTTTGGATGTTAATCCTGAGAGGTGCTGTGGATTCAGCACTGGGTCGTGGACAGCTCCACCCCCATCTATAGGGCACCTAGCTATGTCTCTTTTCTAAAGTCTCTTCAATCTATAATAATAATAGCGTAAATATGCTAATTAGACCAGACAGCTGAATGACCTTCCAGACATCCTTCCAGACAAAGCCGCGGCGGCGGGGGCCAACGCAGAGGCGGTTAGGGGCAATCAGGCAGGCAGGTGAGTGGTTAGGGCTGATGAGGCAGGCAGGCAAGTGGTTATGGGTGGTCAGGGAGGTAGGTGAGCAATTAGGGGCAATCAGGAAGGCAGGTGGAGTAGTTAGGAGCAATCAGGCAATCAGGCAAGTGGTAAGGGGTGATCAGGCAGGCAAAGTGGTTAGGGACAATGAGTCAGGCAGGCAGGCGAGCGGTTAGGAGCCAACAGTCCTGGATTGCAAGAGGGATGTCTGACTGTCGGTTTAGGCCTGATCCCACAGGAATCCCTATGGGATCAGGCCTAAACCATCAGTTGGACATCCCCCGAGGGGTCCCGGATTGTGAGAGGGTGCAGGCCAGGCTGAGGGACACACCACCCATGCACTAATTTTGTGCACCAGGCCTCTAGTTTCATATAAAAGGGGCAAGAACTATGAGTATATGACTTTCATATGTTTTATGTAAAATGTTTTCTAGGTCTTTATTTTTTAAAGGGTTTACCTTCACTACAAGTATATTTTAATCTTATATAGATATTTTATACTCTTGCTGTGTTTAGCACCAAGAACATGTTCAGCCCTGGCCAGTTTTTCTCAGTGGTTAGAACATCAGACCACACTCAGAAGGGTCATGGGTTTGAGTCCCAGTTAAAGACACGTACCTGGATTATAGGTTCAATACAGCCCCCATCCAGGCATGTGTGGGAGGCAATCCATTGATATGTCTCTCTCACACTCATCTTTTTTCTCTCTCCTACTCCCTTCCTCCTTCCCACTCTTTCTGAAAATAAAAAAAAAGAATCAATGGAAAAAAATATCCTTGGGTGAGGGTTAACAAAAAAATAAATAAATAACTCTAGTGGATAGAGTGTCAGTCTGTGGAATAAAGGGTCCCAGGTTCGATTCTGGTCACCGGCAAATGCCCGGGTTGCAGGCTCTATCTCCAGTGTGGGGTGTGCAGGAAGCAGTCTGTCTCATCACTGATGTTTCTCTCTCGTCATTGATGTTTCTATTTCTCTCTCTACTCCTCCCTTCCTCTCTGAAATCAATTTAGAAATATGTTTTTCTTAAATAATTGAAATAAATTAGTAAAGGGCCAACACACAAAACTTATGTTTTCAGCCACTCACCCACAGGCAGAGGGAGGATGTGAAGACTGGACTCACCCAAGGAGAGTCTGGGGTGTCCGGCTTTGGGGAGAGGTGTGGAGGCACAGCCACCAGGACCTGGTGCTAGAGCATCCAATACCACAGCTGCCATTCTTCTTGGGAGGAACAATTGATCCACTCCAGCTTCAAGCTCCCACAGACCCAGCCTCTGGGCTTCCAAGGCTCCACCCACATGACCACGAGGGGCTCCGCCTGCTGAGTCAGGGAACCATCCAGGGCAGACTCAGAGGTGGGGCTCGGGGGGTCGGGAACACACACCCACCCTCTTCCCTGAAGTGCAAAGGGCACCTCTCCTCATGGGAAACACAGTCACCCCAAGCTCCTGATGCCACCACAGGCTGTTTCAGTGCCTAAGCCTGGCAGCCAGGCCAGCAGGTGGAGGAAAGCGGAGGCCGATCCCAGGGAGCCTGGGCACGTTGGCTGACCCACCCCGGCCCCTGTGATGGTGAAAACGGACTGTGGAGCACAGCTTGGTTTCTCGGCATGTAGACAAGCCCAGCAGAGGCAGCTGCATGCTGGGGGTCAGCTGTAGATTCAGGCAGGTGCCTGGGGGTCAGGAACCTGCAGCCCACGTGGGTGACTTCAGACATCCTCAGAGCAGATCCAACAAGCTTCACCGTCTTCTCCTTTTCCCCCCATTTCATTTCATTTCGTTTCATTTTCTACTAGAGGCCCGGTGCACAAAAATTCATGCACTCGGGGTACGGGGATTCCCTCAGTCCAACCTGTGCCCTCTCACAGTCCAGGAGCCCTCAGGGGATGTCCGACTGATGGCTTAGGTCCACTCCTTGGGGAAGCAGGCCTAAGGCACAGTCTGACCTCCCTCTGCAGGAGGCGACCGATGGGTCAATAGGGGGACAGTGCTGGCTGGTGAGCGGCTGGCCCTACCTCCTGATCACCCCTCCACCACTGCTGGTCACTGCCCCCTGATTGAAGTCCCTCCCTCTGCCCACTGGCACCTGCCTTGGCTGGCCTGGCACCACCCTCTCGCCGGCCCTGCCCCTGCCACCCAGTCATTCCGCTGTTCAGTCGATTTGCATATTAGGCTTTTATTATATAGGACTGTTCGTTTTCATTTTTCTTCTCCTTTTTCTTTAAAACTTCATACTTCTCTGTTCCTTTTCCAATTCTGTTTCCTTTCCTCTCTCTCTCTTCTTACACTTTTTTTCTGGTTTTGTTTTCCTAATCTGTCTTTCTCCACAGGACTTGGCTGCACGTGGTAGGGGCCACCCTGCGATCGAAGGTCCATTTGTTCACAGCACGGGACCCAGGGATGGGTCAGCAACCTCCCTCAGGTTTCCTGGGCTCCGCCTCCACCTGCCTTCACCTGCCAGCCAGCTGTCCATCTTAATCACTCAAGTCCAGGGGTGGGCAAACTTTTTGACTCGAGGGCCACAATGGGTTCTTAAACTGGACCGGAGGGCCGGAACAAAAGCATGGATGGAGTGTTTGTGTGAACTAATATAAATTCAAAGTAAAGGAGTGGAGGGGAGAGCAAGAGAACCCTCCGCTCTTTTGGCTCCCCGGGCCGGATAGAACAGCCGAACGGGCCGGATCCGGCCCGCGGGCCATAGTTTGCCCACGGCTGCTCAAGTCTGTTTCTGAAAGGGCTTCAGTGGAGTGGGGAGTCTAAACCTCTGGGTCTCCCTTAAGGGGGAGGTACCATTCAGATTTCAGGGAAAGGGATGGTGTGTTTCCTGTCCCAGAGCTACTCCACTCAGAGTGTTCCGGAATAGCTTCCTGCCCTCAGCTGAGCGGAGACCCACTTATGCAGCCCATTGGAAACCTGGAGTTTCTCTCAGCTCTCCCTTGACAGGGGAAGCACCAGTCAGGGTCCTGGGTGCTAAACACAGGCACTCAGCCGTACCCCCATGCCAGTGACTGACGCTTCCTGAGACTGTTCAAACGCATTGGCTTGGCCTCTGCAGCTGTCTCCTCTGTGGAGATCAAGATGTAGGGTGTGCATATCACATGAGCTCACTCATTTGTGGATTATAATGAACAACATAAACTGATGAACAAAAACAGATCCAGAGACAGAGAAGCATCGATCGGATACTCAAACCTCAGAGGGAAGGCGGGGAAGGGTGGGGATAAGTGTGAAAGATCAACCAAAGGACTTGTATGCATGCATATAAGCCTAACCAATGGACACAGACACAAGGGGGGGGGGCGGTGAGGGCATGAACCTGCAGCCCACATGGGTGGCTTCAGACATCCTCAGAGCAGATCCAACAAGCTTCATTGTTTTCTCCTCCCATAATAATAAAAGCATAAATATGCTAATTAGACCAGACAGCCGAATGACCTTCCAGATGAAGCCACGGCGGAGTGGGTGGGAAATGAGGGGATAAGGACACATATGAAATACCTTAATCAACAAAGAAAAAAAAATATTCAGGGTGTGGTATGCAGGGTGCTTGGGGGGCAGGAGCAGCTGTGTCGCCACCCAGGGCTAGGTTTTTCCCTTTCCCTGAGCTATGGCATCTGGAGTGGGCCTGAGCCTCTCTGGAAAAAGGCTGTTTCATGGGTGGTGGGGGGAGTGGGGAGCCAACTGCAGGTCTCCCAGCCGCCTCTTTTCCATGTCTCCCCCCAATGCTTCCTACCCCGGCCTCTCCTCAGGCACCTTCAGTCCACGCCACCCTCCCTCCACTGAAGCCTCGGGTGAGGAGCTGCAGATGAAAATTCTGTGCTCTGGTGTGTGGGGGTGTTTTTTTGTTTGCTTGCTTGCTTTTTTAATAAAGGAAATTTTTTTAAAAATGTAAATAAACCAAGTATTAATCAACAAATGAACTGGCTAAACAAACCAGCATATCCATACAATGGAATACTATTCAGCGATACAAATAAATGAACTGTAATTACACACAGCAAAAAAAAAAAAAAAAAAATCCTGCAGCATTATGTCTGACCCGGTTGGCCAGCACCCCTGCCAGATGTTACACAGCTGGATGTTACACGGTCTCAGGGGTGGGCAAACTTTTTGACTCGAGGGCCACAATGGGTTCTTAAACTGGACCGGAGGGCCGGGACAAAAGCATGGATGGAGTGTTTGTGTGAACTAATATAAATTCAAAGTAAAGGAGTGGAGGGGAGAGCAAGAGAACCCTCCGCTCTTTCGGCTCCGCGGGCCGGATAGAACAGCCGAACAGGCCAGATCCGGCCCGCGGGCCATAGTTTGCCCACAGCTGGTCTAGGTTCTGGTGCTCCGGGCTGTGGAGCCCAGCCTGGGTTCCAGGTCCCGATCTTCTCAGTAAAATCACCCACCCACTGCCTCGAGACCCCCCCCCCTCACCCTCGGCCTGTCTCCTATGAGAGCTGGGGCAACCCCTCTCGTGGCCTCACCTTTCCTGCTCGTCTCCGGGTGTTTTCTGTCCTTCCTTAACGTGTCTGTCTCCTCCTCAGCTTGACCTCAGTTGCGGGTGAATGTTCCCCAATTTAGCCCTATTTCCAGTCTCCCCGGGAGTTGGTGCATAAAGATCTGCCTATTCGTCTGCCATCTTCTCCGGCCAACCAGAAATAAGTTTTTAAAAAGGAAAATAAAACGTCTCCCTCTTGGCCTGGTCTCTCTCTCCCTAACACTTCCCTTTAGCGACTTCCTTGTTCTATTAATAGCACCCCCTTTCTCTTGTTCCGCTTCTTGTTCAAAACGCCTGAGTCACTTCTGCTTTCTCCGAGCCCCTTCTCCTGGGGCAGGACTCAACTTCTCAAGCTGGATTTTTTTCTGCAAACACTGGTAAGAGGCAATTCAGACTAAATGCAGTGAGAGCTGTGAGGTCTGCGGACTGTCCGCCCGGAGCAGGTCTTTCCCCTCCTGGTGCTCTTTCCCTCCCTGTGTCAGCCCTGCTGTGGAGGAGCAGGGTCCCCGAGACACACAGGGGTGCAATTGGGCAGGTGTCCCGAGACAAGGCGCCTACATGCAGGTAGGAGACCCTGCGGGGACCCTGGCCTCAGACCTCACAGGAAAGGGCTGACTGAAGGCACCCTCCACATGTCACTTCTCCTCCAAACATGTAGAAATGCTGGGCTATTGGTCCTCAAACATGTGGTCCCAGTCCAAACAAACAAGAGAATCAACAGTGACAGGAAAGCGGGGTAACTCACAGAAATGAGCAGAAGCCAATGGGAGTGGGGGTGAGGTCTCCACACAGGGCTGGCTTCACCAAATCTGTGTGGAGACAGGGGAGGTTCCCCGGGGTGACACTGGGGTCCTGGTGTGAAGTCCCCACATTGCCACACCCCAAGTTAGGGATCATGTTGGCATTGAATTGCAGGTGACGACCTCTGGTTGACATTCTCCTGGCCTGATGGAAAGTGTTCAGATGTGTTTCTTCTTATTCTTTCCCTAGGAAAAGTATATGTAATCTTGAGGGGGGAGGTGCCTGCATTTCATAAGTGTTTGGAAGAAATCGCCAAGGAAGCTTCCTGCACGGGACTTTGGATGTGGACAATTTTTGAGGGAGAGAGAGAGAAGAGGGAGAGAAGAAGAAGAAGAATAGGAGGAGGAGGAGGAGGAGGAGGAGGAGGAGGAGGAGGAGGAGGAGGAGGAGGAGGAGGAGGACGATGACAACAAGAACAAGAACAACAAGAAGAACAACAACAAGAAGAACAAGAACAAAAAGAAGAACAACAACAAGAAGAACAAGAAGAAGAAGAAGGAGAAGAAGAAGAAGAAGAAGAAGAAGAAGAAGAAGAAGAAGAAGAAGAAGAAGAAGAAGAAGAACAAGAAGAAGAAGAAGAACAAGAACAAGAAGAAGGGAAACATCCATCGGTTGCCTTTTATACAAGCCCAGACATGGGATCAAACCGGCAACCTTTCGGTGCACAGGATGTCGCTCAACCAACTGAGCCACTCCTGCAGGGCCTGGGACTTTGGATGACACAGTCATTGTATTTAATCCATATAGAGCAAACATGTCAAACTCAAAGGCTAACACAGGCCAAATAAACAAGGTTGAAGTGGATGTGGCCGCAAAAAATAAAAAGCTTCCATTTTCATAGAAATGTAGGTTTATCTCGATAGAGGCATGCTGAATACAAAGGGCTGAAATAAATGAGTCATCGTTAACATAAAATAATAGAATATTTTAATAAAAATTAGTATTTTTTTCTTGAACGTGAACTTACCAGACACTGAATAACTGCACAGATTAAAAAGCGTAACGCAAATAAACTTATTTTTCTTGTTCCCCGAAAGCGAAATATTTTCTGTTGTACACACCAAACAAGTCAGCCCAAGACTAATGATGTGGCCATCAGCTGCTAAAATATTCGCAGCTAGTATTAATAAAGAGAAATGGTGTGCCTGTGCATAAGGCGCATAAGGGAAATGAATGCAATACAATTATAGTCATCAGTCATTAGTGAACATGGCAGTTCGTTATTAATAATCCTATATAATAAAGAGCTAATATGCTAATTAGACTGGACTGCAGAACGACCTTCCAGAATGACCAGTGGGCGGGGCCGCAGGGCTCGAGGCAGCTGGGGCCACAAGGGCTAAGCCCCTTGCATGAAGTTCGTGCATCGGGCCTCCAGTTATGTATAACAGGATATTGTAAAAATTAAGTTACAAAATTTTTATTAAAACGTCTCACACATACCATTATATTGGCTGGGCCACAAAAATATTTGTTGTGGGCTGCATGCGGCCCACGAGCCACGAGTTTGACCTGCTTGGTGTAGAGGGTGATGGAGATTTCCTTCTCATCTGTGCCCATTCAGTAAATTTTGCATCCAGAGGTGTCCATTTTAAATGCCATGTGTAACACAAGGCCATCCCATTGTTCAGAATGCCCTGCTTCTGTCTTTTTGAAGCCCATGCAACGGGTTGTGCTGTCTGCCCTTGCATCGTTAGTATTAGAAACGTGTGCATTCTCCCATGTTCTCTCGGGCATTCAGGCTGAGATTTATACGTGTGATTTCATGTTCTCAAAACTGAATTTGGGCTGAAACCGGTTTGGCTCAGTGGATAGAGCGTCGGCCTGCGGACTGAAGGGTCCCGGGTTCGATTCCGGTCAAGGGCATGTACCTTGGTTGCGGGCACATCCCCAGTGGGAGGTGTGCAGGAGGCAGCTGATCGATGTTTCTCTCTCATTGATGTTTCTAGCTCTCTATCCCTCTCCCTTCCTCTCTGTAAAAAATCAATAAAATATATTTTTTTAAAAAAAACTGAATTTGCGGGGTGGGGGGTTGCTTTGTGGATTTTCCTGGGTTTTTGTTCTCAGCAGTCGCTCCTCGTCCTCCTGTCCTTATCGTGTTTCTCCTTACACCTTCATGTATAAGATTTGCTCTTCTTTTATTAATGATTTTTAATGTATTTTTATTGATTCCAGAGAGGAAGGAAGAGGGAGAGAGAGATAGAAACATCAAAGGTGAGAGAGAATCACTGATCGGCTGCCTCCGTCACGACCCACATTGGGGATCAAGCCCACAACCCAGGCATGTGCCCTGACCAGGAATTGAACCGTGACTTCCTGGTTCCAATGCTCAACCACGTAGCCACTCTGGCAGGGCTTACTAATGATTTTTAATTGAATGTTTTTATGAAAGTATTGTGGGTATACAATATCATATTCGTTTCATAAAGTTATCTCACATTATTGACTGTCTTCTCTTCCCCTTTTCACCCATCCCTCCTCCCCTCCCCTCTGGCAGCCATCAGTTCTTCATTTCTATGTGTCTGTTTTTATTCCCTTTGGTTTGCTGATGTTAAAAATCCCTGGTACAAAAATAAATAAATAAATTCCAGGTACTAGTGAAATCTTTTCCTGTCTGAATGATTTCATTCAGCATAATACACTCCAGGTCCATCCCTGTGGTCTCAATACCAGCATTTCATTCTTTTTTTTTTTTTTTTTTTTACTGATTTCTATTCCATTGTGCACGCATGCCACCTCTTTCTTACTCAATTGTCTACGGAGCTAAGACTCATTGCAAGCTTGTTTCTAAATTCTTTGTTTCAGTGTATGTGTTACTGATGGCAGTATGACAGATAACCCCTATCTGTCCTTCACATCCCCACTCCACCCAGCCCCACCCGAGGCCTACAATTCTTGATATAATAGCTTAGGACATTGATTTTTAAAGGGTCTTTTTTTAATTTTCTAATATATTCATTCATGGTTTTTAATTTCATCGTTTCATAGGCCTGATGTGTACTATTTACATGATCATTTAATATAAAACATGCACTTATGTTTGATTATCGAAAACTCTGTTGCTTTATTTCCAGAATGGAGAGATATTGGCTATCTTTTTTTAATTTTTATTTTTATTGAATTCAGAGAGGAAGGGAGAGGGAGAGAGCTATAGTAACATAAATGATGAAAGAGAATCATTGATCGGCTGCCTCCTGCAAGCCCCCACTGGGGATTGAGCCCACAACCCAGGCATGTGTCCTTGACCAGAATCGAACCTGGGACCCTTAAGTTCACAGGCTGATGCTCTATCCACTGAGCCAAACTGGCTAGGGCTTGGTTGTCTTTGACTATAGAACCAGGAGACTCCCAGAGGGACCCAGGAGCTGCCGGGGGAGCACGTCTGGTCTCCAGGCTGGCTGGGGTCACTAGCTAAGTGTCCAGGGGGTCAGCTTTCCTGCCTTCCGGGGTGCCTGCAGGCCCCCTCCCTGGAGTGTGGGATCTGGGTCCTTCCTGGGCTAGTGGATGGCTAGAGCTGCGTACAAGCTGGGCTCTTCTGGGGGCTCCTCTGATGGGGAGGATGGGGGTGCACTTGTCTGTTGTCTAAGGGCCAAGAGGTTCAGCTGGGCGTAGGTCACATCCTGGGGGGCGTCAGATGCAGCAGCCTGGAGCAGGGGGAGAGAAAGAGAGATGACACGTGGTTAGGGTTGGGGAAACCTGGACGTCTGCAGAGAATGGGACTCATCAGACTGTCCATCTGTCTGTCCTCTTCTGCTTGTCTGCCCTTTGTGTCCAGCAATTCCCCTGACAGGGAGGAAGGAGAGGTGGCCATTCCCTGCCTGGGTCCTGGTCTTAAGCGGTTCATCTGGGCGTATGTCACTCCCTGGGGGCCTTCATCCTGCCCGTTCTGCTGGAGACAGTGCCTCCTGTCATGTATCCACATGTTGCCAGAGAGATGACTTACACTTTAAATAGACCAGGCCCCTCTCCTGGTGGAACCTGCAGGGACTTCCTAAGACCTGGGGCCTCTGGATGCTTCTGTGGTTCTGACTCTCATCCTAACGCGCTCTCTCTTGCTCACTGGGCTCCAGCCTCATGGCCCCTCCTCCTGAAGAAGCAGGCCCTGCCTCAGGACCTTTGCACCCGCTCTTTCCCTGTCCCCCCACCATGCCCTCTATCCCCTCCTCTTGCTTTATGTTCCTTCACAGCACTTTGCTCTCTGGGACACTGTCTGCTTGTTTGCATATTGTCTCCCTCGCCCACAGGTGAGCTCGAGGCGTGTGGAGACAGTGTGGCTCAGGGCTGCGCCGTGGCCCCTAAAGGGAGTGGTAAACAGTAAGCCCATCACATCTGCTGGGTGAATGAATGAAGGGGTCCTGGGGACCTGTGGGTGAGTCACTTATTCCTGCCTCCACCTGACACCTGGGGCTGCACAAGGTCAGACAGAGGGCGAGGGGCCAGAAAAGGGGGCCCCGTAGGAGGGGCCATGAGGTCACAAGGAAACCAGGAGGAGTGAGTCACAGCAGGACGACCTGGGGGCCCAGAGGGGAGGTCAGTGTGGACGCTGCTGAGAAGCAGGTGAGGTGGGACAGGGAAGGGTCCATTGGATTAAACTGGGCAACAGAAGGTCCTTGGTGGCCTGGACAGGAGCAGGGGTCTCACCGGAGGGTCCAGCTCCACGCTCTCCCCAGGCTGTGGGTCCTTCACAGAAGCATCTGCTGGGGCAGAATAGGGGGGTGTCTCTTGGCAGGTCCCCGAGATCTCAGGGCTACAGGACCCGCCTGCTCCCCAATGGGCTACTAACCCAGGGTGAGGTGCAGAGTCACGTCACACAGTGTGGGTCTCAGTCCTTCTCACCCTGACCCCCATCCTCCCAGCCTAACCCTCCCTATCGCCTTCTGAAATCCCTGCGCCTCCTCCCCCGGGGCAGCTGTCTCTTCCTCTCACAGAGGGGATCCTCCTGGGTGTCCACAGCTGGGCTGCAGCTGGGGGAGGAGACAGGAGTGTTAGGGGCAGAGCTGGGCCATGGATGATGGATGTTTCGGGTCTTTGGGGCAGGAATTACATGATCTGCAGGCCTCTGTCCTTGACTCTGGGTGTGTGGTCCCTGCAGGAGGTTGGACATGAGCCTCTCTCTGGGCTGGTCAAGAGGGACCATGTCAGCCCTGGGAGGTTAGGAGCCCCTCCAGCTGTGATTCCACAGGAAAGAAGGAAGCCTTAACACTCACTTGTGTGCATATTTCATGAGACTAAACATCTGTGCTGACACTGTTTTCATTCTAAGTTTTCTGATTTCAGATTCTGGAGAAGTCTTTTCTCAGCTGACCTTCTCCATCCATTTGGTTTCCCGTGGTAGGTGCTCTGAGCACCCCATTGTGTGACCCAGGTCACCCCGTTCCCTACTCACCTGAGGTCCTGCCTTTGCTCTGAAGCTGGTGTCGGAGGTAGAAAAGAAGGAGGGAGAGCAGCAGGACCAGTGCCACCGAGACCCCGATCAAGATGTTCATGTTCCATTTGGGACCTTAGACATGAGTGATGTCATGAATGAGGCAGTGATGCCATTGAAGGAGCACCTACTGTGTGTGAGGCACATGCTGGGGTCTGTCATTCATCTCCTCTCACCTCACAGCAGTCACGCATCAGGGATTGCTCACCCCACCACCCACTTCACTGAGGCTCAGAGAGATTAACCACGTGCCCCAGGTCACCCAGCCTCGACGGGCAGGGCTGGGACTGGAACCAGGACTGTGGGTTCCCTGTACTGTCCTCACGCTGCCCCCAGGGGGACACCAGCTTCATGCTCTGGGCTCCTCCTCTGCAGGGGCCTGTCCACGTCTCATCTGGAGCTGAGGGTCCTTCCTCATTACCCGCCCCCAGCACAGCAGGGACAGGGAGGGGCAGGGTGAGGGGTGGACTCAGAGTCTCTCCTGGGTCCATCTCCACCCTGCAGGCCCTGATGCCCCCTTGGGAAGGTCAGGCTGGGCTGGGGGCTCTGCCTTCCTGAGCTCTGTGAGGTCCTTATGTCACCTCATCTCCCAGCAGCCTGTGAGCAGGATGGGACCAGGGATGAGCAGACAGGAACCCCACATTTAGAGGGGAGAAGGGACTGCCCAGCCCCACAGCAGGAGCAGCAGAGCCTGGAGCTGAACCAGGGCTGATCCACCCTGTTCCCTCCTCTGAGCTGAGCCTGAGCTGAGGGGGAGGACAGGGGGCCCGGACCCTTGTCCTGCCTGTCCCTCCCTGTACAGTGTCACTGTCACTGAGACAGAGGGGACAGGCCCCATAACATCACGTCCTGGGGGCTTCCCTGTGAGGCCCTCTCCCAGGAGGTCAGGGCCAGAACCGACAGGAAATCTGAGCTCTGGACAAGGATTCCCTCCTTTTACACCTGGAGACACTGAGGTCCAGGCAGGGGAAGGGCGGGTCCAAGTCAGGAACTCCATAGGGGCCTGACCCCCTTAGCCCCCCATGGTTCAGCCTCTGTCCCCATGGAGGCCCCCACCACCTCCCCACAGAGACCCTCACTTAGCCGTCTGTGGGTCTGACCCTGTGGGTGAGAGAGACCGATCCTCAAAGCCTCCTGGTTTCAGGATGGAGCAGGAGTTGGGGGGCTCCTCCTCAGCCTGCACCCCGACATCTCCCTCTGCCATGACCACCCCACCCATTACTAGCCTCAGACCCTGGGACGCCCAGCCCCCCAGGACACAAGTTCGTCCTTGAGGACCTGGGTCACTCAATCCCCTGACAGACTCTCAGGACTTGCTGGGGAGGGAGGGGGGCTGTGCTCCCTCAGCGCAGAGCTTCCCGGGACTCACCAGCTGTGGAGGTGGGCCCTGTGGGTGGGGGGCTGGGGCCTCCAGAGGGTCCTGGAAATGAGGATGGAAAGGGGTGAGGCTGGGGCTCACTCTGGAGTCTCCAAATCACTCAGTTGCTTCTCCTCCATCTGTTCTGTGACCCCCAAAGACACTCCCGCTGCCCACTTAACATCTTCCCAACCCGGTTAATGGGGAGGATTCAGCAAAGGTGAGAGGGTCTCTGAGGGCAGATCTCTGCTGGGTGACCAACTCTCAGACCCCCCACTCTCACCCAAGCTCAGATGTCTCCTGGGGCGGGACCCTCAGCTGCCTGTGCTCAGAGAGGCTGGAATCAGGGGCCCCTTACCTGAGACCATTAGATCCAGGGGGTCACTAGGGTCAGACCACTCTTGGGGATGCTTCCCAAAATAGCCATAGCATCTGAACTTCCACCTGTGGCCAGGGATCACGGGGCCCACAGGGAACAGGGCCTGGGACTGCCCACTGGGCTGTGGCTGTGAGTCCAGGGTCCAGGAGAGCCTGTGATCTCCTTCCTTAGTCAGAAGGAACCTGTCAAATCCATGCCCTGAGCCACACTGGAGGGTCACATTCCCTCCTGAGGTCACAACGGGGCTGGGCAGGGCAGAGAGCCTGGGTTTGTTGTAGTATCCTAGGAGAGGAGGAGGCAGCGTGTTAAATGGGGCTCACACCTCCCTCATGTCCCCCAGGGCAGGGCTGTGAGAAGGAGACACCCTGAGAGCAAACCCCCTTCCTGAGGGCAGAGCCTGAGGCTGGGACCCCTGAGTGTCCTCTCACCTGTCACCATCAGCTCCAGGGGGTCACTGCGCTCTGACCAGCCAGTGGGGCTGAGGTAGTTACAGGTATATCTCTCTGCATACTTTCCTGTAATGAGGAACTGGGCCCTGTCTCCAGGTTCCTGCGATTTCTGTCTGACCAAGAACTGAGCACTGCCATCTGCATACAGACAATACTCCTCAGCCTTCAGGGTCCCCCGACACCAGATGGTCACGGGGCTCCCATAAGGGATCACAGGGCCTGGCTCAGCCCAGATGGTGGGTTTGGGGATGGTCCCTAAAAGGAAACCAGAGGCTGCATTACAAAGACCTTCCCACCCTCATCCCCCAGCTCAGCCCCAAGTCTTCTCATTTTATCACCTCATCCCAGCACCTCTGTGCTCCCTCCTGAGCCCCAGGGGTGAAGGAAGAGGAGGGTCATGGAACCTGGGGAGGACTCACCTGCTTTCACGTGAGTCCTCTGGTCCACACTCAGCCCTGGAAGAGAGTCTCTGTGAGAGATTTGCACCCGGACGTCTGAGCTGAATCCGTTCCCATCACGGTCCGGTCCACTGTAGCTGCCTGAGCCTAAAGTTCCCCATGAGCAACAGAGTGTGAGCCACCCCTTCCCACCTGCTCCCCGTCCCCATGTCCACAACTGACCGAGGCAGAGAAGAGCAGAGAGGATGGACGTCATGGCGTCTGCTCTGAGGGCTCCTGCTCTGCTGATGGAGGAGGCCTGGGCCTGAAGGACAGAGACGCACAGGATGTGGCGAATCAGGAGCTGCTGCCGCCCTTCCGGGTTTTTGCAGCTGGGGACCCACAGCCAGGGGACGGCCCCTTCTCTGGCCTGGCTCTTTGTTTTTCCCATGATGAGGGCTCAGGAGGACTCCAGGGCCTCTGGAGACACAGCCCATATCTGGAGTCTCTTCTGACTCCCAGGATTCTCTGCCGGGTCTGAAATCCTGCTCCGGGACCCAGGTCCTTGTCTTGACTCGATCCTCTGAATAGAAGTTACTAATTTCCTCCCATGCACAGAATTGACTTTTGGTCTTTGACTCGTCCATAAACAAATATTTATTGATCACCTACGACCTGCCGAGTATTTGTGCCTGAACCAGAAATACATCCATGATCGATCCAGGAGACCCATCACCTGTATTTTGAGAATTCTTCTTGGCAGAGTATGGGCATTCGAAGGCTAATATTGCACTGACTTTACTTACAAAGGAGAAATGAGAGAAAATGTGGGACAATCTGGGGACCATGACTAGACTGTGGTTGAGGGGATGGCTGTTTGAAGAGTTGGAGTCCGAAGAGGTGGGAGTGAGAATATTCTTGACAGGAAGGAACATTCTAGAGAACCCTAGAGACATCGAGAGTCTCTGGACAACAGTAAGAGAGGGTGAGGTGGTGGTTGGTCATAGGCGTGCGCCCCTCCACCCCCCGCCCCACCATGCAAGGATGTGGGATTCTGTCTATAAGGCAAAAGGAATGCATAGGAATGGACTGTGATGCTCAGCCTGAGTTATGAAGATCGTATGGGCCATGTATTACAAACGAACCAGAGAAATGAAATGCGTGTCAATCAAAGATAACATCAACTGTAACTGAGCTCCAACCTTGAGTTTCCAGCCATGTCCCATGAATGTTTTACATGGATTTACCACACAATCCTTGCATAGCCCTGAGCAGTCACAACACGTGTGCAGGGAAGAGAAATGAGAAGAAGGAACATCAGTCTTGCTTCTAATCCTGTGCTTTAAGCTGTGGGCTTGGGAAGGAGCTTGCTAGTCCTATAGAACTCTAAGAAAGCAGATATGGGCTTTCAATATTCAATAGTAGATGGTGTGAGTGTGCGTGTGTATGTGTGTGCATCAGTGTGTGTGTGTGTGTGTGTGTGTGTGTGTGTGTGTGTGTGTTCATGGGGAATTGCACCTGTCTGGTTGAAGGAAGCAGAAGTGAGAGCTGAGGTTGGAGGGTCCCATCTGGATGATCATGAACAGCCTTCCATTCAGAATGAAGAGTCTGGATTCACCCTGAAGACAGTGAGGACCATGGAAGGATTCTGAGCAGAAAATGGACAGATTCTGAAATGAAGTGAGATGCCTATGTGGAGCGTGAACTGGAGAGGGGAGCTAAGAGCTCAGGAAGGTGGTGGACATGACCACTGCCTTGGGGGGTGTGAAGGTGACCTCCCTGCCTGGGGCCCTCAAGACAGTGAGCCCAGGGGCGGGGGAGGGAGGAGCCTGGGGGCTGCACAAGATGCATCTTCTCCCACAGAGCAGCTCAGCACCTTCTCCTGGCCCTGGGACACAGGTCCTACGTCTCACACAGGTTCCACCTGACTTTCTGTCTCTGTGAACAGCAGGATCTCTCCACGTCCTGGGGCCCAATTATCTGAGTCATTTCTGCCCCTTCAGAGCACCTTTGAGGCCGGATGTCACCCTCCTCTTCAAAATGTGAAGAACGTCCACGTTTCAGAAAAAAAAATGGCATTCATGAGAGTCCTGTCCCAAGGCAGTAACACACACAGAGAGACACACTTTAAATAACTATTGTGGCTCTACCACAGCCTGAATGGTTGGGGGACACTTGAGCAGCCTGCTTCCTCTCTTGGTCTCACTTCCCTCATTTGTAGCCCCGTGATACCGACACCACTCCTACAAATGTGGTGAGAATTCACCCTACCTGAGATATGGGGCAATGGAAGCCAGCCTTTCAGGTTTAGATGGAGATGGTGGCGGTTTGAGAAATTGAAAAACAGAGGCCTTGTCCAAAGGAGCAGAAGGAAGACTCCAGATCAGATTCCTCATGTGGAGTCACCTGAATCATGACAGACCCTTGCCGTGCAGTGGGAGGGGGCGGGGATCATGGTCTTTCCATCAGGTGGTGCTGGGCCAGTCGGTGAGTCTGTGGGACATGGTGAAGTTTCATGCCTACTTCATGTCTAGACTGTTATATTTAGTTTTCTAAACTCTACAATCACATATTGATTTTTTTAATAATTTTTCTATTTTATTTCTTTTATAACAAGTTCTTTTTTCTTGTTTTGTTTTGTTGAACATGTCCTTCACGCTCAACACACCAAGAGGATAAAAGGTCTATATCAGATTCAAACATACTTGTAGTGAAGGTAAACCATTTTGAAATTTTAGACTGAGAAGAGACTCTACACAAAACATATGAAAGTCACATGCTCATATTTCTAAGCCCCTTTTGTAAGAAATTGAAGGGACACGAGAAAGAGGCATTTCTAGGCGCCCAATGGATGGAGGGTGGAGCTGTCCATGACGCAGTGCTGAATTCACACCACCTCTCAAGATTAACATACAAAAAGGGCAGAATTAGGGGAGATGGTTGGTGGTCCAAGGTCACACCGGCATTCCTGGTCAAGGCTGGGCCAGGTCTGGGTCAGCACGACCTCTTGAAAGGAGGTGAGCCCTAACCAGTTAGGCTCAGGGGATAGAGCGTCAGCCTGCGGACTGAGGGGTCCCAGGTTCGATTCCGGCCAAGGGCATGTACCTTGGTTGTGGGCACATCCCCAGTAGGAGGTGTGCAAGAAGCAGCTGATCAATGTTTCTCTCTCATTGATGTTTCTAACTATCCCTCTCTCTTCCTCTCTGTAAAAAAAATCAATATAATATATTTTTTAAAAAAAAAGAAAGAAAGAAAGGAGATGAGCTGTCCTGACTTGTGGATTCGTGATGACAACCTTGAATTTTCTTTGTAAGATCAGGTTGGTGCTGTTCATCCATCAGGAAAAGGCATGAACTCCCAGTGGAAGTTTTTGTTTTAATATATTTTTATTGATTTCAGAGAGGAAGGGAGAGGGAGAGAGATATATATAGAAACGTCAGTGATGAGAGAGAATCATTGATGAGTTGCCTCCTGCACATCCCCTACTGGGGATGGATCGCACAACCCAGGCATGTGCCCTTGACCAGAACCGAACCTGGGACCCTTCAATCCACAGGCTGATGCTGTATCCACTGAGCCAAACCAGCGAGGGCCCAGTGAACGTTTTTTACAGCAGAGTCTCCGATGACTTATTTTTCAGGTGTTAAAGGGACACTCGTCAGACAAGTTCACAGGATGTGGTGGGCAGGGTCCCCACAGAGCACAAGGTGCCTGTCACACAGGATATCATCTCTTATCACCCCAAAAATAGCAGGTGCTGAGGGTCTGACTTGAGCCACATCCCTGAATAGGCCTCTGTCTAGACTGCCATATTTAGTTTCCTAAACTCTACAATCACACGTTGATTTTTTTAATAATTTTTATATTTGACACTATCACAGATGGCCCTCATTATCTGCCCCTTTGCCCACCTCTACCCAACCCCTGCCTGCCCCCTCCCTTGTCCTTCACCACATATTGTCTGTGTCCATGGGCTATGCATGTATGTTTTTTTGTCTAATATCTTCACCTTCTGTCATCCAGTCCAAGAGGCAATTTGATTCTGCATTTCGAGAAGAGAAGAAAACCTACAAGATCTGTTTTGTTGTTGTTGTTGTTTTATTGAAATCATCTCTTGTTTATGGGTCAAAACTCAGTTTCCTTAGAGAGAGAGAGAGAGAGAGAGAGAGAGAGAGAGAGGGAGCTCATTATTGGTGTATAAAAATGCCATTGATTTCTGGATAATTTTGTATCCTGCTACTTTGCTGAATTCATTTATTAAGTCTAGTACCTTTTTGGTGGGTGTCTTTAAGGT
Source organism: Plecotus auritus (assembly GCF_963455305.1). Lineage (NCBI taxonomy): Eukaryota > Metazoa > Chordata > Mammalia > Chiroptera > Vespertilionidae > Plecotus > Plecotus auritus. Next base: position 4,774,238 of record NC_137785.1, on the reverse strand, counting down.
TTTCTGTGTGCAATATCATGTCATCTGTGAATAATGCGAGTTTTACTTCCTCCTTTCCAATTTGGATGCCTTTTTTTTCTCCTTCTTGACTGATCACCGGGGCTAGGACTTCCAGCACAATGTTGTGAATACGAGTGATGAAAGCAGACATCCCTGTCCTGCCCCTATTCTTAGAGGAAATGGTTTTAGTTTTTGCCTATTGAGTACGATGTTGGCTGTAGGTTTGTTATGTATGGCCTGTATTATGGTGAGGTATGTTCCCTCTATTCCCACTTTGCTGAGAGTTTTTATCAAAAATGGGTGCTGGATTTTGTTGAATGCTTTTTTTTTTTTTGCATCTATTGATATGATCATGTGCTTTTTTTATCCTTCATTTTTTTATGTGACACATCACATTTATTGATTTGTGAATATTGTACCAACCTTGCATCCCTGGAATAAATCCCACTTGATCATGGTGTATGATCTTTTTAATGTATTGCTGGATCCGATTTGCTAATATTTTGTTGAGGATTTTAGCATCTGTGTTTATCAGGGATTGGTTCAGTGGAGAGAGCATCAGCCTCTGGACCAAAGGGTCCCGGGTTCGATGCCGGTGAAGGGCAGGTACCTCGGTTGCAGGATCCTCCCTGGCCCCAGGCCCTGGTCAGGACTCGAGCAGGAGGCAACCCATCGATGATGTGTTTCTATCACATCCGTGTTTCTCTCTGTCTTTCCCTCTCTTTTCCACTCTCTCTAAAAAAAAATCAATGGAAAAATATCCTCAGATGAGGATTAACAAAAAAATATAAAATAAAGTAAAGCAGAATTGCATGTGGACAAGAATTACCATGGCAACCAAACCCCAGGCAAACTTCATGGCAGACAAGGGGTTGCTAGGGGCTGAGGAGAGGGGAGAGTGGGGAGTGACTGCTTAACATTCCTGGGTCTCCTTGGAGGGAACCAAAATGGAACGAGATGGAGGTGATGGTTGCTCCATATTGCAAATGTCCTCAAGGCCACGGGATCCCACATGCTTAAAATGTTCTGTTATGAATTTCACCTCAATAATATACATAAAGGAAGTGGTTTGGTTCCTGAAAACGCTCTTCACTGCCTCAAAAGCTAAACATAGGATCCAACAATGGCACTCCTACATTTATAACCAAAGGAATTGAAAGCGGGGACTCAGAGTGGCCCCATATTCACAGCAGTATTAGTCACAATAGCCAAAAGGTGGCAACAGCTCAAATACCCACTGACGTGAATGACTGAATAAAACGTGGTCTCTTCATACGATGGAATATTATTCGGCCGTTTAAAAAGGACATTCTTGCCCTAGCTGGTGTAGCTCAGTGGATAGAGCGTCAGCCTGCGAACTGAAGGGTTCCGGGTTCAATTCCAGTCAAGGGCACATGCCCGGGTTGTGGGCTCAATCCCCAGTAGGGGGTGTGCAGGAGGCAGCCGATCAATGATTCTCATCATTGATGTTTCTCTCTCTCCCTCTCCCTGCCTCTCTGAAATCGATTAAAAATATATATCTTTTAAAGGGACATTCTGACACATGCTACAACATGAATGAACCTTGAGGACACGGTGCTACGCAAAATGTGCCACGCGCAGAAAGATAAATATGGTATTGTTAGGAGACGAATCCATAGAGGCAGAAAGTAGGTTAGAGGTTACCAGAAGCAGAAAAAAGAGGAAGTGGGGAGTTGTTGCTCCATGGTGATGGCGGTAATATTTAAAGGATATAACGAATGCAATTAACGCACAGAGTCGCACAGCTAAAAATGGTAAATTTTAGCCAAAACCGGTTTGGCTCAGTGGATAGAGCGTCAGCCTGTGGACTGAAGGGTCCCAGGTTCGATTCCGGTCAAGGGCACATAACGGGCACATCCCCAGTGGGAGGTGTGCAAGAGGCAGCTGATCGATGTTTCTCTCTCATCGATGTTTCTAGCTCTCTATCCCTCTTCCTTCCTCTCTGTAAAAAATCAATAAAATATATTTTAAAATTTTTTTAAAAAATAAAAATGGTAAATTTTATGTATAGATATTTTACCACATGAGAAAACACCCCCCCCCAAAAAAAAAAAACTAAGGGAGGAATTGGCCCGGCCAGAGTGGCTCGGGTGGTTGAGTGTCATCCATGCACCAAAAGATTGCTGGTTCGATTGCCAGTCAGAGCACATACCTGGGTTGTGGGTTTGATCCCCAGTCCGGAGCCTATAGAAGGAAACCAATTGACGTGTTTCTCTCACATTGATGTTTCTCTCTCTCTCTCTCTCTCTCTCTCTCTCTCTCTCTCTCTTCCTCTCTCTAAGCACGTTCTTGGGTGAGAGTTTAAAAGAAGGAGAAGGAGGAGGAGGAGGAGGAGGAGGAGGAGGAGGAGGAGGAGGAGGAGGAGGGAGCCAGCAGGTATGTTCAGTGGTTGAGCACTGATCTATGAACCCAGGGGTCATGGTTCGATTCCGGGTCGGGGCACATGCTCGGGTTGTAGGCTCCATCCCCAGTGAGGGGCATGCAGGAGGCAGCTGATTGATGATTCTCTCTCCTCATTGATGTTTCTATCTCTCCCTTCCTCTCTGACATCAATAAAAACATATTTTTTAAAGGGAGGAATTCTGAGTTCCTTCACGCCTTTATTTATGTGTGTGCCCACCCACCCACCCACCCACGGAGAAGGAAAGGGGCGTGGTCTCTGCATGGCGGGCACCTGCCTCTGGCTCCGTTTTCTTCCAGGGACTTTCCCATTCCTGTCCTATCTGCCAGGCCCGGTTCTCTGGTCCCTGGACCGCCCTGAGTCTTCCCTGTACTGCCTGGGGCGCCTGGGAAACCCCACCGACAAGGGGCTGCAGGAGAGCTGGGGGGTCCAGGAGAGGGCCACGTTCACCATTGCGCACGTGGGTGCACCCACCGCGGGGCCTTATCGGTGCCAATACAGGAAGGCGCGCCGCCGGCCGGAGCACAGTCAAACCTTGGCCCTGGTGGTGACAGGTGGTGGGGGGGAGGAGGGGCCTCAGAGGGATCATGGGGGACCAGTCCTTGGGTGTTTTTTTTTTCTTTTTCTTTTTTTCCTTTTTTAAAAATGGATCTTTCTGGCCCTCGCCGGTGTGACTCAGTGGATAGAGCGTCGGCCTGCAGACTGAAAGGTCCCAGGTTCGATTCCGGTCAAGGGCATGTACCTTGGTTGCGGGCACATCCCCAGTAGGAGGTGTGCAGGAGGCAGCTGATCGATGTTTCTCTCTCATCGATGTTTCTGACTCTCTATCCCTCTTCCTTCCTCTCTGTAAAAAATCAATAAAATATATTTTTAAAAAATGGATCTTTCTGGCCCTCGCCGGTGTGGCTCAGTGGATAGAGCGTCAGTGTGCGGACCACAGGGTCCCGGGTTCGATTCCAGTCAAAGGCACGCGCCTCCGTTGCAGGCTCCTCCCCAGCCCGGGCCCTGGTCGGGGTACATGCAGGAGGCAGCCCATCGACGGGTTGCTCTCACACCGATGTTTCTCTCTGTCTTTCCCTCTCTCTTTTCCACTCTCCCTAAAAAATCAATGGAAAAATATCCCGGGGTGAGGATTAAAAATAAAAATCAATTTTTTTTTTAAAAAAAAGTGTCTTTATTGTTGAAAGTATTACAGATGCCCCCTTTGTGTTTTTCCCATGGACCCCCTCCACCCTGCACTTTTCATAGACTTTATTTTCATTCTTTTCTAAATAAATGTATTGGGGTGACATTGGTTACTAGGACTTTGTTTTTAGAACAGTTTCAGATTTACCAAAATTAAGAAAGAAAAAAAAAAATATATATATATATATATATATATATATATATATATATATATATATGTGTGTGTGTATATATATATATATATGACAGAGCCCTGGCTGGTGTTCTCAGTGGTTAGAGCATTGGCCCAGGCACCAAAGGGTCATGGGTTCAATTCCCAGTTAACAGCATGTACCTGGGTTAACTGGGAATCGGTCCCCAGCCCTGGTTGGGGCACCTGTGGAAGGCAACCAATTGATGTGTTTCTCTCACATCGATGTTCCTCTCTCTCTCTCTCTCTCTCTCTCTCTCTCTCTCTCTCTCTCTCTCTCTCTCCTGGTCCTTCATTCCTCCCTTTCATTCTCTCTAAAAATCAATGGGAAAAACTCCTCCTCGGGTGAGGATTTAAACAAACAAACCAACAAAATGGTACATATATTTGGTCTTTGTCCAGTTCCTGGCACAAAACTCTTAAAACTCCTGGAAAGTCCACCCTGCTGGTGTCATGGAATTGCTTGGTGGTTTGGGGGAGAGGGAGGCAACCCACATATTGTCACTGAGAACAGAATCACGTGGCTCTTCAGGCTTCAAAGACCAGAGCTCTAGCTCTTTTCCTGTTTTGTTTGTTTGTTTGTTTGTTTATTTATATTTTATTTTATTTTAGTTAATCCTTGCCCGAGGATATTTTCCCAGAGTGGAAGGGAGAGGGAGAGATAGAGAGAAACACCGATGTAAGAAAGACACATCGAGCCCTGACCGGTTTCGCTCAGTGGATAGAGCATCGGCCTGCGGACTGAGGGGTCCCAGGTTCGATTCCGGTCAAGGGCATGTACATTGGTTGCGGGCACATCCCCAGTGGGAGGCGTGCAGGAGGCAGCTGATCGATGTTTCTCTCTCATCGATGTTTCTAACTCTCTATCCCTCTCCCTTCCTCTCTGTAAAAAATCAATAAAATATATTTTAAAAAAAAAAAAAGAAGAAAGACACATCGATTGGTAACCTCCTGCACGGGCCCTGACCAGGGCCTGGGGCTAAGAGTGGGAGGAGCCTGCCACCGAGGTACATGCCCTTGACCAGAATTGAACAGGGACCCTTCAGTCCACAGACCGACACTCTGTCCACTGAGCCAAACCGGCTAGGGCAGTATAGCTCATCTTTTTTTTTTTTTTTTTTTTTTAATTCAAGAGTTTTTACTTCTTGCGGGGGGAGAGGGTTTGGGCAGACTACACAGAAAACCTTGAATATACATGGGCCTTTTTATTTGGCCAGGCACTGCTTTAGGGACCTTTCGTACTCACCCAATCATCGTCAAAACCCAATAAGTAAGTCACCTCTTTTTTTAAGGCTGAGAAAACGGAGGCACAGAAATTTCAAGTCTTTTTGCCAGGACTCCATCGTTAAGATTCCATGATTTTTGCCCGTTATTCCACAGCTAAGGTTACATGAGCCTAGACTGCAACAGAATTAGCTGCCTCCAGGGTCCAAGTTCTTCAGCACGAGGTTATTCTCCCTTTCTAGTTCTAAGAATATTCTATTTTTCAAACCGAGTGTGGTATACACATGCATATTAGACTTATTGTTTACTAGAGGCCCGGTGATTGAGATTCGTTCACTGGTGGGGTGGGGAGGGGGGGTCCCTCAGCCTGGCCTGCACCCTCTTGCTCCTGCGTTGAGCATCTGCCCCCTGGTGGTCAGTGCGTGTTATAGCGACCGGTCGTTCTGCTGTGCAGTCAATTTGCATATTAGCCTTTTATTATATAGGATACCTTTCATATACTGTATTACAGATGACACATATATGAAATATTTCACTTAAACATATAAATGCTTTTACATCTTTATGCCCTCCTCCTCCTTCAGGTTCCAGCTGGCTATCCAGGGCCTTGGCATTGGGCAGGAACATAATGAGATGCATTGAGAAACAACAGTGGAACAGTAGAGAGCCGTTACTCAGAAGGCTGAGGAGAGAGAAGCTTTTCTCACTCCTGTCACATTTGGCTTTCACTTCCTCTCCTAGAGTCCCCCAGACAGCACCCGATGAAAACAAGGAGAGGCCGTTATTCACAATCATGTTAAGGGACATCATTGAGACAACAGATCCCTGACACATCCTTAGACTGACCCACCTCTGATTTTCTTTATTTTTTTTAATTTTCTTAAATTTATTGGGGTGGCATTGGTTAATGGGATTGTACTGGTTTTGTCCGGCCGGTGTAGCTCAGTGGTTGAGCATCGACCCACATACCAAGAGGTCACAGGCTTGATTCCCAGTCAGGGCACATGCCAGGGTTGCCAGCTCAGTCTCCAGTGGGGGGCGTGCAGGAGGCAGCCCATCAATGATTCTCTCTCATCATGGATGTTTCTATCTCTCTCTCTCCCTCTCCCTTCCTCTCTGAAATCAATAAAAATCTATTAAAAATATACATTTTTTAAAATATACTTTTATTGATTTCAGAGAGGAAGGGAGAGATAGAGAGAGAGAGAAACATCCATGATGAGAGAGAATCATTGATGGGCTTGCCTCCTGCACATCCCCCACTGGGGATCGAGCCCACAAGCCGGGCATGTGCCCTTGACCGGAATCGAACTTGGGACCCTTCAGTCCACAGGCCGACGCTCTATTCACTGAGCCGCACCAGCTAGGGTTAAAAATATATATTTTAAAAAATAAAAATAAAAATGAGCTCCCATTCCTGGGCTCCGGAGCTGAAAGGATATGGAACGTGACCAGTGATGGTCCATCCCCTTTGAATTGTGTCTCTGGGCACCCTGAGCCAAGACCACATGGTGCAGAACTTGATCCGAACGGGCGCAGCCGTGCTGGTGCTCCTGGCTCTCTCGGCCACAGCGGCTGAGAACTGGCGCAGCCGTAAGGTTTCGCACGGAGGACACTGGCGAGAGGTGCCTGAACTGAGACTGAGGGATCAGAAAAGCCAGGCAGTGTAGCCCTGTAGACCTGCAGGCAGAGAACATCTGTGACTGCGGAGTCCGGCAGCGCACACGGGAGGAAGGGACTCTGAGGAGTCCGGATCCGCTTTCAAGCCAATCGAGTGGTAGTTTCTCGTATGAGCCTGATGTGTTTGCACCCCACCTACCGGAACGTGGGTGAGAAAATTCTCACCTGTGGCCTCCGTGTAACTCATTTCCTGTAATTAAAACAAAACACAAAAAAAAAGGTAACGCAAAGCATTCTCAATTCTCCTGGCTGTCTCTTTTCACCCTCCCGTTTTTATTTCCTGTATCTTTCTTGTTGAGAGTATTACAGATGTCCCCTGCATTTTCCCCACTGACCCCTCCACCTAGTTCCCGCCCCACCCTAAGCCTTCACCACGCTGTTGTCTGTGTCCTAAATGCATGTAAGTTCTTTGGTTAATCTCTTCCCATCCCCCCAGCCCAGGGGTGGGCAAACTTTTTTTTTTTTTAAATATATTTTATTGATATTTTACAGAGAGGAAGAGAGAGGGATAGAGAGCTAGAAACATCGATGAGAGAGAAACATCGATCAGCTGCCTCCTGCACATCTCCCCCTGGAGATGTGCCCACAACCAAGGCACATGCCCTTGACCGGAATCGAACCCGGGACCCTTCAGGTCCTGACGCTCTTTCCACTGAGCCAAACCGGTTTCGGCTGGGCAAACTTTTTGACTCGAGGGCCACAATGGGTTCTTAAACTGGACCGGAGGGCCGGAACAAAAGCATGGATGGAGTGTTTGTGTGAACTAATATAAATTCAAAGTAAAGGAGCGGAGGGGAGAGCAAGAGAACCCTCCACTCTTTCGGCTCCGAGGGCCGGATAGAACAGCTTAACGGGCCGGATCCAGCCCGCGGGCCGTAGTTTGCCCACGGCTGCCCCAGCCCCTTCCCTCTGAGATTCGTCAGTCTGTTGCATGCTTTCATGTTCTATTTTATCCGTCAGTTTATCCTGTTCATTGGATTCCACGTATGAGTGCGATCATGTGATATACTTGTCTTTCTCTGACGGGCTTATGTCCCTTAGCATAATGCTCTCCAAGTCCCTCCGTGCTATCTCAAAGGGTAAGCGGTCCTTCTTTTTCACAGCTGCATAGTATTCCATGGTGTACAGGTCCCACCGCTCTTTTATCCACTCATCTACTGGTGGACACTTGGGCTGTTTCCACATCGTGGCTATTGTAAATAACGCTGCTCTGAATATAGGATTGCGTGTACTCTTTCTGATTTGGTATTTTGGGATTCTTAGGATATATTCCTAGAAGTGGGAATTCCAGATGGCAGTTCCGTTTTTTAATTTTTTGAGGAAACTCCACACAGTTTTCCACAGTGGCCGCACCAGTCTGCATTCCCACCAGGTGTGCACGAGGGTTCCTTTTTCTCCACATCCTCGCCAGCACTTGTCGTTTGTTGATTTGTAGCCATTCCAGCAGTTCACCCTTTCTTTACAGAAGATCAGTTGGCGTTTCGGTCCCCCTGGTCAGGACGTATGTGGGAAGCAACCAATGGATGTGTCTCTCTCACATCAATATTTCTCTCTCTCTCTCTCTCTCTCTCTCTCTCTCTCTCTCTCTCTCTTCCCACTCCCTTCCACTCTCTCTAAAACTCAACGGGGGAAAAAAATATCCTCAGGTAAAGATTAACAACAGCAACAAACAAAAAACCCATAGCACAGAACCAGCTTTCTCACCTGCATGAGCTGTGTTCTCGCTATCTACATGCGGTCAACGTGGAAACTCTGATGCGTAGCCCTGGCTTCTCACCCACTCCTTCCTGTGCGCCCATCAAGACTAAGGTCCCCAAACCATGTAAAACAGGAAGTTAGCTAGAAGCACGCAACCTTCTTCTTGGTGGGTCCTATGTTGGAGACGCCTCTATGGGAAGACAAGACGGACCAATCCAACAAGTGACCCTTTCCCCCGGGGGGGAGAACAGTGCTTGCGATTTTAGGTCAGACTCCGCCTAGGAGTTCAATCAGGAGTGAACATCTCTGTTTCGATTTTTTTCCCCTCAAGGTAGCCTTTGAGCAACATGTTATCTACACAAGGGGCTGACACCTTCCTTCAACATGTTGCGAGAACACCATGGTGGAGACGGTCTAGGGCCAGCCATAGGCAAACTACGGCCCGCGGGCCGGATCCGGCTGTTCTATCCGGTTCTCTTGCTCTCCCCTCCGCTCCTTTACTTTGAATTTATATTAGTTCACACAAACACTCCATCCATGCTTTTGTTCCGGCCCTCCGGTCCAGTTTAAGAACCCATGGTGGCCCTCGAGTCAAAAAGTTTGCCCACCCCTGGATAGAATGGATGGAGTGTTTGCCGACCACGGCCCACGACTATTTTGGACCAACCTGAAACTGTTCTATATTTTGATTGAGGTGATGGTCGCATGGCTGTGCATTTATCAAAACTAGTAGAAAAAAAACTCGTAGAACTAAACATCAACCAAGTGAATTTTACTATCTAAAAAAAGGAAAGTGAATGGAAACTTTGACAGCAACATCAAGAAATACGAACAAAAGCTAATCTATTGGGGAAGATTTTTCTCTTAAAAGTGAGGCAGAATCTAAATGGGCATAGCATTTCACTTTCACAAATTGCTTAAACCCTTTGAGAAAAAAAAAAGCAATGAATGATTTAGACTTTTAAAATATAGTTAAGTATTTTCTATTAAATGCTTTTGATTAATATTTTAATACCAATTTTTAATTGTATTATGTTTTAATATTTAATTTCTCCTTTGTAACAGACTAAAGGGAGGCATTTATGTAAGAAATGGAACTTTTTGGTCTTAAAAAGTTACATTTCACTAAAACATGGTAACAAATCTTTGAAGAAGATGATGCTGTCATTCTATTCTGACTGAACCAATTAACTTTTCCAAGTGTACACATGCTGTACACAGGGGCCCAAGGATAAACACACATTTTTATGAATGATTCTAGCCCTGGCCAACTAGCTCAGTTGGTTAGAGCATTGACCTGATACACCAAGGTTGCCGGTTCCATCCTGGTCAGGGAGCAGACAAGAGTCAACCAATGAATGCACAAGTGAGTGAAACCACAAATCGATGTCTCTCTCTCTCTCTCTCTCTCTCTCTCTCAAAATTAATTTAAAAATAAGAGACCACTAAGTTATTAATTTTGTGCTTCTGATATATGATATTTACTGTATTCTTTGTACATTAGATAAAACAGCAGTGTAAAGATAAAAATTGTTTTTACTGAGCATTAACAACTTAAATTTAAAAAATAGTCAGCTAATCTACCCAAGTTCAGTAAATATTCAGTCTTTTATCATATTTGTGCCATAAAATACTCCAAGGGAAAAAAATCTCTTTTTATATAATTTATAATCCAGATGATATACATTTCTTATTATTGGAGAACATATGGATTTAAATTTGCTCTGCATAAAAAGGTCAGTGTACTATTTTAAATTAAAATTTACCCAAAGCATTGGAAAACTAATAGTAATTCTAAGATTTTTGCTTGAACACCACCTTCTCTAGGCATAATGTCCACATTTCAAAACATAGACGTTGACCCAGAAATGAGTTTCAGACAAGACAGACCATTGTCAGAGGATCGGGTGAGGCCTCAGGCTGTGATCAGACGTGGCGTGAGGACCATGCCCCTCTCCTTTCGCCGCCCGGTGAGAGGCAAGGAAGAGCTGAGCGCCTTCTTGCAAACCCGTCCATCTGAGCGCCCCATGTCGGCAGGCGCTGGGCCTCGCTCACCACATCCTGTGCATCTGCCTGGCCTGGTGGGCTCTGCCTCCACCCCGCTGCTCCTCGTCCGGCCGCCCGGTAGACTCTGCTATGCCGTCTTCACTCCCTGGCCTGCTCTGCCTCGGTGAGTTCCTACGGGGACAGGATGTGGGGTCCAGGGTCCAGGTGGGGCACCCCGGCTCATTGTTCCTATCTTCCAGGACTGTATCTGAGCCTGAGGGTCGGCGCCCAGAACCGTGAGTCCTCCCTTCAAAACCCCAGCGTCACCCTGAAGGGTTCAGGCTGGGCGTAGCGTCCGCGGTTCAGAGTGTAGACGTTGGCCCAGAAATGGGTTTCGGGTGGGGCCGACCACTGTCTCCACCTGAGGACAACCGGAGGGCTGGCCAGCGGCTGGGTAGGAATTGGGGGGGGCGCGGCGGAAGGGGCTTTCTCTGGAGTCCCTCCAGCCTCTGATTCCCTTCCAGAAACCCTCTCAAAGCCCCTCATCTGGGCCAACCCCAGTTTCATGGTTCCAAACGGGGCATCGGTGTCCATCTGGTGCCAGGGGACTCACCGGGCCGTGGAGTACCAGCTACGTTTCGAGGGACTCCCCTCCGCCTTGGTGAGACCGAAGCCCCCTGGTCTGAGGAACAAAGTCAAGTTCTCCATCCGGCCCATGACCTCCTACACTGCAGGGCAGTACACGTGCTTCTATCAAACCGGGGGGCTCTGGTCAGAGCCCAGTGACCCTCTGAACCTGGTGATAACAGGTATGTGTCCCCTGCTCTCGCCGGAGAGTCTCCTCCTCGGCCTGAATCCTGGGGAGCATCCTCATTTATTAATCTCTCTCTCTCTCTCTCTCTTTTTAATATTGTTATTGGTTTCAGAGAGGAAGGGAGAGGGAGAGAGAGCTAGAAACATCAACGATGAGAGAGCATCATTGATCGGCTGCTTCCTGCACTTCTACTGGGGATCTAGCCCGAAACCCGGGCATGTACCCCAACCGGGAGTCGAACCATGACCTCCTGGTCCACAGGTCGACACTCAACCACTGAGCCACCCCAGCCGGGCTATGCTTCTCTTTTAGTCTCTTCCAAACCTCACTCAGACACCGTTTGCCTTGGGGGAGGGCGTTTGATCACTTTCTATAGGGGTTGTCTATTTGAGAGTTATCTCTACGTCCTAGGATCAGATTTGTCTTAGGTCAAGTTCTTCCGGTAAGAGAGGCTGAGATGGATGTTTGTGAGCAAGGAAGGATGACTGGGGTGGGGGTGGGGGGGTGGGCAGCCCTCAGAAAACAGCCCCTGTGATGGATGAGAGACACAGACTGGGCAGATGAGGTGAGACTGGGAGACTTACTCTGAACCCGGCCACCCATATGGGGCTCTCTAGCCCTGAGAGGGCCCTTCAGACTGGTCTCAAATGATGCTAGGAGCCCCCATCCCCCCACCCCAGCATCAGCCAGTGATTGGATGAGAACCCCTCCCAGGGAGGTTCCACCAGGTACCCTTGCTCTCACGGCACTTGGACTCTCGCCCAAGACAGACCTGGAGTCAGAGTCAGGATGCATAAGTGAATTCGGGAGCTTGTGAGGAGGAAATGGCGGCCTGACAAAGTAGAACAGGGTAAACGTGATGGGAGGGAGGGAGGGAGGGAGGGAGGGAGAGAGGAAGGGAGGGAGAGAGGGAGGAGGGAGGGAGGGTAATCTTGGGGTCCCTTCAGCTGAGGAGTGTTCTCAAAGGTAGGCCATTGTGGACTTGCCTGGAGTGCTCATTGAACACAGACAGCTTCAGTACAGCCGTGTTCATGGAAGCACTGTCCACAGTCGCCAAAAGGTAGAAATAACCTAAGTGTCCATCGACAAATGAAGGGGTAGACAAGATGTGGTTTGGCTCAGTGGATAGAGCGTCAGCCTGTGGACTGAAGGGTCCCGGGTTCGATTCCAGTCAAGGGCACATGCCCAGCTTGCGGGCTCAATCCCCAGTAGGAGAAGTGCAAGAGGCAGCTGGTCAGTGATTCTCTCTTATGGTTGATGTTTCTGTCTCCCTCTCCCTCTCGCTTCCTCTCTGAAATCAATAAAAATATTTTTTGAAAAAAAAGATGTGGTCCATCCACACAAGGACATATTGTCCAGACTTACAAAGGAAGGACCTTCTGGCACGTGCCACGATGGGGGTGAGCCCTAGGTGAAATAGGTCCATCTCAAAAGGACAAGTACTGTCTGATTCAACTTCTCTGAGGTCCCTGGAATAGTCTCATTCATGGAGACAGGAAGTAGAATAGAGGTTGGGGGGCGGGGTCAGGGCCTAAGGGGAGGGGAAAGAGGAAGTTGTTGGTTATGGGGCCAGAGTTTCAGTTTTGCAAGATGAAAAGAGTCCTGTGGATAGAAGTGGGCGATGGGGGCACAGCAATGCGAATGTGCTTAATGCCACCACACTGTGCACTTCCAAGTGATCAAGATGGCCTGGCCGGGTGGCTGCGGTGGCTAGAGCATCCTCCCATACACCAAAAAGGTTGTGGGTTTGATTCCCGGTCAAGGCATGCACAGTAGGCAGCCAATCTCTCTCTCTCTCTCTCTCTCTCATCCTCTCTCTCTCTTCCTCATCCTCTCTCTCTCTCCCTCATCCTCTCTCTCTCTCCCCCTTGTCCTCTCTCTCTCTCCCTCTTCCTCTCTCTCTCTCTCCCTCATCCTCTCTCTCTCTCTCTCCCCCTTGTCCTCTCTCTCTCTCCCTCTTCCTCTCTCTCTCTCTCTCTCTCTCTCTCTCTCTCACCCTCGTCCTCTCTCTCTCCCTTGTCCTCTCTCTCTCTCTCTCTCTCTCTCTCTCTCTCTCTCTCTCTCCCCTCGTCCTCTCTCTCTCCCTTCCTCTCTAAAGTAAATGAACATATCCTCAGGTGAGGATTTTTTTTTAAGTGGTTAAGAGGGCCCTAGCCGGTTTGGCTCAGTGGATAGAGCATCAGTCTGCTGACCAAAGGGTCCCAGGTTCAATTCCGGTCAAGGGCACATACCTCAGTTGCAGGCTCCTCCCCGGCCCAGGCCCTGGTCGGAGCGTGTGCAGGAGGCAACCCATGGATGTGTTTCTCTCACATGGATGTTTCTCTCTGTCTTTCCCTCTCTCTTCCACTCTCCCTAAAAATCAATGGAAAAATATCCATTGATTAGGTGAGGATTATTAAAAATAATAATAATAAAAATATTTTAAAAAGTAAAGACAAGGGAAGGAAGGGGTGGGAGGTCTGGGATGCAGGATAAAGACGCCCTTTACCTTCCATCCCCTTTCTCCCACAGGAATGTATGACACGCCCACCCTCTCCGTTCACCCTGGGCCCGAGGTGCTCCTAGGAGAGAACGTGACCTTCTCTTGCCACCTAGAGACGGCAACGACCACGTTCTTTCTGCACAAGAAGGGGCCGGCCAGCCGCCCGTGGCGCAGAGTCGGCAACATTCGGGCAGAGTTTCCCATGGGCCCCATGACCCCAGCCCACAGGGGGACGTACAGGTGTTTCGGTTCTTATAACGAGCACATATGGTCCTTCCCCAGTGAGCCTGTGACGCTCCTGGTCATAGGTGAGGACGCCCCTGGTGTTTCCCCAGGGCCTCTCTGGAACCCCAAGGGACCCCCATGCGATGAGGGCCAATTGAGATGATGGAGAGAGAGAGCTTGTACCTCCTAGCGATGCCTCATCCACGTCCATTTCCTTGAGGCCCGGTTGACTGTTGGTGAGGAAGACTATCAGATGAATAGGCATAGATAATAGGTGGGATGACCAGAGGAAACCCAAAACCCTCACTTTTTCTTTTTTCTTATCTCCATTGTCAGGAGATGCTGGGGTCACTGACCTTGCATCCACAGGACAGCCCTCTTCCCCAGGTGAGTAACAGGTGCTTCTAAACGTGGGGAGGGACTCAGAGCCTCCCAGCGCCATCACCTACAGCTCCGTCGGTCAACCACACAGATGCCCTTGCTCCTGTGACCCTTGATTCCAGCGGGAGGGCACAGACGATGAGTCAGTCACAGCCCATTCGTCAATCAGACAGCTCGTGCGCAGGAAACGGTGGGATGGGAGGAGACAAAGCAGAACCTTGTCGTCAAGGTGATGGGCGAGGCAGGTCACAATAGTACACAGGGTTGTCTCAGCTGGCCTCACAGAGACGGAGGCCTTTGAGCAAAAACTGTGGCTGTCTGGAGAAAGGTTCCAGGAAGATGGCCACTTTGCTCAGTGGTTAGAGGATAGGCCTTCAGACTGAAGAAGGGTCAGGGGTTCAACTCCCGGTCAAGGGCATGTACCTCAGTTGCAGGCTTGATTCCTGGCCCCAATTGGGGTGTGTGCAGGAGGCAACCAATCCATGTGTCTCTCTCACATTGATGTTTCTCTCTCTCTCTTTCTCTCTCTCTCTCTCTCTCTCTCTCTCTCTCTCTCTCTCTCCCCCCCCCCCTCTCTTCCACTCTCTCTAAAAATCAGTGGGAAGAATATACTTGGGTGAGGAATAACAAACAAAAATTTTTTTAAAAAAAGTTTTTTAAAGGAGGCCAGTGGGACTGGAAGTCATGTCCAATGGGGATGGGGTGGGGCTGGGGCAGCTGGTGTAGGACCTTGAGGAAGTGGCAAGCCTGCCTTTTCCTGTGTATGAGGAAGAAGAGATGATATTGATTGACTCACTGAGGAAACAGACTCAGCGAGAAGGCAGGCCTGGCATGAAGAGAGCCCTAGAGCTGAATTCTTCCTCGTGTTCTTCTGCCTTTTGACTCTTCCACTCTACCTGTCAGATGAAGCCGCTGGGGCCTGGAGGGCAGGGCGGGGACCCTGAAAGGCACTAGGAAGCCATGGGGTGTGTCCAAGGGGAGGAGAGAGGCTGGGGTGGAAGAGGCCCACACCATCTCCTTTGCTCCCTTATCCACGTTCCTTATCTCCTGCAGACGATGGGGAACCCCACTGGTCAATCACAAGGAAGGGACTCCAGAAAGGTAAGCAAGCAGCTGGGGATGCAGACTCTAGAGTAGCCGTGGGCAAACTACGGCCCACGGGCCGGATCCGGCTGTTCTATCCGGTTCTCTTGCTCTCCCCTCCACTCCTTTACTTTGAATTTATATTAGTTCACACGAACACTTTATCCATGCTTTTGTTCTGGCCCTCCGGTCCAGTTTAAGAACCCATTGTGGCCCTCGAGTCAAAAAGTTTGCCCACCCCTGACCTAGAGCAAGCATGTCAAACTCAAAGGCTACCACGGGCCGAATAAACAAGGTTTACGTGGATGTGGCCGAAAAAAAACAAAAGCTTCTGTTTTCATAGAAATGTAGGCTTATGTTGATAGAGACGTGCTGAAGACAAAGGGCTGAAATACACTGAGTGGCCAGATTATTATGATCTCGGAACACATAATAATCTTGCCACTCTGTGTATGTGTGTGTGTGTGTGTGTGTGTGTAATATATACATATATATATATATATGTGTGTGTGTGTGTGTATGTGTGTGTGTGTGTGTGTGTGTGTGTGTGTGTGTGTATATATATATATATATATATATATATATATATATATATATATATATATATTAGAGCCCGGTGCATGAATTCATGCATGGGTGGGGTCCGGCCAGCCTGGCCAGGGGGAGGGGACATGGGCGGTTGACCGGCCTGCCTGTTGGTCGAACTCCTGGTCGAGGGGACAATTTGCATATTAGCCTTTATTATAAAGGATATACACTGAGTGGCCAGATTATTATGCGTTCAGAGATCATAATAATCTGGCCACTCAGTGTAAATGAGTCATTGTTAACACAAAATAGTAGAACATTTTAATAAAAATTAATATTTTTCCTTGAACATGAACTTACCAGACACTGCATAACTGCACAAATTAACAAGTGTCACACAAATAAACCTATTTCTCTTGTTCTCCAAAAGCAAAATATTTCCTGTTGCGCACACCCAACAAGTCAGCCCAAGACTAATGACGTGGCCATCAGCTGCTAAAATATTGGCTGCTAGTATTAGTGGAGAGAAATGGTGCGCCTGCGCGTAAGGCGCGGAAGGGAAATGAATGCAACACGATGATAGTCATCAGTCATTAGTGAATGTTGTAGCTCGTTATTAATAATTATGTACAACAGGATATTGTAAAAAGTAAGTTACGAAATTTTTATTAAAACGTTTCTTACATGCCGTTATATTGGCTGGGACACAAAAATATTCGTTGTGGGCCGCATGCAGCCCGCGGGCCACAAGTTTGACACGCTTGGTCTAGGACAGTGGTCAGCAAACTCATTAGTCCACAGAGCCAAATATCAACAGTACGACAATTGAAATTTCTTTGGAGAGCCAAATTTTTTAAACTTAAACTTCTTCTAACGCCACTTCTTCAAAATAGACTCACCCAGGCCATGGTATTTTGTGGAAGAGCCACACTCAAAGGGCCAAAGAGCCGCATGTGGCTCGCGAGCCGCAGTTTGCCTACCACGGGTCTAGGGAGGAAGGCGCTGGCACAGGAAGGAGTAGGGCCTGGGAAAGAGACAGGATGAGATGCTATCGATCCGTTCCTGCCTGTGATCACCGTTCTTCCGACCCCAGATCTGGCTTCCTGGGATTACACGGCGGAGAACCTCTTGCGGATCGGCCTGGGCCTCCTGGTCCTGGTGGCCCTTGTGTGCCTCCTGGCCCACGACCAGCTTCTGAGGAAGAAGACGCAAAGGGGACCCAAAATGGCCTCGAGTCAGGAATGCAGGAGAAGGTTCAGATGGCAAGGAGCCCCGGACGAATGACGGAGAGATGCGGCAGCCATAGGTGAAGCTGAACGCTGACCTTGACCTTGAGCTGGGCGACCTCTATGTTGGAAGGAAACCAGGGGACAGCTGATGAACCAAGGCAGGAGGAGGGATGAAGAGGCTAAATGTCTCCTGCAGGCAGACCCCGCTGTTTCTTGTACGTTCTAAGTGTGTTGTTGTTGTTGTTGTTGTTGAATGTATTGGGGTGACATTGGTTAATAAAATTACATGGTTTCAGGGGTACAATTCTATTGTACGTTGCATCGTGTGTTCATCACCCTAAGTCAAGTCTCATCCATTACCACTTGTCCCTCCTTTACCCTTGCCTACCTTCCCCCACCCCACCCCCTTTCCCTCTACCACCTCCCCTCTGACAGCTGTCAGTTTGTCCTCTATCAATGAGTCTGCGGACTATTGTTTGGCTGTTAAAAAAAATACAACATCTGCCATGGCCGGGGGCTCTGTTGGTTGGAGTGTCTTCCCATACACTACACGGTTGCAGGTTCAGCCCCGGCTGGTTTGGCTCAGTGGACAGAGGATCAGCCTGCGGACAGAAGGGTCCCAGGTTCTATTCTTGTCAAGGGCACATGACTGGGTTTGCGGGCCTGATCCCAGGTAGGGGATGTGCAGGAGGCAGCCAATCAATGATTCTCTCTCATCATTGATGTTTCTCTCTCTCTCCCTCTCCCTTCCTCTCTGAGATCAATAAAAACATATCTTACATAAATATATTCAATGGATGAAAATAAGGAACATTAGCGAGTGCTTTTATGTCAAGCATTTCCCATTTTCTGTAACTGCTTTAAGGACTTGATGTTCCAATAAGGTATTTTTTTATAAGGAAAGGTAGGCGAGGTATTTTTACAGGAAATGCAAGTAATAAATGCAAGGGGGACTTGCAGAACTCTTCATTTTAATCATACTAGTAATAATTCTTATTTTTTAAAAAAAAAAAGAAGCAAAAGTTAAAGCTTCAGAATGTGGAGTCAATTCTGCAGAAGAACATCCGTTTCCCTGGTGTTACGGGTCCCTGGGTGTGGAGCCCAACTCCCCTGAGAAAGGACCCACACCCCCGGTTGGCTGTGCCCCTTCATGTCACTCCTCAACCACTGGAAACTGGTTTCTCACCCCTACTTCCTCCGGAGCTGTTTTCATGACAAAAGCTAATGCGTTTCCTAGAACTTGCCCTGGACACGTGGCCACATCGGAGCCTTTTATCTCTGTCCCCCAGCCGGCTGCCTACGACCACTTCCTCCTCGCCTCTCACTGCCTTTCTCTGCTCATTCTCCAACGGCTCCTGCACCATCCGATTTCCAGCCTCGCCAACACCAGAACTTCGGGGTTCACTGGCAGACCCTCCCTTTCTCCGGACACACATCTGGGTTGATCTCATTGAAGCCCATGGTTTCACTTTCCCCAAGATGAATGCCTGATCTGTTTCTCTGAACCCTGATTTTATTCTATTTTAATTTTTTGCCAGACCTTCAGGTTATTTTTATCAGCTTTCCCCCTGCCCCCAACTAATCTCAATGCATTGTCTTTCCACCTACAAAGGTGTCCCTCTCACTTGTAAGAATTCCCACCCTGTTTTCAGTCATTTTGCTCTGTTCTCTGTACCTACACTTGTGCTTCTGGTCACTGTCAGAAAAATGTGTCACACAAGTCAGCAGGGAACGATACAGTTTATCATTTATGGAGATAGATAGATAGATAGATAGATAGATAGATAGATAGATAGATAGATAGATATAGATATAGATATTTTAATCCTCATCCGAGGATATTTTTCCATGGATTTTTAGAGAGAGTGGAAGTGAGAGAGAAAGACAGAGAGAAACATCGATGTGAGAGAAACACATCAATTGGTTGCCTCCTGCACATGCCCCAACCAGGGTTAGGGCCCGGAGGATCCTGCAACCAAGGTACATGCCCTTGACTGGAATCAAACCCGGGACCCTTCGGTTCCCAGGCCGATGTTCTAGCCACTGAGCCTAACCAGTTAGGGCTAGAGATATATATTTTTATTATTGCTCACAACAAGCGTTCTTATGGCTACTTGTCTTTTGACATTCTGGTCAGGTAGAGGTTATATATAAACTTTTTTTTTTCCAGAAGGTTCAGTACAAGAGTGTATGTTTCTTTTTTATTATTGATTTTGAGAGAGAGAGAGAGAGAGAAACATTGATTTGTTCCTCCACTTATTTATGCATCCATTAGTTGATTCTTTAATATGTTTTTATTGATTTCAGAGAGGAAAGGAGAGGGAGAGAGAGAGATAGAAACATCAATGATGAGAGGATAATTGACTGGCTGCCTCCTGCACACCCCACACTAGGGACCGAGCCCTCAACCCGGGCATGTGCCCTGACTGGAAATCGAACTGTGACTTCCTGATTCATAGGTCGATGCTCAACCACTGAGCCATGCCAGCTAGGCCATTGGTTGATTCTTTTTTTTTTTTAATATATTTTTATTGATTTCAGAGAGGAAGAGAGAGATAGAAACATCAATGATGAGAGGAAATCACTGATTGGCTGCCTCCTGCACACCCCCACAGGGGACCAAGCCCGCATCCTGGGCATGTGCCCTTGACCGGAATCGAACCCGGGAACCTTGAATCCACAGGCTGACACTCTATACACTGAGCCAAACCAGCTAAGGTCATTAGTGGAGTCTTGTATGTGCCCTGATCAGGGATCGAACCCGAAACCTTAGCATATCAGGACAACGCTCCTACCAACTGAACCACTCAGCCAGCCCTCTTTATTTTATTTTATTTTTTTCTGGGGAATCTTTCTTTTTTAACTTTAAAACATTTTTATTCTTCAAGCTGATCAAACTTTACACTTGAAACCTATATCATCTTATTAACCAGTGTCACCCCAATAAATCTAATTTAAAAAGTGAATGTTGATTATATATAAACACTTGAAAGGGTTGTCTGTCTTCTAATAAATTACGGGAGTGTATAATATAATACACACAATATAATATCAGGTCATATAAATAATTTATTTGTAATCACATCACGTTTTCTCTGGTACATATATGTATCAATTGCAACTCACGGCATTTTGATTGACATATAGTCATCGGTAAATACTTTCGACGTCCACGTTCCTGCATTTCACTTGAAAAGTCTCACAAACCCTAACACACATTGTCCTCAACTTGCCTATTAAGCTTCTTTTCCTTTAGATCAGCTATGACATATATATCACCTATGTTTACATGGTAGAAGTCACTTGTTTAACTTAACAAATGAATGTCATTGTTGTGTAAAATGCTGCATTACATATGGTTAACATAAAAAACCAAGATGTCCATGACCATGAGTTCTCTCTCTCTTTTGTTGCTTTTTTGCTCAATCCCTCCACCACCACCTCCAACACCGACCTCCCCCCACCCCTACCACATGTCCCCCCACCAGAGCTGTCTGCCTGCTCTCTACCCATGAGTCTGTCTCTGTTTTGCTTGGTAATTCGGTTTGTTCATTAAATTCTCTATATGAGTGAAGTCAGATGGTGCTTGCCTTTCTCCGACGGGCTTATTTCTCTTAGCGTCATGTTCTCCAGGTCCACCCATGCTATAGCAAAAGGTAAAATTAAGAGGGAATAGAGGGGATAAATGGTGATGGGAAAAAATAAGTATTAAATTTTTAAAAAGAAATAGGAGGTCGAACTGTGAGCAAAACTGAAAAAAAAATTTTAAATCTTTTTCTCTGTTTAGCTTGTTTGTCTCCGTGGTTAGAGCATCCACCTGCGAACCTAAAGGTCCCAGGTTCAATTCAGTCAAGGGCACATGCCCAGGTTGCAGGCTCGATCCCCAGTAGGGGCCGTGCAGGAGCCAGCTGACCCATGATTCTCTCTCATCGTTGATGTTTCTCTCTCTCTCTCCCTCTCCCTTCCTCTCTGAAATCTATAAAAATATATATATTTTAAAAGCAATAAACCTAAAACAAGAGCTCTCCCTGGTTTACAGATGGACTTTCTTCCATGCACGCACCTGGAGACTGATACCACTGGCTTCCTCTTTTTATTTTTTTACATTTTTTTCTCTATTGATTAAGGTATTACATACATATCCTTATCCCTCTTTGCCCTCCCATCCCCCACCCCCACTCATGCCCTCACCCCCTTGGCTTCTGCGTCCATTGGTTATGCTTATATGCACCCTGAACGCTCCCAATCTCGTCTGGCTTCCTCTTTTTATAAACCACCCATCCTACTGAGTTAGCACCTCACCTTTATGACCTCCCTTAACCTTCATAGCTCCTACATGCCCATATCTCAACACACAGTCACACGAGGAGGGTTAGGGCTTCAAGATGTGCATTTGGGGCTGGGGGGAGAGACACACAGTTCATTCCACAGCAGTGACCCTCCTGGGCACTGTATGATGTCAAGCTGCACCCCTGCCCTCTAGCCAGCAGATGCCAGGAGCACACACTCACACCCCCACCAACTGTGACAGCCAAAAATATCTCTGGATAATTCCAAGTGTCTCCTTGGGGACAAAAATCACCCCCCAGATAACCCGTGGTTTAGAAGGCTATAGACAGGGTGATGGGAGAAGGCACGTATGGTGGGAGGGGCCTGCATGGGATCTGGTCGGGCCACAGCAGGGCGAGGAGGTGGTGGCTGTGCTGAGAAGGCGTGATGTGAGACTTGGCTGCAACACCTAGAACACCCACCGCCGGGCAGAGAGCAGCAAGGGCAGAGCCTGAGGTGGGTGCACCCTCAGCTGGAGCAGAGGGAGCTGGGAGAACCCTTGTGAGAGGTGAGTGGAGAGGTCAGCAGGGCCGGGTAGAGAACTTTGAAAAAATGTCTCAGCCTGTTTATCTCTTCCAGCTTTGCTTTACCTCTTTTCACTGGCACGGACCCTAATGCAGAGTTCTCTGGGAAGAGGGGTGTCTCACTCTGAGCTGAGTTTGGAGAATCGCCCTGGACTTGCAAGCCTGCCTTTGCCCTCATTGAGGGGCCCCAGGTGGTTCTTAGTTTCTGGCAAAGGATCGGCTAAAGCCAGGGTTTCCGAGCCTCAGCACTGTGGAAATGTGGGACCAGATAATTCTTTGCTGTCGGGGTGGTGGGGGGGGGCTGTACTGTGCATTGTGGGGTGTCTAGCAGCATCTCTGGAGTCCACCCAGCAGGTGCCAGGACCATCTCCTCCCCGGGTTGTGACAACCAAAAGTGTCCCCAGATACTGAGCTGGGAGAGGGGGAGACTGGCATCACCCTCCGCTGAGAAACACTGCGCTAGAATGAGGTCCAGGCGGCGAGCCTGGGTCCCAGAACGGTACTAGGCATGCTCTAGAGACCCTAAGGACTGCGTTAGGGTGGGAGGTTGAGCAGTGGATCTACTGGTTCCCTCCTTCGTCTATGATGGAATGTTCTACCTCTGCCTCCCCTGTGGTCTATGATGGGATGTTCCACCTCTGCCTCCCCTGTGGTCTATGATGGGATGTCCCACCTCTGCCTCCCCTGTGGTCTATGATGGGATGTTCCACCTCTGCCTCCCTCCCCCCACCGTGGTCTATGATAGAATGTTCCACCTCTGCCTCCCCCCCCCACGGTGGTCTATGATGGAATGTCCCACCTCTGCCCCCCCTGTGGTCTATGATGGAATGTTCCACCTCTGCCTCCCCCCCTGTGGTCTATGATGGGATGTCCCACCTCTGCCCCCCCTGTGGTCTATGATGGGATGTCCCACCTCTGCCTCCCCCCACCGTGGTCTATGATGGAATGTCCCACCTCTGCCCCCCCTGTGGTCTATGATGGAATGTCCCACCTCTGCCTCCCCCCACCATGGTCTATGATGAAATGTCCCACCTCTGCCCCCCCTGTGGTCTATGATGGAATGTCCCACCTCTGCCCCCCCTGTGGTCTATGATAGAATGTCCCACCTCTGCCTCTCTTCCCCACCCCCACCCTGTGGTCAGCATTGTGAATACACCAAATGCCACTGAATTGCACGCTTTAAATGATTAAAACAGTAAACTTGATGTATTTTGCCTCTCTCTCTCTCTCTCTCTCTCTCTCTCTCTCTCTCTCTCTCTCGACATTGCCAAGTATCCCTTATGGGGCAAAACTGTCCTCACTTGAGAACATGAGTGACTAAGTTAAGCCCGTCTACTTCCGTACTTGAGTTAAGAAAGGGTTCTGTGTCGATTTGGGGCCTTTATCTTCCACTTGGGTCGTTCTTTCTCAGCTCATGAAAGTGATGTTTAACCCACAAAATGTGGCAGAGGAGGAAAAATGTGAAAGGTTACAAGATGTGGAAGAGAAATGAGAGGCAGCCGGTCACAGAAAGACAAACACCATACGCTTTCACTTACATGTGGAATCTAAGGAACAAACTAAACCACCGAAGTGGAAACAGACTCATAGACCCAGAGAACAGGCCGACTGCGACCAGATGGGAGGGCCTTTGGGGGCTGGGTGGGAAAGGTGAAGGGATTAAGGAGTGTAAATTAGCAGTTACAGCACAGGGCACATCCTATATAATAAAACCCTCATATGCAAATTGACCGAACAGCGGAACGACTGGTCGCGATGATGCGCACTGACCACGAGGGGGCAAACGCTCAACGTAAGAGCTGCCCCCCGCCCACAGGCCCCAGGCCAGCCAAGGCAGGTACCAGGAGGGAGTTCCCCCCGATTTCCCCACTGGTCACCCTGCAGAGGGAGGCAACCGTCGGCTGTGGCAGGGGGCGGGGCCAATGAGTGGGTGGCGCCAGGCCAGCCAAGGTGGGTGCCAGTGGGGGCCCCCCCGACTGCCCCACCAGTCACCCACAGATTGAACCTGATTACCAGCCAGGCCTAGGGACCCTACCTGTGCACGAATTTCATGCACCGGGCCTCTAGTAGTCAATAATGTTGTCATAAATATATGTATGGTGCTAGGTGGATACTTGAAATATTAGGAGGGGATCACTTCAGAAGTTATATGTCTAATTATTATGTTGTATACCTGAAACTACTATAAAATACTGAATATCACCTGTAATTGAAAAATACAATAATTCTCCAGCCGGTGTGGCCCAGTGGTTGAGTGTCGACCTATGAACCAGGATGTCACAGTTCGATTCCAGGTCAAGGGCACATGCCTGGGTTTCCGGCTCGATCCCCAGTGTGGGGCGTGCAGGAGGCAGTCGATCAATGATTCTCTCTCATCACTGATGTTTCTTTCTCCCTCTCCCTTCCTCTCTGAAATCAATAAAAATGTATAATTTTTAAAAACTTGGTGGAGCCCTAGTGGATTTGCTTAGTTTATAGAGCATCAGCCTGCAGACCAAAGGGTCTCGGGTTTGATCCCGGTCAAGGGCACGTACCTCAGTTGCAGGCTCCTCCCCAGCCTGGGCCCTGGTTGGGGCTCGTGCAGGAGGCAACCAATCGATGTGTTTCTCTCACATCAATATTTCTGTCTTTCCCTCTCTCTTCCACTCTCCTTGAAAAATCAATGGAAAAATACCCTCGGGAGAGGATAAACAAAAAGATTTTTGAGGGAAAATAGAAATGACTCACTTTTATCAGTGTCTAGGAATTAGTGCTCAAAGAATTTAATTTTTTGAATTTACTTTCTAAAGGACGTTCTGAAGTGGCTTTGCTGCTTTTCTATGAATTACCAGCAATAGGTTGTGGATCACAGAGGCTGTGTTCTCCCTGGAAATGGGTTGCACACAGGGAATTATTGAAAGTTTAAAGCGAACTGTGATGTGATCAGATCTGTGCTTCATCAATAACAGAATTGATTAGCTCTGGCCAGGTAGCTCAGTTGGCCGGAGCATCGTGACACGCTCCAAAAAGTTTCAGGTTCGATCCCCAGTTGGGGTGAGTACGGGAGGCAACCAATCCATGTTTCTCCGTCTCCCTTCCTCTCTAAAAATCGGCGAAATATCCTTGTGAGGACTGAAAAACAACAGGATAGATTAGAGCAGGGCTGGGCAAATTAGGACCCGTGAGGCAAATGTGACCCCTTGCCTGTTTTTGTAAATCACGTTTTATTGGAACACAGTCACGCCCCCTCATTAACATATTGTCTACGGCTGCTTTTGCACTGGAACAGCAACGTTGAATCATTGTCACCGTGACCATGTAGTCTGCAAAACCTAAATATTGGCTATCTGGCCCTTTATAGGAAAAAAAAAAAAACTTACCAACTCCTGCATTCGAATATCATAAACTACACCAATCATGGCGACCCATGGGGCTACTATTAAGTTAGGCCAGTGGTCGGCAAACTGCGGCTCGCGAGCCACATGCGGCTCTTTGGCCCCTTGAGTGTGGCGCTTCCACAAAATACCACGGCCTGGGCGAGTCTATGTTGAAGAAGTGGCATTAGAAGAAGTTGAAGTTTAAAAAATTTGGCTCTCCAAAGAAATTTCAATTGTTGTCCTGTTGATATTTGGCTCTGTGGACGAATGAGTTTGCCGACCACTGAGTCAGGCCAAGAAATACCTGAGGTGGCACAGAAAAACAGGGGGAGAAAAATCAACCATCATCAACGTCATTAGTATTTTTTCCTAGACTAAGTATGCCAAGCGTCAAGTTTATGCTAAGTTAGCTTTGGGGCATATTGATACATGCAGGTTCACCCCAACCCATGGGGCTCCGTTGGTTGGAACTTCATCCTGTGCACTGAAAGGTTTGATTCTGGTCAGGGCACATGCCCGGGTTTCCTGTTAGATTCCATAGTCAGCAAGGTTGTGGAAGGAAACAGATTGATGTTTCTCTCACTCGTTGGTTCCTCTCTCTCTCTCTTTCTCTCTCTCTCTCTCTCTCTCTCTCTCTCTCTCTCTCTCTCTCACACACACACACACACACACACACACTCACACACAGACACACACACACACACACACATTTCCTTCCCCTTCTCTTAAAAAAATATATATGCATGTCCTCAGGTGAAGATTTAAAAAAATTAAAAATTGCCCTCACTGGTGTGACTCAGTTGGTTGGGCATCGTCCTGTGCACCAAAGGGTTGCTGGTTCCATTCCCCGCCAGGGCACATGCCCGGGTTGTGGGCTCCACCTCCATTAGGGGGCATGCAAGAGACAGCTGATCTATTTTGTTCTCCCATGGATGTTTCTCTCTCTCCCTTCCTCTCTCTACAAAGCCGTAAAAGATCAAATAAAAGAAAGGCAGCTTCAAACATTGTGCTTTGCCTTTTATTATCCCACATCCTTGTGAAAAAAGAAAACAACACAGACATTTGACATCAAGTATGTAGGTGACTCGTACAGAACAACTTCCTATACACTGGAGAGCAGAGAGCGTCGGCTCCCTTCTCCACTTTGACCCAGTAATTAATATTGACCGTCAGGTCTCCGCCAGAGAGACTAGCAGGCCAGAGAGACTAGCAGGCCAGAGAGACTAGCAGATAACTGGAAAGTTATCTTGGGGCGTAAAGAAAGGGAATTCGCAGTAGAAGGAGCTGGCCGCTCGGGCAGCCTTGCAGTCGATGTTCAGCTTGGGGTTGCTGTCTCTCACTTCCTTCAGCAGCTTCTGGGTCTGGGCGCTGGATTCGTCGGCCCTCAGCCGGAGCCTCTTCAAAGGGCTGGGTCTCTGCTTCAGGGCCTCGAAGAGCACGGTGATCCCACTCTGCCCCAAGGAGTTCTGGCCCAGGTCCAGGACCTCCAGCCTCTGGTTGCTGGCCAGGGCAGACGCCAGGTCCTGCCAGCAGAAAGATGGGAGGGAGCAGCCACAGAGCCTGTTGAGGAAGGAAAACGGGTGCCGATCACTCTCGAGGAAACAAGTCCTTATTGGGACCCTGCTGGGAGCCAGCCACGCTCCGGCCTGCAGGGGACCTGGTAGTGAAATGGGGTAAATTGTTTTCTCCATAGAGCTTATTTTAGGGACATAGAGTATTACAGAGGTCCCCTTCCCCCTCCCCCCCCCCTTACTCCTCTCCCTGTCCCGCCCCCCTTACTCCTCTCCACCCAGTTCCTGCCTTGAAGACCATATGAACAGTTGTTGGGCTAAGTCAGCCAGAGAGAAGGATTAGGTAGGTTGATGGTGGTCAGTGAATTTTGTTGTTGTTAATTCTCCCCCAGGGATATTTTTTCCATCTATTTTTAGAGAGTGGAAGGGAGGGAAGAAGGGGAAGAGAGAGAGAGTGGTGTGTGAGAGTCACATTGATTGATTGCCTCCCACACACACCTGACCATGGCCAGGGATCGAACCTGCAGCCCAGGTTATGTGGCCTTGACCAGGAATCGAACCCACAACCCTTTGGTCCATAGGTCAACATTCTAACCACTGAACATACCAACCAGGGCAGTCAGTGAATTCTTCCTTGGGAAGATGATACAAGAAAAAAAACAAAAAACTAAAGGACAATGTAGCTGAGATACTAAGCTGCACCTCCAAACTAACAAGAAGCAGTATGGGCACCTACATCCACTCCTCCAGGCCCCGAGTGCCTTTGTAACCACCCACTTACCTGCATATCACATTCTCTCCCTCTCTCCTCCCCCCCTCCCCCAAACTATCTCCGAGAGTTTAACTAGTTCCAAAACACCTAGAACAGGAGCAGAAGGACCTACCCCAGGCATTTGAGGTTGCATCCTGGCTTCTTCAATGCCTCACAAAGAAACCACAACCCAGTCGCGATGGGGTTGAGACTCAGGTCCAAGAGGGTCAGGCTGGAGTCTCCTTGGAGAAAGTCAGAGATGTGTTTGCAGCCGCGTCTGGTTATGCTGCATTGGCACAACCTACGGAAAAGACGGTCAGAAGAAGAGGGGTCTTCTGCCTGGAGCCATATACTTCCGGTTAGACGTGTGCATAACAGACAAATGGAATGATGGTTACGTTATTTCTACCTGCCTGGGGGGGGGGTCGAGGGTGAGACTCACCTTTGCCTGCCTCCTTTTATTTATTTTTTAAATACATTTTTATTGATATCAGAGAGGAAGGGAGAGGGAGACAGAGAGAGAGAAACATCAATGATGAGAGAGGATCATGGATCAGCCACCTCCTGCACGCCCCATGCTGGGGATGGAGCCTGCAACCCAGGCATGTGCCCTGACCGGGAATTGAACGGGGATCTCCTGGTTCCTAGGTCCATGCTCAACCACCGAGCCACACCGGCCAGGCTGCCTCCTTTTATTATAGATAAACATACGCATACCTCCTAAGACGTGGGTATTCCTAGAATAGTAACGTATTATAGGTCAACACCTTGGGCTCTGGGTACAGACCAACCTGAGACTGAATCTGAGTTCTAGCTCATTTTTATTTTCTCCAGGTTTCAATTCCAGTTCACATTCCATCATTCATATGTGGAATCCAATGAACAAAATGAACTAACACGCCCTAGCCGGTTTGGCTCAGTGGATAGAGTACTGGCCTGTGGACCGAAGGGTCCCAGGTTTGATTCCAGTCAAGAGCACATACCCGGGTTGGGCACAGGGGGACTGGGTAGAGTGGGATTGAGGGAAAGAAAAAAAAAAAATCTCATGGACACAACAACAGCGTGGCGATTGCTGGGGTGGTGAAGGAGGTCTAGGAGGAATAGATGGTGATGGGTGGAGACTTGACTTGCAGAGTTGAGCACACAGTACAGTGTATGGATGATGTGTTATAGGACTGTGCACCTGAAACCTGTGTGATTTTGTTAACCAGTGTCACCCCGATAAATTCAAAGGAAAAAATTTAAAACAATAATAAGACTGTCTACATGTCATATATGAAATTTTTGTTCTTCTAATGAATACTGTGTAGGAGAGATTATTTTTCTTTTCATTGTCTCTATCCACTACTATAAGCTGAATACTTGGGTTTTTTTCCATTTTGGACTTAAATGATTGGGGCATGTCTGGATTAAGGTCTATTATTTTTTGTCTTTACCTTTTAAATGTCATTTTTCCACTCCAGTTGACATACAACGTTATGTTGGTTTCAGGTGTACAGCCTAGTGGTTAGGTGTTGATATACCTTACGACGTGACCTTCCTAGTAAGCCTCATACCCGCCTGGCACCATCCATAGTTATTGCAATATTATTGACCGTATTCCCTATGCTGAACTTTCATCCCTGTGATATACCCTAGCCCAATGGTCAGCAAACCCATTAGTCAACAGAGCCAAATATCAACAGGACAACGATTGAGATTTCTTTTGAGAGCCGAAAACCGACTTCTGCGCATGGGCCACGAAGTTTCAATCGCCCTGTATGTGCGCGCCCGCACGTGGTATTCTGTGGAAGAGCCACACTCAAGGGGCCAAAGAGCCGCCTGTGGCTCGCGAGCCGCGGTTTGCCGACCACGGCCCTAGACTGAGACATCAGGTGGGTGTCTCCAGGGTCGTGCCAGGAGCCATAGAGATGACTGGCAGGCAGTTTTTCAGAAGAGCAACAGCCCCAGAGAAATCAAAACGGGATAGAACTTCTGAGCAGAAACAGGACTCCAACTCCACACAGCCTCTGGAATGTTGCCCGCCTGTGATGGTAACAGGCACAGGCGGTCCCTGCTGGGCTTGTTCCCAGGTAACAAGGTCAGTGAACCACAGCCCGTGGGTCAATCCAGCCCATCACCATTGGGCTGTGTTGTTTGTGTCTTTTTCCATTGGGATGATGCTGGTTTTCAAAACCATACAGATTTCAAGCGTACAACTCAACAAAACCTCCTCTGCACACTGCCTCATACAACCATCACCCAAAGCAGTCTCTCTCCGGCCCCATTCCCTTTGCCCACCTCCACCTACCACCCCCCGCCCCCCGGCTTTTTTTGTCAATAACGTTTTATTGGAACACGGCCACACTCATTCCTGCACGCGGTTACATGGCGGGGGCCGAGTTGACGAACTGGAACGGAGACCCTATGGCCCACAATGCCTCGCATGTTTTCAATACGGCTCTTTGCAGAAAAATAAAGATTCCAACCCATACCCTGTCACTCGATCCACTCCCAATTGCAGGAAGAAGTGTGTTATACGAAGTCGAAGAACACCCAAAAGTGTCAGAACCGAGAACCTAGCTCCTATCCCAAATTCTCAGCGTGGGGAGAAGCCAAAAGGTCCACTCGGCCCTGAAAGGCAGGCAAATATTAGCGTCTGTTTCTACCCAAGCGTTCCCTAATTTGCAGCAGGCAGGGTCTTGCCGGTTGCTTCAAGTAGAATTATTAAGTGGTGTTATGTCTGTCCTACATGTCCTACGTACACACACACACACACACACACACACACACACACACACACACACACACAGGACCAATGGGGACTTACACCAGGGTCTGTAGCTGACATTCCGGGTAACTCAAACCCTCGCACAGAAGTCTCACCCCACCGTCTCCAAGGTTGTTCCTGGCCAAGCACAGGTGTGTCAGCCTCTGGTTGACAATCAAAGTGGAGGCGAGCTCCTTGCAACAGACTTCAGTCAGGTGACAGT
Source organism: Plecotus auritus (assembly GCF_963455305.1). NCBI lineage: Eukaryota > Metazoa > Chordata > Mammalia > Chiroptera > Vespertilionidae > Plecotus > Plecotus auritus. The sequence goes on along the minus strand of NC_137785.1, from coordinate 4,743,668 downwards.
TTTCCAACCTGCAGAAGCACCACACCCACGGTGAGGCAGGGAGATCATTTCCAAAGCACAACCTTCTCCGGGAAGAGCTCTTCTGGTTCACTCCCCCCGCCCACACACACACACCCTCTCTATCTTGAGCCATGAGGGACCAGAAAGGAGAGAAGGGCAAGCAAAAATGTAGGATTCATCCACCTGGGACCAGAAACGGAAATGAGGTATCCCCTCACACCTGTCAGAATGGTGACCATCAATAAACCAGGTGTTGCCTACATCACTAGGGTGTCCAGCAAATAAGGGTGTTCCCATCGCTCTCCTCTAGGTGGTCCCAGATCTAAACACAAAGGTGCCCCGTGGGAGAAGAGGAAGACACTTACGACAACCACTGTAGGAAGCAATTTGGGTGCCTCAGGCTCCCGCACAGCAACTTGACGCCCTCATCCCCGAGCTCACTGGCTGTGAGGTCCAGAGATTGCAGGGACTGGTTGACTTCGAGGGCCAAGGAGAAGTCATTCAACTGCTGAGTGAAATCAGAACAAGACCCCAACCTGTGGGATACATGGGGGGAAGTCATTCTCCTGGGAGGACAGAGACCCTACAGGCTCATGCTGCCTGCCAAGACTGTATCCTGGATGCTCATCTCATTCTACTTCAACATGTAGCCAACCCTGGCCTAAAGGATTGGAGAAAGTGGATCTCGTTGGCTTTTCTTCAAATATCCCCATGGCCGTTCAATCACTGTCCAGCCTCCTCTCAAATCTGTAATACAATTCTGTGTGAAGTGTCACCAACATGACCTGTTATTTTTTTTGCTTCTCATTTTTTTAATATGATCATCACATTCTCTGCCCGAGTCTGTCTTATTCTCACTTGGGTCTAGATCAGCCGTGGGCAAACTACGGCCCGCGGGCCAGATCTGGCTGTTCTATCCGGTTCTCTTGCTCTCCCCTCCGCTCCTTTACTTTGAATTTATATTAGTTCACACAAACACTCCATCCATGCTTTTGTTCCGGCCCTCTGGTCCAGTTTAAGAACCCATTGTGGCCCTCGAGTCAAAAAGTTTGCCCACCCCTGGTCTAGATATATGATTCTATAGGGGAGCCCTCGCCGTGTGGCTCAGTTGGTTGGAGTTTCGTCCCGTACACCAGAAAGGTTATGAGTTCAATTCCCGGTCAGGGTACATACCTAGGTTTCAGGTTTGATTCCCTGGCCAGGGGCTTATGGGAGGCAACCGATTGATGTTTCTCTCACATCACATCTCTTTCTCCCCCTTCCTCTCTCCAAAAATCAATTAAAAACATATCCTCATGTGAGGATTTTTTAAAAAATAAAATTTTATAAAAGGATTCTATAGGAGGGGAAAAAAAAAAGTTGATGCCTGATACTCAAAAAGTTCAACTTCACAAGTTATTAGGGAATATGCAAATTAAAACAATGAGTTACAATTTGACCTGAGGCAGCCAGGTCCAAAACTCTGTCCAGGTGTTGAGTTTAGGAGTTGCAAGGATGAGAATTGGGAACCCCCTCTGTGCACTGGGAGGACACGGAGGGAATCCATGAATCCGTTCTCTTGAGCTCTGAAACCCGGCTACCCCTACAGACAGATCAGAGCGTGGGACTCCAGGACAACCTTATTGTCCGACTTACTCTGTGCAAGATCTTTGCAAGTTAATAACGAGGTATCACCTCACACCTGTCAGGATGGCTGCCATCAATAAATCCACACACCACACATGCTGGCGAGGGTGTGGAGAAAAGGACACACTTGTGCACTGTCGGTGGGAATGGGGACTGGTGCCGCCATTCGGGAAGACAGTATGGAGTTTCCTCAAAACATTGAAAACGGAACTGCCGAGTGACCGGAGGATCCCACTTCTGGGAATGGATCCTACGAATCCCAAAACACCAACTCAGAAGAATATATGCACCCCTATGTTCATAGCAGCATTATTTACAATAGCTAAGATCTGGAAGCAGCCCAGTGCCCATCAATAAAGGAGTAAAAAAAAAAAAAAAAAAAAAAAAAAAAAAAAAAAAAGCTGTCGTACATTTATGCAACGGGATATTTTGCAGCCATAAAAAGAAGGAAGAAACTCTTACCTTTTGCGACAGCATGGATGGACCTGGAGAGCATTATGCTAAGTGACATGAGCCAGTCAGAGAAAGACTCAAATACCATATGATCTCACTTATGTGTGGAATCTGATGAACAAAATAAACTGATGAACAAGCTAGAACCAGAGGCGCGGGTGCATGGAGCAGACGGACAGAGCACCAGAGGGGACTGAATGAAAGAAGCCGACGAGATTAGACAAAAAACATAGGCATAACCCATCGATACAGACCACAGTGTGGTCATGGCCAGAGAGAAGGGGGCAGGGCCTGCGTGGATGTGGGCAAAGGGGGAGGGAGAATGGGGGACACCTGTAATAGTGTCAACAATATAAATAAGTAAAGGGAAAAAAACGCTGCCCTAAAGCTGGGTGATGACAATCAGAACGATGTGATGGGTCTTCACTGACGAAGGGGCCTCTCCAGACGGAGTGAGCCACCAGGAGCCTGGATGCTTCTAGGCTAGGGGGTTATGGAGTGGGCAGTTCAGGTCGAGGGCTGCTCTGGGTCACAGCAGAAAGGCAGCATGCCGCCGGGAGTGCCACGTGCCTACGCTTAGAGGATGCCACAGAGGTTTGCGTGTTCTCTTTGCGTTGGAGGCTCCTTACTCGGCTGGAGAGAGTGTAGAGGCTGAAACCCCGCCCCCATGTGGTGTGATAACCAATCAGAGTCCTGCTCTGTTCCTGACAGCGATGTGAGAAATACCTGAGGCGCTGCAGCCCGCGCCCTGTACCTGAGATACTGCAGGTTGCACCTCCGGTGCTTTAGGGCCTCACACAGCAGCAGCAGCAGCATGCTGTCGCAGTGCACGCTGCCTTCCAGGATCAGGTGCGTCAGGGTCTTCTTACCCACCAAAGCCAGACAGAAGTCCCGATAGGCGTGCACCGGGGAGACGTTCTTAATCCTGGGAAACACAGAAGGGAGGGGTCCCATCTTGGCTGCTGAAATTGGTTGGTGCTCTGGACCCCGAGTGAGATGGGACGTCACACGCCAGGATGGGAAAGGGGAGATGGGCCCTGCACACCGAAGGGTCATGGGTTCGATTCCCATCCCCGTAGGGGTTGTGCGGGAGGCACCAATGGATGTCTCTCTCTCTCTCTCTCTCTCTCTCTCTCTCTCTCTCTCTCTCTCTCTCTCCACCCCCCCCCCACTTCCATTCTCTCTAAAAAGAAAACCAATGGAAAAAATATTGTCAGGTGAGGATTAACAAGAAAAGAAAAAAAGGAGAAGATGGTCTGATACACTGACTTGAAGAACAAGCCAGTGGAATTAATAGCTGGAAAAAAAAAATGAGGGGCTGTGTGTGGAAGAAGTATAGGGTGATGGGGAAAGACAGAATCTTTGCCCATGGATTCCCCAGATGAAATACCCCTACCCTTGTTTGTTAAATATTTTTATTGATTTTTTAGAGAGGAGGGGAGAGGGAGAGAGAGAAACATTGATGTGAGAGCACAACATCGATTGGCTGCCTCCTGCACGCCCCCTACAGGATCGAGCCTGCAACTCAGGCTGTGCCCTGGCTGGGAATTGAGTCAGCAACCTTTTGGTGCACAGAACGCTGCCCAACCAACGGAGCCACATCAGTCAGGGATCCTTATTTTTTGTACTAGAGGCCCGGTGCATGGATTCCTGCACCCATGGGGTCCCTCAGCCTGGCCTGTGGGGATCGGGCGAAACCATTGTCAGAGGGTGCAGGCCAGGCCAAGGGACCCCACCGGTGCACGATAAAGCTGGGGAGGGACCGCTGGAGGGCTCCAGGGCATGTACGGCCATCTCACCCCGTCCCAATCAGCCGGACCCCAGCAGCAAGCTAACCTACCAGTCAGAGCGTCTGCCTCCTGGGGGTCAGTGCACATCATAGCGACTGGTTGAATGGTCGGAGGGACAATTAGCATATTAGGCTTTTATATCTATGGATTGTATCAGTTCCTTCAGCATTCAGCTCACACACTTCTTCCCCAACCCCTGAATGCCTACTGCCTTCTTCTGGTAAAAATAAATCACTTTTCCCTATACCCCCAGGGGGTCCCTGTATTTCTACAAAGCAGTACTGATGTAGGCTACAGTCAGTTAAGGTTTCTAAGCTAGCAAATAAATTGGAGACTCCCTGAAGGTATGGACCATTCTGAGTTGTTGTTTTTAACTCATAGACACAGATAACAGTATGGTGGTTACCAGAGGGAAAGGGGGGTGCAGGGTAGTCAAGGGTAAAGGGTGTCCCCCCCCAAAATGCATATACACACTTGAATAATTATAAAGGCAGTGTTTGTTGAAATACATTTCATTTTCAAAACTGAGCTGTCAACTGTTAAAGTGTAATATACATTTGGGGGCGGGGGGGACGCCCTGTATATGGTAATGGAAGGAGATTTGACTTTGGGTAGTGGCCACAAAATGCAATATGCAGATCATGTAACATAGAAATGTATGCCTGAAACCTATATAATCTTGTTAACCAATGTCACCCCAATAAATCTAACAAAATATAAATAGTTTAAAAATGCACCCACAGTAGATATTTGCATACATCCAAGCTCTTGGCCAGATTTCATGAAAAGGACTCAATGTGACATATGAGTCTCCCACTAGCCACCTTAAAGGATAAAAACCCTTTCATTTCTTTGTATTCTGAGCACCTGACTGGTCAGAGGCTGGTCAGGCATTTGAATATTGCCCTCACATTAAAACACACACACACGTGGCCCTAGCCGGTGTGGCTCCGTGGACAGAGCATCGGCCTGTGGACCGTAGAGTCCCAGGTTCGATTCCAGTCAAGGACACGTACCCTTGGTTGCAGGCTCCTCCCCAGCCCGGGCCCTAGTTGGGGCACCCGAGGGAGGCAACCAATCGATGTGTTTCTCTCTCATCGATATTTCTCTGTCTTTCCCTCTCTCTTCCACTCTCTCTAAAAAAAATCAGTGGGAAAATGTCCTCCAGTGAGGATTAAACACACACACACACACACACACACTCACACGCAAGGACGGCCATTGCAAGGTGAGCCGAGCTTCTACTTACACCACCTTCTGGAGGTTACAGGTGACACGGGTTATCTGCTCACACAGAATCCTCACGGAAGAGTGGCTCAGGAAGCTCTGGCTCACTTCCAGAAACGTCAGGTTCTTGTTGGAACTCAGCACAGAGCAGAGCTCCGTCCAGCGACAAAGAGCGTGATGGTCCTGCTGGGACCTAGCAGGAAGTGACAGAGACGAGCGCCTCTTAACAGTACAGCCCTGGCCGGGTAGCTCGGTTGTTTAAGAGCATCGTCCGGATACACCGAGGCTGCGGGCTCCATCGCCGGTCAGGGCAGAGGGTGGAGGAAGGATGGGAGGGAGAAACAGGGGACATCTGTCATCACGTCAACCATCAAAATTAAACTTTAGCCCTGGCCCGTGTGGCTCAGTGGATGGAGCGTGGGCCTGTGGACTGAAGGGTCCCCGGTTCAATTCCAGTCAAGGGCACATGCCTGGGTTGTGGGCTCCGTCCCCAGTGGGGGGCGTCAGGGGGCAGCCGGTGGATGGTTCTCTCTCATCATTGATGTTTCTATCTCTCTCCTTCTCCCTTCCTCTCTCTGAAATCAATAAAATATGTATTTTTAAAAAATATTAAACTTTAAAGAAAGAAACAAATCCAGCCGGCGTGGCTCAGTGGTTGAGCATCAATCTATGAACCAGGAGGTCACGGTTGGATTCCCGGTCAGGGCACACGCCCGGGTTGCGGGCTCCATCCCCAGTAGGGGGCGTGCAGGAGGCAGCGGATCCGTGATTCTTTCATCATTAATGTCTCTCTCTCTCTCTCTCTCCCCCTCTCCCTTCCTCTCTGAAATCTATAAAAATATTTTTTTAAAAAAATAAAAACAAGTGGAGTAGGAAAGGCGAGTCCTTACCGCTCCGCCCACATGCCCGGCTCCCAGACGCCGTCGTTCTCCAGGAAGATCCCCTTCTCCACCTGCAGCGAGAGCCTGCGCAGGGCCTGGCCGTGCCTGAGGCAGAAGGCCGCTTGCACGAGGTCCCGCTCGCTCTGCAGGTGCAGGGCCAGCTCCGTGACGGGCGCCAGGGCCTCCCTCACCAGCGCCTCCTCCTGAGACTCGTAGAGGCAGCGCATCAGCTCCCTGGTGTCCGCCCTGGAGGACAAGGGCCAGTCCCGGGCGCACGTCACTCGCAGCAGCTCCTGCCTCACGTCCAGGGACACGCGGCAGCCGAAGGTGGCCTCCAGCTCCCGGGCCCGCTCCTGGTTGGCCAGGCCGAACAGGAAGTAGCCCACGCGGGTCAGGCTGGGGTTCCGCAGCCGCTCCTCCTTGGAGAGCAGCGCACGCACGTCCCCGATGTCCTGCGCGCAGCAGCCGCCCGCGTCCCCCCGCCCCGCGCCGTCCAGCAGGTAGAACAGGGCGGCCAGGAACTGCTGGACGCTGAGGTGCAGGAAGGCGTAGCAGCCCTCGCAGTCCGCGTCCGCCTGCAGGGCCTTGCCGTCCAGGAAAGGGCGCAGGTCGGACTCGCTGACCCCCAGCTGCCCGAGGTCTTCGCCATCGAACAGGGACGTCTGCGCCCAGACGCCCCGGGCGGCCAGGAGGCTCAGGGCGTGGAGCGCAGTGGGGAGGCGCGGGGCGGGGCCGCAGCCGGGGGTTGGCGGCGGGCACTGGCCGCACAGGAAGCGCAGGAACAGCGAGGTGGGGGTCCGGCAGGTGGGGGCCGGGTCCTCCCCCTTCTCCAGCTGCCCCTTCAGACACGTGCACACGACCCAGCACACGGCGGGTGCCGCGCCCATGTGGAACAGCGCCGGGCTGCCCTTCATGCCCTGGAAGGCGCGCAGGGCCTGGTCCTGCTGCTCGAAGTGCTTCAGGAAGTAGCCCCTGCGGTCCGCCTCCAGGAAGCCCTCCACCTCGATGAACAGCGGCTGGTCCACCAGCAGCCGCAGCTCCCCCAGGGCCTCGGGGCGCGTGGTGACCAGCAGCGTGGCCTTGGGCAGCAGCTTCCTCTTCAGCAAACTGCCCAGCAGGACGGGCACGGGCTTCGGCTTCTTCCAGTCGCCACAGATGTCATGGATGAGGGACCCCGAGGGGACGCGGAGCTCGTCGAAGCCGTCGATGACAACCAGGATCTTCTGCCCCTGGGCGAGGACCTGGGGGCCGGCCTCCTGCGCGTCTGGGCACTTCCTAGCCAGGAGCTCCGCGAAAGTGCAGGCGCCCTGGCGGCCCAGCTCCTTGCAGCTGAGGTAGAAGGCGGAGTGGAGTGTCTCGGGGAGGTGGTCCTGTGCCCAGTCCAGCATCCACTTCTTGGCCAGCGTGGTTTTCCCCACGCCCGCAGCGCCCTGCAGCACCACGGTCAGCAGCCTGCGCTGGGAGGATGTTTTGAAACTGGAGAGCCATGTGAACTTCTGGCCTCCCTCGATGATTTTATAGTGCAAGTCATCGCCAACTCCATCCCAAAATGTGTGCTTCCAGATAGAGCAGAATTTCTCCATCGCGTGGCTGGGGCTCTCTCCTTTCCACCTGGAATGAGAGGCAATGGGGGAATGTTGGCACACCAGTCACTCTACTTAACCAGAACATACACTTTGTAACGGACCAGAAATGAGGAAGACCAGGAAGGAATAAATTGTCTCGTACTGTACCAAACGTTGAACGTGTAAGACAGTCTCTAAGACAGTATTTACCCACCTGGCATCTCTTTTTTATTTTTAATATATTTTTATGATTTCAGAGAGGAAGGGAGAGGGAGAGAGAGAGAGAGAGAGAGAAACATAAATAATGAGAATCATTCATCAGCTGCCTCCTGCATGCCCTGCACTGGGGATCGAGCCCACAACCAGGGCATGTGCCTTGACCGGGAATTGAACCTGCCACCTTCCAGTGTCCAGGATGATGCTCAACCAATTGAGCCACCCAGCCAGGGCCATCCATCATCCTCTGTCTCTTTTTAAACTATAATTGGTATATAATCCACATTGGTTCTATCCGTTTCAAGTAACAACATATCCATTCCACATTTATCCAGGGGTCCTCAAACTTTTTAAACAGGGGCTCCAGTTCACTGTCCCTCAGACCGTTGGAGGGCCGGACTATAGTTTAAAAAAAAAAAAAAAAAACTATGGACAAATTCCTATGCGCACTGCGGGCCCGGGACGAGTTGGCTGCTAAGCAGGACAGGCAGCGGCACCCGGCGGGCCGGATAAATGTCCTCGGCGGGCCGCATGTGGCCCACGGGCCATAGTTTGAGGACGCCTGCACACTGTAATTCCCGCAGGTGAAGGGGTTGAGAAGTACAGATTGGGAGTTACAGAATAGTCACGGGGATATAAAGTACAGCACAGGGAATATAGTCAATAATATTGTAATAACTATGGATGGGGCCAGGTGGGTACTGGCAATATCAGGGGGAAGGAACACTTTTGTAAAGTACATGATTGTAGCCACTATGCTGGACACCTAAAACTAATACAACATCATGTTGGATGCAAGCTGTCATTTAAAAAGAGCAACAAAAATGCAACTGAATTAACACACTATGCCACAGACACGCGGGAAGCCACTGCTTGCCAATACTATCGTGAAAGTGCACCAAGGAACGCAGAGGGCCGATGGACCTTGAGCATTAGAGAGCTGACGCTAAGCACCGATTGTTCGTGTTGAGATGGCGGTGGCTCGAAGCAATTTCCTGACCGTACTGATCTTTACAGACCTTAGATTTGGTCTGTCTGCTACCTGTTTGCCATGCTTTACTGAGGGCAAGATGTGTATCTAAAACTGAATAAAAAGCGGATAAGCCCAGGTCTCAGTGTGCCTCTTCAAGGAAAAGGCTCCACCTGGTCCCCACCCCTTAATAATTCATATTTGTGTCTAGTATTTTCATTTGTGTGTTGGCCCCTCCTTCAGATCCTGAACCCAAACATGCAGGTCACATAACATACAGATGCTGTATCATAGAATTGTAAATTTGAAACCAATGTCACCCCAATAGATTTAATATTTAAAAATTCAAAAAATTTTGTTTCATTTAAAAAGAACAAATTTGCCCAGCCAGTATAATTCCATGGTTGAGAATTGACCCATCCACCAAGAGGATGCCAGTCAAGGCACATGCCCGAGTTGTGGGCTTGATCCCCTAGTGAGGGCACCATGCTGGAGGCAGCCAATCAATGTTGGTATTTTTCTCTCATCAATGCTTCTCTCTCTCTTTCCCTCTCCCTCTAAAATCTAAAATCAATAAAAATATATTTTTTAAAAAAGAACATATTTGCCAATGATACATCTGATAAGGGGTTAATTTCCAACATATATGAAGTACTCATACAATTCAACAAAAGGAAGACAAACAATCCAATTTAAACATGGGCAAACGACCTAAATAGACACTTCTCCAAAAAGGACATATAAATGGCCAAAAGTCATGAAAAAATGCTCAATGTCACTAATCATCAGAGAGATGTATATTAAAACTACAGTGAGGTATCACCTCACACCTGTCAGAATGGCTACTATCAATAAATCAAAAAACAGCAAGTGCTGGCGAGGATGTAGAGAAAAGGGAACCCTAGTTCACTGCTGGTGGGAATGCAGACTGGTGCAGCCATTGTGGGAAACAATATGGAGTTTCTGCAAAAAAATTAAAAATGGAACTTCCATTTGACCCAGTGACCCCACTTCTAGAAATATACCCTAAGAATCCCAATACACCAACTAAAAAGAATAAATGCATCCCTATGTTCATAGCAGCCTTATTTACAATAGCTAAGATCTAGAAACAGCCCAAGCACTCATCAGTAGATGAGTGGATAAAAAAAGCTGTGGTACATTTACACAATGGAATACTATGCAGCTGTCAAAAAGAAGTATCTATTACCCTTCAAGACAACATGGAGAGACCTGGAGATTACTATGCTAAGCAAAATCAGCCAGTCAGAGAAAGACAAATGTCACATGATCTCACTTAGAGGTGGACTCTAATGAACAAAATAGAACCAGAGGCATGGAATCATGGAACAGACAGACAAATTTCAGAGGGAAGGGGGCGTGGATGGGCAGGAAGAGATTAACCAAAGAACTTATCTGCATATATGCATAACCCATAGACACAGACAATAGTGTGGTGAAGGATTGGGGTGGGGAGGGAACTGGATGAGGGGGCAATCAGGGGTTCCAGGAGACATCTGAAATACTCTCAACAATTAAGAAAAAAGAATCTGTGCTCTCCATCACTGATTCATGGCCTCAACCAATTAAATAAAAACAAATTAAAATCTTTACATCCTCAGGTGTTAAACGGGCAACAGTAGGGATGAGCCACAAGATGAAATGCAACTGTTTAGCAAAGACAGAGAGGAAATTACATCCAATCAGAAGATGGGGGGGGGGGGGGCGGGAAGAAGATGGATCATGCAAAATGTTTCAAAACACAATGGATAAAAAGAGCTCTTGATCGTTCTTCCTCTCTAAAAATCAATAAAAATACACTGAGTGGCCAGATTATTATGATCTCTGAACGCATAATAATCTGGCCACTCTGTGTGTGTGTGTGTGTGTGTGTGTGTGTGTACACACACATACATATATACATATATATTATATATATTAGAGGCCCAGTGCATGAATATATATATACATATATATATATATATACACACACACACACATATATATGTATATATGTAGGTATATATATATACATACATATATATATTATATATATTAGAGGCCTGGTGCATGAATTCGTGCATGGGTGGGGTCTGGCCAGGGGTAGGGGACATGGGCAGTTGGCTGGCCTGCCTGCTGGTCGAACTCCTGGTTGAGGGAACAATTTGCATATTAGCCCTTTATTATATAGGATAGACACTGAGTGGCCAGATTATTATGCGTTCAGAGATCATCATCATATGGCTACTCAGTGTATTTTTATTTAATGTATTTAATATTTAATATTAAAATGCTCATGCTAAAATGTAAAGTCAAAACAGAACAAAAACTATCAAGGCACACACTCAGCAAGACCTCCATCTCCTCCGATGGAAAAGTCACGGACACATGGGCACCCCCGGGGCCCCAAAGACCGCGCTTGAGTATCCGCATCATGGATGAGTTTGTCCTGATGGAGTCCTTTTTCAGTGCTGTCTTGAAGCAGCACGCATTGGGTTTCGTGAGGAAGAAACTTAAAAGGGAGACTGGGCGAGCATTACGCTGAGCGAAATAAGCCAGGCAGAGAAAGACACACGTCACAAGATCTCTCACTTATAGCTGGAGTCTAATGAACCAAATAAATCGATGAGTAAAACAGAACCAGAGGCATGGATGCATGGAACAAACAGACGGACAGATCTCAGAGGGAGGGGGGTGGAGGTGGGGTGGGAAGAGATTAAACTACGAACTTATATACACATCTGCATAACCCATGGACACAGACAACAGGGTGGTGAAGGCCTGGGGTGGGGCAATGGGGGGAATGGGGACATCTGCATTAATGTCAACAATAAGATTTTTTAAATAAAATAAAAACACTAAGCAACCAACAGGAGTGAATTACTGTTAAGCCAACCCCACATTTTTTGCAGGTTTCACCGGTTTTTCCACTAAAGCCCTTTTGCGTTCCAGGAGCCAATCCACGTGGGATTTGGTCACATTGGTATTTCCATTAGCCTCCATGTCCTCGTGTAACAAGTTATCCGTTATAACTGTAAACCTATCGCTCTCGACTAATAAAATATCTATTTTTACATAATGAAAAAAGTGGGGGGAACACAGCACGTCGGCCACTTTTTCAGGTTCCGATTGAAGGAAGTGATTTGGGGAAGGTGGTGGGTTCAGAAGTTAGACGCCAGGCTCGTGTGGGCCGGGACACACGGGTGCAGCGAGGACTTGGAGGTGAGAACAGCTGCTCATAGAAACCCCATTGGGGGCGTGAGAAACTAGGTCCGGCTGTGAGAGCCCACAGGGGGAGCTTGACCAGCAGACCAGCAGAGGGGAGAATGAGGTCTGATAGAATTTATTTAGTTAATCCTCACCTGAGGGTATTTTTTCCATTGATTTCTAGAGAGTGGAAGGGAGAGGGAGAGGGAGAGGGAGAGGGAGAGGGAGAGGGAGAGGGAGAGGGAGAGGGAGAGGGAGAGGGAGAGGGAGAGGGAGAGGGAGAGGGAGAGGGAGAGGGAGAGGGAGAGGGAGAGGGAGAGGGAGAGGGAGAGGGAGAGGGAGAGGGAGAGGGAGAGGGAGAGGGAGAGGGAGAGGGAGAGGGAGAGGGAGAGGGAGAGGGAGAGGGAGAGGGAGAGGGAGAGGGAGAGGGAGTTGGTTGTCTCCTGCCCACCCGTGTGTGACCCGACTGGGGTTGGGATGGAACCTGTAACCGAGGTATGTGCCCTTGACCGGAATCGAACCCTTGAATGGGCCAGCTGGCGCTCTAACCACTTAGAAACACCGGCCAGGGCTGGTCTGATGGAATTTTTGAGCAGACAGTGAGGAGGGGGAAGGCTTACACCTACAGAACTTGCACACACAGAAAAGCAGTATGAAGCAGGCGGGAAGGTAAGCAGAGAGTTCACCCCCTGGGTCTATGGAGATCTCTGCTAACCGACTCAGAACTTGGTCCTACATGACTCAAAGGAGACCAGCCAGGATGGAAATTCACACCAACGGCCCGGCCAGCATGGCTTAGCTGTTGAGCGTGGACCTATGGCCCAGGAGGTCATGGTTCCATTCCTGGGGTGCGGGCTACATCCCCAGTGTGGGGCGCGCAGGAGGCAACCAACGGGTGATTCTCATCATGAATGTTTCTATCTCTCTCTCCTTCTCCCTTCCTCTCTAAAATCAGTAAAAATATTTTTTAAACAAAAAAACAAAAAACACACGAACTAAGATCTGCTCGCTTTCTAGGAAGGGGGAGCCCTGGGGCAGGTGTGAGCCCTCAGGACCACTGAGGGGGTGGGGCTTAGCTCAGTGAGGGCGGAATGGGGTGGAGGCGGAGGAGGAAGCCAGAAAGGTTTCTTACAAACAGGTAAGGAGTTTGCGCACGTTTTGGAAGCCCCACTGACCCTAATCCCCGTGGGTAATAAGTCATTGAAGTCCACTTTCCACCGACACGCTCAGGGGGTTCAGCCAACTGCACCCCGCGGGCAGATAAGACTTGAGAGGGAGCCTAGGAAAACGAGCAACAAGCAGGGAGTGGGTGGTGGAGCCAGGTGGCCAGTGTTTCCCTGGGGGAAGGTCTGAGTGAGGAAGGATAAAGGCCGGAGCTGATAACCAGGCAGGAGCTGAGCAGAATGAGCCTGAGAGGCCCTATCCTCCTGGTGACATGAAAATTAAGGCACCTGGGCCCTGGCCCCAGAGCTCAGCTGCCTTAGAGCATCCTCCCCACAGAGGCCAAAGCCCGGTCAGGGCACATACAAGAAGCAACCAACGGTCCAGCTAGCGTGGCTCAGTGGCTGAGCGCCGACCTATGCACCAGGAGGTCACGCTTGGATTCCCAGTCAGAGCACACCCCCGGGTTGCGGGCTCAATCCCCAGTGTGGGCCGTGCTGGAGGCAGTCGCTCAATGATTCTCTCATCATTGATGTTTGTCTCTCCCCCTTTCCCTTCCTCTCTGAAATCAATAAAAAATATTTTAAAGGCAACGAACGAATGTGTAAATTGAGTGGAACAACAAACCAATCTTTCTCTTCCTCCCTCTCTAAAATCAATTTAAATTTTTTTAAACTTAAAATAAAGGCCCCTACTAAACTGTGCACCTGAAATGAATATAAAATAATATTGAATATCAACAATATTCAATTGTAATAGAAAAATAAGTGAATAAAAGTTGGTCATGCTACACCAAAAAAAAATAATAATAATTTAAATAAAGGCACCTACTGGGAAGCAGTCCTGTGCTACAGCCTAGAAGGACAGAATTACAGACCCCATGCGTGTCGTTAGCAACAGTGCCCTCCTACTGTCACCACAGGCATTGGGGGAGGAGGGGAGGGGAGAAGGGAGGAGGGGAGGGGAGAAGGGAGGAGGGGAGGGGAGGAGACTATGAATTCCATGACATCCCTGTCCTGAAGCCTGCATTTCTGTGACGCTTGTAGCGTCTTTTGGGACCCAGCTGTGATGCCTCCCAATCTATAGATGAAAGACTGAAAACAGCCCAAGTGCCCATCAGGAGGTGAGTGGATGAAAAAAGCTGTGGTGCATTTACACCATGGAATACTACGCAGCTGTGAGAAAGAGGGATCTCTTACCCTTGGCAACAGCATGGAGGGACCCGGAGAGAGTATTGTGCTAAGTGAAATAAGCCAGTTGGAGAAAGACAAGCATCACGTGATCTCACGTATATAGGGAATCTAATGAACAAAATTAGCTGACGGACAAAACAGAACCAGAGGCGTGGATACATGGAAAAGACTGATAGAGTATAGAGATAAAGAGGTGTAGCAGAGGGGGGGGGGTAGACTGGATGAAAGAAGGTGAAGAGATTAGCCAAAGAACATATGAGCATAACCCATAGACACAGACAACAGTGTGGTGATGGCCAGAGGAAAGGGCGGGGGGGCTTGATGGAAGTGGGCAACGGGTTGCGGGAAGGGGGAGATAAGGATATCTGTAATAGTATCAACAATAAAAATAAAGACTGAAGCTCAAAGCCATGCCCCACTCGAAATGACGCGGTGGGGAGGGAGGAGGGGGGACGGTGCCAGGATGCCACAGATGGGCAGGAGAGATCTCTCTGGGGCCGCAAAAACATTCTGAAATCAGATTGTGGCGGGGGTTGCACAACTCCGTTCGTCTACTAAAAGTCACGGCCCGCTTAAAACGGGGTGGGGTTTTAGGAGAGGGAATTATACCTCAACGAAACACTTATAAATGACATTGGGGGGGGGGGGGGTTGGAATTGCATATGGAAGCACGGGGAACTACCCCCTCTCAACCCGTTTTCTCATCCTTGTAAAAGGGAGCTCAGCCCGAAGACCTCAAGACACCTTTCTACAAGTCTCACAGCGACCCTGAAAGCTAGCAACAAAACAGAACCAGAGGAACTAAACCAGTAACTGCTGTGTATTTAAAAGACAGACAGAGAGCCCTAACCGGTTTGGCTCAGTGGATAGGGCGTTGGCCTGCGGACTGAAAGGTCCCGGGTTGGATTCCGGTCAAGGGCATGTACCTGGGTGGCGGGCACATCCCCAGTAGGAGGTGTGCAGGAGGCAGCTGATCGATGTTTCTCTCTCATAGATGTTTCTAACTCTCTATCCCTCTCCCTTCCTCTCTGTAAAAAAATCAATAAAATATATTTTTTTTAAAAAAGAGAGAGAGAGAGAGAGGGAGAGAGCTGGTACTCACCGCCTGAGGCGAGGGCTGAGGTCTGGCCTGAGAGTACCCCATGCAAAGGAACCCCCCAATAAGAGCAGCTCTGCTGCCCGCCCACGCTCCGTGATTGGCCGGGAAGCAGATCTTCCCGCCCAGAGTATTGAAATAGCCCCACTGTGATCATCAACGGGCGCTTCTCCACCTTGAAAAGGAGACGCACATTGAAATGACCTGGGCCCTAGTTGGGGTGATCCTAATTGAACTGGTCAGAAGCTCCCCGGTGATTCGAATGCTCAATCTCACCCCTAGACCATCCAGGGCGGGGTTTTCAACCTCTCCGGATGGACGATTCTTTGGGGGAGGGTGTGTAAGTTTGTCCTGTCTGTGGTAGGGTGTTTATCAGCATTCCTGGGCCCCACCCATGAGGTGTCCATAGCCTCCCCAGTTGTGACCACCAAAAAGGTCCCCAAACATTGTCACGTGTCGCCAGGGGTTGAGAACCACTAACGTGGTTGCAATTGGGTGCTTCCTGGAATCATACCAAGTAGATTGAAATGCATGCGCATTCTCTGTTCAATAAAATGCATATATTAGGCCCTGGCCAGGTAGCTCAGTTGGGTAGAGTGTCATCCCGATACACCAAGGTTTGGGGCTCAATCCCCAGTCAGGACACATATAAGAATCAATCTCTCTCTCTCTCTCCTTCTCTTTCCCTCAAATCAATGAGAATATCCTCAGGTGAGGATTAAAAATAAAAAGGATGGCATGAGAGTCAGTGCCTTGAGCTGTTAGCTAAGCACAAACTATCCAGCTAATTAAATTAATAACTCACCACATGCATAAATTAAAGCATACAATTGTTTATTGACCCACATGGTTTAGGGTTCAGAAAATCAACTGGAAGGCAAAGTAATTACATATATATGTATGGACTCATATGTATGATACCATGAGCCAGTTATTGCATTATTTCTTTTAATCATCCTACAATGTTTGTATACTCTTTTTATTTTTTTTTTGTGGTTGCAGGGCTGGGCGTCGAGCCTGCAACCGAGGTACGTGCCCTTGACCGGAATCAAACCCAGGACTCTTCAGTCCACAGGCTGATGCCCTATCCACTGAGCCAAACCAGCCAGGGCTCTGTATACTCTTTTTTAAAAGATATATTTTTATTGATTTCAGTGAGGGAGGGAGAGGGAGAGAAGATAGAAACATCAATGATGAGAATCATTCATCAGCTGCTTCCTGCATGCCCCCTACGAAGGATTGAGCCTGCAACCTGGGCATGTGCCCTTGACCAGGAATCAAACCATAATCTCCTGCAACAGCCTCTGTAGGTGTACTCTGAACACCACCCTCCCCCCCCCCCCCCATTGACAAGTGAAGAAATTGAGACTGAAATATTGAGTGACATCCCCCTCAAGTTCACAGAATTCACGGGTGGCAAGGAAAGGAATGGACTTCAACAGACTTCTGTGGGAGTGAGTTTGGGTGTGACAGATGGAGCCTGAAATGGTGGCTAAATATGAAAAAGAGGAACGACGCGGCCGGAACAGAGCACGGGGTGAGCTGATAGGAAGCCACAATCAAAAATACTTGAACAGAATGCCCAGTGTCGTTAAAACAGAGCCCAGCCAGGCTGCGGTCTCTGCAAGGGGGCAGGTGAATGAGGTGACGAGGGCAGGACCGTCACCTGGAGAGGGAGAAATTAAACCCACCTCAACCTCAAAACCACCTGCTTCAAAATAAGCTCCCCAAGTTCTGCCATCTGTGACAACGTGGATGAACCTGGAGGACGTTATGCTAAGTGAAGTAAGTCAGAGAAAGACAGATACTGCATGATCGCACTTATAAGTGAAATCTAAAAACCCTGAACTCAGAAACAAAGAGTAGAATGGTGGTTACCAGGGGGTGGGAGTGGGGGAAATGGGAAGATGTAAGTCAAATGATACCAACTTCCCCTTCTACGATGATGAAGTCCTGAGGATTTAATGAACAGCGTAGTAATTTTATCATTTTTAAACATTTTTATTAAATCTTTTTTAATATATTTTTTTTTATTTCAGAGAGAAAGCGAGAGGGAGAGAGAGAGAGAGAAACATCAATAATGGAAAGAGAATTATTGATCGGCTGCCTCCTGCACACCCCCTACTGGGGATGGAGCTTGAAACCCAGGCATGTGCCCTTCACTGGAATTGAACCCAAACCCTTCAGTCCACAGGCCGACGCTCAATCCACTGAGCCACACCAGCTAGGGCAGCATAGTCATTTTAGTTAACAGTATGATAGTACGCATTTGAAAGTTGCTAAGAGATAGGAAATGGTCCTACCAACAAAACAAACAAACAAAAAAAAAACAGGGTAATTATGTGAAGTGATGGCAGTGTCAGCTAGCGTTGTAGTGGCAATCATACCGCAAAGTATACATGTATCGAATCAACACATTGTGTACCTTCAACTTACGCAACACAGTATGTCCATTATATCCCAGCCAATGCAAATAACAAGGAATGGGTGCTGCCCTGGCAGGTGTGCTCCATGGTTAGAGCTGCGGCCAAACACTCGGCTTGATTCTCAGGTTTGATTCCTGGTCAAGGGCACGTACCTGGGTTGCAGGTTGGATTCCGCCCCCACCCCCACCCCCCCGCCAAGACCAGTGGATGTGTCTCTCACATTGGCCTCTCACTCCTCTCTCTCTCTCTCTCTATCTCTCTCTCTCTTCCCCCCCCTTCCACTCTCTCTAAAAATCAAAGGGAAAAAATATCCTCAATTGAGGATTAACAAAACAAACAAACAAACAAAAAAAAAGGAATGAAGTGCCTGATGCAATCTGCAACACAGATGAAAACATTGTGCCAAGATTCAAAAGACCACCTGTTAAGCAGTTCCATGTCTATGAAATTTCCAAGAAAGTCAACCCTGTAGATTGTCAACAAAGTAGATTGCCTGGGGCTGGCGGTAGAAATGGGGTAAACTGTAAAGGGGAATTTGAAATCTTAACGGAGCTGTGGAAGATTCCAAAACTGGATTGTGGCAATGATTGCATAAATCGGGAAACTTAGTAAAAGTCATTGAATTATGCACACGCAAAACTCTTTCTAGGAAGCTTTTTCTGAGTGCCTTCTCAGACTCTGCTGCTGGTTGTGACTGTCATTCTAAGTCAAGAATCAGCAGACTTTCTCTAAAGGCCAAATACTAAATGGCAAGACACTGGGTCTCCATTGCAACTACGCAATTTTGCTATAGTAGCAGAAAATCCCGACTCCTGGGGGATATTATCAGGTGAGAATTAAGAACTCAATAATCCAGCCTTGTGGTCTGTGATCCTAAAAGCTGAAGCCAAAACAGCTTGAGAGCAAAGAAATGTTAAGGAGTGTGCCTGGAAATGGTTCTTTAACAAAAATAGTCATTGTTGTGGTTAAAGTCTCCATTTGTGGCTCTGGCAGATGGAGATAGATTAGATAGATGGATGGATGGATGGATGGATGGGTGGATGGATGGATGATGAAAGGAAGGAATAAAGGATCATGGATAGATGATGGATGATGGATGGATGGATGGATGGATGGATGGATGGATGGATGATGAAAGGAAGGAATAAAGGATCATGGATAGATGATGGATGATGGATGGATGGATGGTGGATGATGGAAGGAAGGAAGGAAGGAAGGAGGGAGGGAGGGAAAATGGATGGATGGTAAATGGACAGATGGAAGGATGAATAGACAGAAGAATAATGGATGGATGGATGGACAGACAATGGATGAATGGACAGATCGAAGGTGGATGGATGGATGGATAGACAGATGAATGATGGATAGATGGATAGACAGACAGATGGATAGATAGATAGATAGATAGATAGTAGTTTGATGAGTGGATGGATGGATGGAAGGAAGGAAAGAAGGAAAATGGATGGATGGTTGGATGAATAATGGATGGATGATAAATGGGTGGGTGGAAGGATGAATAGACATATGGATGATGAATAGATGGATAGACAGATGGGTAGATAGATAGTAGATAGATAAATGAATGGGTGAATGGATTGATTGATTGATATGGATATTTTTCCCTAGTGTCAGAGACAGGAAACCCTATCTAACTACTTTTGACCTGTCTGCCTCTGAGTAGAGCATTCAATTATCTTCTAAGTTCTGGAAAAACCCCTTCTTTTCAGCCACAGACACCTCCAATTACAGCCTCTACACCATGTTATCCTACGTTGATGGTGGGGACACACACATACAGAGGCTTTTTCTTTCCTTGCTTATGGAAAGACTTCAGTAAGTAACTCAAGTAAACATGTGGGGGCCATCCATCCTTACTTCTTCCCTTTCCTATAAGCCCCAGAATCAACCACTCATTACACCTCTGGTATTTCTAGCCCTAGCCATGTATCTCAGTTGGTTAGAGTGTTGTCCCAATACATCAAGGTTGTGGGTTCAATTTCCAGTCAAGGCACATATAAGAATCAATCAATGAATGCATAAATAAGTGGAACAACAAATCAATGTTTCTCTCTCTCAAAAAAATTTTGATCAATAAAAAATTCTCTAAAGAATTCAGTTTCATTTCAAGCATAATTTTCTGTTTTCAGATTATACCAATGTAAGCTATTTATGTTGATTTGTTTTAAATTTTTTACCATTTTTTTTATTGATTTTAAAAAAAAAGAGGAAGGGAGAGATAGCAACATCAATGAGAGAGAAACATCAATTGGCTGCCTCTTGCACTCCTCCTACTGAATTGAGCCCACAACCCAGACATGTGCCCTAACTGGAAATCAAACCTCAACCTCCTGGTTCATGGGTCGAAGCTCAACCGCTGAGCCACGCTGTTTAGGCTTGATTTTTTTTATTATTATTTTTTTTTTTTTTAATGAGAGGTTAGAGTGTGAGTGTCAGGATGATTTTGAGGGCTGGTGAACGAGCCTGGAGACTCCTGGTCAGGGATGCCCTGATACTCACACAGGCCAGGTCTGATGTGGGCACTGCCGCTCCTACCACAGACCACACGTGCTTCAGCCTCATTGCTGCTCCGTCATCAGCAGGAGCCTCGCATCCTCGCAATTAGTCATCAGCAGCTCTGGCCCAGCATCCCACCTGCAACCAAGAGGGGCAATGGGAACTCCACCTCAAAGCCCCCATTCTTCCTTGCCCCATGGACCTCATGGAATGGAGGCTGGGGAGAGAATGGCCTAGCATTTACTGCTCCCATCGGCAGGAAGTGTTATTCTTATACCCCAGTAAGAGTTATTTTTTTTTAATCCTCACTGGAGGAAATTTTTCCATTGATTTTTAGACAAAGTGGAAGGAAGGGAGGAGGGGGGAAGGGAGAGAGAGGAAGAGAGAGACAGGGCCCTAGCCAGTTTGGCTCAGTAGATAGTACATCGGCGTGCAAACCGAAGGGTCCGAGTTTGATTCTGGTCAAGGGCAAGTACCTCGGTTGGAAGCTCCCAGCCTGGTCGGGGGTATGAGGGAGGCAACCAATCGATGTGTCTCTCTCCCATCAGTGTTTCTCTCTGTCTCTCCCTTCCAATCTCTCTAAAAATCAATGGGAAAAAACATGTCCTTGGATGAGGATTTTAAAAAAGAAATTATTTCTTTCCTGTTCATTCTCCTGTGATTATCTTACCCCACCCACAACTTAAAAAGATTAAAGTGGGGCACAGAACATACAAATCAGATTAGACTGAGAGCGGGGCTTTTTGTTGTTTTTTCGTTGTTTATTTTGGTTTGTTTTGGTGGTTTTGGGGGTGTTTTTGAGCTATAGTGGCAACATTAATTAGCGAGCCCTTGACAAGGAAGCCACAGTGGGTGACGCACTTCCGGGGGCGGGTCCAGCAGTAGGAGCCAGTGGACCTTGGGGATCTGCCCGGAAACACCACACCCACGTCTTCTGCGTCTTCTGCGCTGACAGCAGTTTGAGGTTTAGATGGTTAATGACTTCCTGCTATCAACTGTGGCTGCAGGCCTCCCAGAGGAACTAGGAAAAGGGATATGGACACGCCTTCGCTTTCCCTTTGGGGGCGGGGCCACTTTCACACAAGTCTGCCCAGCATTCTTGAGGCCTGCAGCTGGCCAGGACCCAGGATAATGTCCCTGGTTCTGCCCACCCTGCTCTACCTCGGTGAGTCTGGACAGAAGGGACGGGCAGGAAGGTGGTTCTGTAAGGCCGGGCTGTTCTCATCTGTGTTTCCTTCCAGGGTTGTATCTAGCCCAGAGCACTGGGGTTCAGGAAGGTGAGTATTCCCTCTAATATTCCCAAAGACTAAGTAGGGTTTTGCCAGATTTCAGCTCTTGGAGGCTGGGAAGAGGGGTCCTGGCCTTTAAATGCGTGGCTGTAAGAGGGAGGAAGTGGAGGGTGGCATGAGAAACAGACACACCTGTAAATTTATTACCGCTTCTTCTAGGAAGTCTCGCCCCACCTGTTAACACAGCTCAGCCTGGATCCATGGTTCTATATGAGGAACCAGTGACCATCTGGTGCAGAGGGCTTCCAGACACTGAAGCCTATAAGATATATGAAGTGAAAGACCCTGAGCCTAGGGATGGTAAGAAATTAATGGTGGCTGGGAAGAACGACACTTCATCTATCCAAGAGATGAAACCATACTGGGCAGGAATGTACCGCTGTTCCTATAAGAGTGGAGGTCACTGGTCCCCGCTCAGTAGCATCCTGCATCTGGTGATGACGGGTGAGTGGGATCCAGGCAGCAGGGCCGGGAGGGACCTCTTTGCAGAGGGGAGAACCAGGCTCTGAGATACGCAGCAGGAAGTAGCAAAGCCTCTGTCTCTAGGAAGGTATCAGGGATGATGCAGAGACACATTCCCTCAGGGTGGGACACAGAGGGGGTAGACACCAGAGCCAGGTCTGTTCGGGGGGAACATGGGGGCACAGCACATGGACATGGCTTCCCCTTTATCAGCAAACTTCCTTCTTTCTCAGGAACTTATGACAAACCCTCACTCTCGAGCCTGAGTGGCACGGTGGTGGCTCCAGGAGACAATGAGACGTTACAGTATTTCTCCAGAATCAGATTTCATGCCTTTATTCTCACCAAAGAAGATGCACCTCAGTTCACCCAGAGACAAAGCTCCACAGCCCAGGACAATGGAGTGCAGACCACCTTCCACCTGGACCATGTCACCTCCACACAGGCAGGGACCTACAGATGCTACGGCACCTTCAGCAAAGACCCCGATATGTGGTCTCACCCCAGCGACCCATTGCAGCTTGAGGTCAGAGGTGAGAAAGACGGTCCATCCCCACCTCCCCTTCTGAAGATGACACTGTCCGCTTACAGCAGTGACTGGTGGGAAGCCATGTCCACACCATCAGCTTACACAGAAGCTATGAGGTAGTCACCACTAACCCCCCATGCAGGCCTTTGACACATGCCCAGGGGCTGGGGGAGCATGCAGGTCGTTGTGAGTCGGGGGAGACGGACCCTGAGCACAGATAAAGAAACCACCCCCATTTCATCCCCATGTGCAGAAGCTGCTGACAATCCTGATCCCACAGAACTCAGCCATCCTCATGGTTACTGCCAGTCTTTTTTTTTTTTTTTTTAACTGTAAAGAGACCATTTATTGGGTAAATTACAGAGGTAGAAGAAGTAAGTCCTAGAAGATAGGAGCTTAGAAAACAAGTTTGGAGGTCAAGCAAGGGCCCGTGGATTTTGGCCGTGAGGAAGCTAATGGTAAGGTGCCTGGTGGGGGAAGCAGGGAAGGAAAAGGGAGATGGAGAGGGAAGGGAATGGCACAGGTGGGCTCTCTGGATGGGGAGCGCCAACTAGGAGTCTTTGCAGAAGGAGCAGGAAAGGTGAAGGAAGATCAGGTGCAAAGGGAATGAAGGAGAGAGAAGCTTTAGTGCCCACGGAGTACCAGGAAGGCCATTCCCCATCAGCTGAGTCAATAGTTTGCAGAGGGGCGTCCCGAAGAAGGACCCACAGGGCTCCCATGGAGAACACTGAAAACTCCCCACCCACTGCCCACCCCTGCCTTTCCTGGCCCCAGAATTCCTTAAGGAAATCACCACAGGGCTCATAATGACGACAGGAAAGAAGGCAGATATTGCTTATACAGAGGGCGGCTGGGCAGCGACCTCCCAGATCCAGGAGACGGGAGACATGAGCTCAGGGGGAGGGCACCTTCCTGCGAGGGCCTTTGGCTCCTCCTCTGTGACCTCAGTCCTTTCTCTCTCAGGACCTGCTGGGTGGAGTGTGTCCGCCATGAACCAAGTCCGGCTGAGTCTGGCTGGCCTGGTTCTCTCGGCCCTGGTGGTTGTGTTGGCGGAGGCCTACTACAGCCACAAGAGGTCCTTCCACGGACTCAGATGAGACCCCCCCTCCACACCTGGGCGTCATGACCAACACTGAGGACACTCGTGGCGTCTAAGGACAGTGTTGAGCCAAGAAGCGGGTGACCAGAGGAAACCAGGCACTGGCTGTGTTGTCTACTGGATGATGGGGGGTGTCCGTCTCCTGTTGAATTGGGCACAATGTCCCAACATCACATGAATTAAAGCGGTACTCATGGGTTCTCTTGGAGGTCTGAAGAGCTAATGCCTAAAATGTGTCCACTGCCCTTCATGGCCTTTTTTTCCTAACTTATCTTTTATTGTTGGAAATATTACAGATGTTCCTTTATTTTCCCCATGGACCAGCCGCGGGCAAACTACGGCCCGCGGGCCAGATCCGGCTGTTCTATCCGGTTCTCTTGCTCTCCCCTCTGCTCCTTTACTTTGAATTTATATTAGTTCACACAAACACTCCATCCATGCTTTTGTTCCGGCCCTCCGGTCTAGTTTAAGAACCCATTGTGGCCCTCGAGTCAAAAAGTTTGCCCACCCCTGCCATGGACTCTATCCAACCTATACCCATGCCCCCACCCAGGCCTTCACTGCATTATAATCTGTGTCCATGGTTTTTGCATACAAGTCCTTTAGTTCCTCTCTTCCCAACCCCCGACCCCCTTTGTCTGAGATTCATCAGTCTGTTCCATGCTTCTATGTCTCTGGATCTATTTTGTTCATCAGTTTATTTTGTTCCTTAGATTCCACCTAAGAGTGAGATCATGTGGTATTTACCTTTCTCTGACTGGCTTAGTTCACTCACCGTGAAAAATAAAAACGAATGTTCCATTTGAGCCAGTGGTCTCACTCCTAGGAATATATCCTAAGAAGCCCTATATACCAACCAGAAAGAATATTTGCACCCCTGTGTTCATAGCAGTGTTGTTTACAATAGCTAATATCTGGAAACAGCCCAAGTGCCCATCAGTAGATAAGTGGATACCAAAAGTTGTGGTACAATGGAATACTGTGCAGCTTTAAATTTATACAATGGAATACTGTGCAGCTTTAAATTTATACAATGGAATACTATGCAGCTTTAAAAAAGAAAGATCTATACTAATGTAAAGTAAATTTATTGGGATGACATTGGTTAATAAGATTATATAGGTTTCAAATGCACAATTTTATGATACATGATCTACATATTGCACTGTATGCTTCTCGGCCACAAGAGCAGGTGAAATACTGCCATTTGTAACAACACAATTGGACCTTGAGAATATTATGCTAAGCAAAATGAGTCAGTCAGGAAAAGCTTAAGAACTGTATAATTTCACTCATAGGTGGGATATGAAACTGAAGCGCATAGACACAGACAACAGTATGGTTATTGCCAGAGGGAATTGAGTGGAGGGGTAGTAAAGGGGACCACCCAGCCGGCGTGGCTCGATGGTTGAGCATCAACCTTTGAACCAGGATGTCAGGGTCTGATTCCCTGTCAAGGCACATGCCCAGGTAGCAAGCTCCATCCCCAGTGTGGGACGTGCTGGAGGCAGCCCATCCATGATTCTCTCTAACCATTAATGTTACTATCTCTCTCTCACTCTGCCTTCCTCACTGAAATCGATAAAAAATACGTCTTTCTTTAAAAAGGGGTAAAGGGGACCAAACAGGATTTGACTTTGGGTGCGTATGGAGGCTCCCCAGAAAACAAAGAATAGAGTTATTGCCCGGCTGCTATGGCTCCATTGGTTGAGCATCATCTCAGGCACCAAGAGGTCACTGGTTCAATTCCAGGTCAGGGTGCATGCCTGGGTTGCAGGCTTGATCCCCAGTAGGGGGCGGCAGATGGGAAGGACATAGCTGTTCAATGTTTCTCTCTCTTTCCCTCTTCCTTCTTTTCTCTCAAAAATAAGTAAAACATAGATGAGAGAGAAAGGTGGTATAGATGATTCATAGATAGGTAGTTGGATGATAGAGAAATATAATAAATTATATATAGATAGAACATAGATAGTTACAGATAGATATAAACATGACAGAAAGGTAGGTAGATGAGAGAGAGAAAGCTGGTATGAATGATGATAGATAGATAGGTAGATAGATAGATAGATAGATAACAAAAAATAGATGATAGATAAATATAATAGATTATAGATAGATACATATTAGTGACAGATGGAAATATACATGATAGAAAGGTAGGCAGACAAAAGATAAAGAACGAGACACATAAATACATAGGTATATTTTGCCCCAGTGTCAAAGAAAATCAAGTCTTATCTAACCATTCTGACCTTTCTCCTCTTCCTCTCACTTGGAATCTTCCATTATCTTCTTAATCCTGAGAAAACCCCAATTTCTCATCTGCAATTAAGTCACCTTACACCCTCTGCTCTATGCCCAGGCCATGCACCAATGGCACAAATACAGGGTCTCCTCAGCTAATTGAACCGGTTGTTGTGATGCTGGGGTTAAGCTTAGATGGATGTTCACTGAAACACCCCAACCACAGGAAAACCCTAAAAGCAGCAGGAGATATTTCTGAAGCCGAAGAACCAGGTGGGATTTATCATTGTCTACAGTGTCCTCAGGGTCTGATGAACGAAGAGATGACCAAATAACTTGAAATATTAACCCAATCCACCACAGTTCCTGTGAAGATTATGTGCAACTTTCCCCACAGGATCTTTTTTTTTTAAATAAATCTTTATTCAGATTATTACAATTACAATTGTTTCTCCTTTTCCCCCCATAGCTCCCCTCCACCCGGTTCCCACCCCACCTTCTGCCC
The DNA here is from genome assembly GCF_963455305.1 of Plecotus auritus. Taxonomy (NCBI): domain Eukaryota; kingdom Metazoa; phylum Chordata; class Mammalia; order Chiroptera; family Vespertilionidae; genus Plecotus; species Plecotus auritus. The sequence continues at coordinate 4,717,215 of NC_137785.1, read as the reverse complement.
TTACCTCCCCCGCACTGTCCTCATCCATGGGTGTATGATTTTTGTCCAGTCTCTTCCTGAACCCCCCCCATACCCCTTTCTCCCTGAGAATTGTCAGTCCACTCCCTTTCTATGCCCCTGATTCTATTATATTCACCAGATTATTCTGTTCCTCAGGTTTTTAATTCACTTGATTTTTAGGTTCACTTGTTGATAGATATGTATTTGTTGTTCATAATTTTTATCCTTACTTTTTTCTTATTCCTCTTCTTTAAGAATACCTTTCAGCATTTCATATAATACTGGTTTGGTGGTGATGAACTCCTTTAGCTTTTTCTTATCTGTGAAGCTCTTTATCTGCCCTTCAATTCTGAAAGATAGCTTTGCTGGGTAGAGTAATCTTAGTGGTAGGTTCTTGCTATTCATCACTTTGAAAATTTCTTGCCACTCCCATCTGGCCTGCATAGTTTCTGTTGAGAAGTCAGCTGACAGTCGTATGGGTGCTCCCTTGTAGGTAATTAACTGTTTTTCTCTTGCTGCTTTTAATGTTCTCTCTTTGTCTTTTGCTCTTGGCATTTTAATTATGATGTGTCTTGGTGTGGTCCTCTTTGGATTCCCTTTGTTTGGGGTTCTGTGCACTTCCTGGACTTATAAGTCTATTTCGTTCACCAGGTGGGGGAAGTTTTTGGTCATTATTTCTTCAAATAGGTTTTCGGTATCTTGCTCTCTCTCTTCTTCTGGCACCCCCATAATTCTGATGTTGGTACGCTTGAAGTTGTCCCAGAGTCTTCTTACACTATCTTCAACTTTTTGGATTTTTTTTGCTTTTTGCTTTTTCGGTTGAGTGTTTTTTGCTTCTTTGTATTTCAATTCTTTGACTTGATTCTTGTGTTCCTCTAGTCTGTTGTTGGGTCTCTGTATAATATTTTTTTATTTCAGTCAGTGTATGTTTAATTTCTTATTGGTTCTTTTTCATATCTTTGAGAGTCTCGTTATATTTATCGGCCTTTTCTAGGATAGTCTTGAAAAGCCTTATAACCGTGGTTTTGAATTCTATATCCAGTCGTTTGTTTTCCTCCATTTCTTTCGTTTGTGATCTGTTTCTTTGATGCCGCATTTTCACTGCTTCCCTGAGTTGGTAGGGTAGATTTGTGTGCTAGGTTTCTTATATGCCCAGTGGGTCGACCTCCACATTTAACCTGAGGTGGATACTCTTGGTGCACCCCTTTGTGGACTGTGTGTACAGCCTTGTTGTAATTAAGTCTTGATTGTTGTTGGTATCACTGGGAGGAATTGACCTCCAGGCCAGTTGGCTGTGTGGATCAGCTGTGTCTACGCTGGGAAAAGTTCGGTGCTGGAGACAGCCTTATAGGATTAGACTTGCCAAATTGCAATAGCTTCTGTGCTCAGGTTGGATGGGGTGGAGTCTCAGGGCGAAGCAGACAGTCTTTGCTTCCAGTCAGCCTTGCCCTTGTGCACGTGCGCGCCTGCAGACCTCTGCCTTCCCCGGCTCCCGAGTCTCCGCCCGAGAGTCCAGATTCCCCCCCGTAAGAGTGCGAGTCCCCAGGGGCTTGCCTGGAACTGGGGTTCAGTGTAGTCAGAATTGGTGTTCAGTTCAGTCAGGAGCTTCGGACTCCCTTCTGCTAGGGAAAGCCTGTGGTAACCTCCGCAGCCTTTGTGCATACTGGCGCACACGCCTCCAGAAACCTGCCTGCCGGGGCTCCCCCGGGTCTCCCCCCCCCCCGGGTCTCCGAGTCTCCGGGTGCCTTTCTCTCTACCTGACAGTCCAGACTCCCCCTGTATGAGCCTGGGTCCACGGGGTTTCGCCCTGGACTGGTGTTCAGTGCAGTCAGAACTGGGGTTCAGTGTGGTCGGGGGCTTCCTTCCCCCTTCCGCCAGAGAAAGTCAGCCAGGCTCTCAGCCGCCCTTCCCTCTGCGCGCACAAAGACACTTTGCCGTACCTCCAATTCTCTGTGAGCTTTTCTCTTTCCTTCTAGTTGTAGAATTTTCACTCAGACAGCGTTCCTGTGGTTCTGGATGGTGTCCGTTCTGTCCTTTAGTTGTAGTTTTGAAATTGTGAGAGACAGCAGTTTAGGTGCTTACCTATGCTGCCATCTTGGTTTCTGGATCTTAATAAAAAATGAAAACCCAGTAAAGGTCAGCTGTCCCATTACATCAGATTTGTGTGGAAGAGTGACTCATGTGGGTGCAGAGAGGGGAAGATTTTAAATCTAAGTTATATGTTTATTGAGAAGAGTGGATGGCATAGCTACTCAGTGAGCTTCAGCCAGTGAGATGGTTTAAAAACAAAGAGACGATGCCCAGCCAATGGGGCTGAGTAGTTGAGCGTTGACCTATGAAGTGGGAGGTCACTGTTTGATTACCAGTCAGGGCACATGCCTGGGTTGTGGGCTCAATCCCCTGAGTGGGAAATGCAGAAGGCAGCACATCAATGATTCCCTCTCATCATGGATGTTTCTACCTCTCTCTCCCTTCCCCTTCTCCTCTCTAAAATCAATAAAACATATTTTTTAAAAACAACAAAAGGGTGAAGAGAAGCCGGCACTCAAATAAACCTCTTTCCTTTTATCAGCAAAAATAAAAGAAACAAGGGCTGACAAAACCCAGTGCAATTACCTTGCTTAGGTTCATCACTTTCACCCAAGGACAGAGTCAGTGCTAACAGCCTGGTGGGCACATTCACAGCAAACAGAGAACTAATCATTATGTCATTGCCTCCCTGGTAGGGCCTGCTCTGGACCACATGTACACACTGTGAGTATAGCTTTGCAGAAAGAATTATTGATCCATTTTGAGCATGAACAGGAGGAAGTTCTGCATTTAGTAGCAGGAGTCATGAGCTCACAGAGTATTTCAGAGCAGATCTCAGACTGGGAACTACTTCTGTCCTCTTCTTCATCTGTGATCCCTCTTACTGCTCACTTTATACGGAAAGAATAAATGCCCATGAGGAATTGGAGACAGAAAATAGGGACCGAGCGGGGCTGATGAAGGTTTAAAGTTCTGATGACTAACATCATGATCTCAGCTGCCTCTGCAAGGCTTTAGCAGAAGAGGTTGTGAAATGCCTTCACTCTGGGGGTGGGAACCAAGGCCATCCCATCACTTCCTGTTGCTTGGTGGGACTTTCAGAGACGACCGTTCCGCATACAGGAAGCATCGCTGAGGCCAAGGGGCCAGAGAGGACCCAGAATCATGTCCGTGGTTCTTCCCACCCTGCTCTATCTCGGTGAGTCTGGGCAAACGGGTTGGGTTGCAAACACAATGCTACAGGAGCAGGTGGGCGGTTCCATAAGGCTGGGCTGTTCTCCAATATGAATGAGCAGACAAAACAGAAACAGACTCACAGACACAGAGGAGAGACTGACGGTCGCCAGAGGAGAGTGTATGGGGACTGGGTATAAGGGTGAAGGGACTGAGAAGTATAGATTGGGAGTTACAGAATACTCCTGGGGACGTAGAGCACAGCATAGAGAATACAGCCAATAATATTGTAACAACTACGTACGGGGCCAGGAGGGTACTGGACATAGCAAGGGGAAGCGCTTTATAACGTATATGACTATCCCACCGCTAGGCTGTGCACCTGAAAATAATACAAAGTGATATTCAAAGTAAACTGTAATTGTTCGTATAAAAACTTTTTTAAAAGACTGAGCTGTTCTCACCCAACGTTTCCTTCCAGGGTTGTATGTAGCCCAGAGCACTCGGGCTCAGAATGGTGAGTATCCTTTCAATGTCCCAGGATTGAGTAGAGTTTGGCCAGATATCAGCTCTCTTCGGGGCTGGGAAGATGGGTGTTGGCATTTAGACTCGTGGCTGTAAAAGGGGAGGAAGTGGAGGGTGGCATGATAAACAGACACACCTGTAAATTTATTACCTTTTTTTCTAGGATATTTCCTCCCACCTGTTATCACAGCTCAGCCTGGATCTATGGTTCTATATAAGATACCAGTGACCATCTGGTGCCAAGGGCCTCCAGACGCTGAAGCCTATGAGATATATAAAGTGGAAGACCCTGAGCCTAGGGATGGGAAGAAATTACTGGTGGCTGGGAAGACCAACATTTTATATATCCAAGAGATGAAACCAGACCGGACAGGAATGTACTGCTGTTCCTATAAGAGTGGAGGACACTGGTCCCCGCTCAGTAACATCCTGCATCTGGTGATGACAGGTGAGTGGGATCCAGGCAGCAGAGCCGGGAGGGACCTCTTTGCAGAGGGGAGAACCAGTCTCTGAGATACGCAGCAGGAAGCAGCAAAGCCTCTACCTCCAGGAAGGCATCAGGGATGATGCAGAGACACATTCCCTCAGGGTGGGACACGGAGGGGATGGAAGCCAGAGCCAGGTCTGCTCCCGGGGCACATGGGGGCACAGCACATGGACATGGCTTCCCCTTTATCAGCAAACTTCCTTCTTTCTCAGGAACTTATGACAAACCCTCACTCTCGAGCCTGAGTGGCACGGTGGTGGCTCCAGGAGACCATGTGACGTTACAGTGTTTCTCCATAGTCAAGTTTGAAGCATTTATTCTCACCAAAGAAGATGCACCTCAGTTCACCCAGAGACAAAGCTCCACAGCCCAGGACAATGGACAGCAGACCACCTTCCACCTGGACCATGTCACCTCCACACAGGCAGGGACCTACAGATGCTACGGTGCCTTCAGCAAAGCCCCCGATGAGTGGTCTCACCCCAGCGACCCATTACCGCTTGAGGTCAGAGGTGAGGATGCCCGTCCATCCATATGTTCCCTCCTAAAGCTGATGATGTCCACTTAGAGGGAAGACTGGGTAAAGGAGGAGAGCGGCCTGGGGAGTTGTTCAGCACCCTCTTCTTAGACACAAAGCTGTGAGGTCAGCCTCACTCCTTGTCCACCTGGCAGCCTTCTTATCACACGTTCAGGGCCGGAGAGGCCAAGTAGGTCGTTGGGAGTCTGTGTAGGAAGAGCCTAAGAAGAAATCAAGTAACCACCCCCATTTCATCTCCATTTGCAGAAGCTCCTTTCGACCCCACACCCGTGGAGCCCAAACATCCACAAGGTGAGTCACTGGGTTGTGTGGAGAACAGTCACACGTTCAGGGCCGGGGAGGCCATGTAGGTCATTGCGAGTCTGTGTAGGAAGAGGCTGAGAATAACTAAAGTAACCCCCATTTCATCTCCGTTGGCAGAACCTCCTTTCGACCCCACACCCATGGAGCCCAAACATCCACAAGGTGAGTCACTGGGTTGTGTGGAGAACGGAAAGCACATGGAGTAGAAATCTCATTTACCAGGGACAGAGCCAGCTTTATTTTTTTCCTTAATTAATCCTCACTGAGGATGCTTTTCCCATTGATTTTTAGGGGGAATAGAAGAGAGGGAAGGGGGGAGAGAGAGAGAGAGAGAGAGAGAGAGAGAGAGAGAGAGAGAGAGAGAGAGAGAGAGAGAAACATCGATATGAGGGAGACACATCGATTGGTTGCCTCTCACATATGCCCCAACCAGGGCCAGGGATGGAACCTGCAACCCAGGTACATACCCTTGACCGGGAATCAAAACCAGGACCCTTGCGATGTGCAGGCTCACGTTCTAACCATTGAGTAACACTGGCGAGGGCCAGAGTTAGCTTTTTAAGAGGACCTCTGATGGCTGGAGGAGGCAGGGGGCGTACAGGTGAAGGAGGTGGGGCTGTTTTCCATTGGGAGAGCAGAAGGCTAGATGGTCTGTGGGTGGCAAGTAACATCTGTAGGTCCCACAGCTACCTTTCATCATTGATCCATATGCCAGTATTTCTGAGAGCATCTAGGATTCCTAGCCCTCATCACGGAGCTCGACTCCCAGAGGGCAGATTGATACTCATTATGTCAGCCCCAAATAACTGAGATAATCAGACAACCTTTTCTCTGGAGGCTTCATCCCTGCCCTCACCGAGGACACTAAACCTGTGAGAGCTATTTCTACAATTAATTCAGGGTGTCCCCCTGCTACTCTTTTCCCTCCTCTGAGCCGCATTTTCTCCACATAGGAGGAAACAAAAATTCTGTAAAGGATTATGAAGGACTGTTGAGAGGCATGGATACATGGAACAGACTGTCAGCGGGGCTGGATGAAAGAAGATGAAGGGATTAAATGAAACACACACAGGCACACGCGTGCGCACGCACACACACACACACACATATGTAAAACACAGACAACAGTGTGGTGATGTTTGAGTTGTACACTTGAAATCTTTGTGGGTTTGGGAACCAGTGTCACCCCCAATAAATTCAATTACATAAATAAGGGGGGGGGGGAGAAAGGCCCTAGCTGGTGGAGGGACATCCCTCAGTTGGTTGGAGGGTCATCCCATGTACCAAAGGTGGTGGGTTCGATTCCCTATCAGGGTACATATGTGTGGGAGGCAATTGATCCATGTTTCTCTTTCACATCAAGGTTTCTCTCTCTCTCTCTCTCTCTCTCTCTCTCTCTCTCTCTCTCTCTCTCTCTCTCTCTCCCATAAAAAAAAAGTTACAAAAACAACTGTTCAGCCAAGACCTTCTGTGGTTGAGGCCACCATCAGTGTTTCCCTACAGGTTGAGTAGAATTTAGTATAAACAAGCCTGCAGGCCCATGATGGTCTCTATCAGTGCCTATGACATGCGTGTATTGGGGGACCCTTCACAGAGAAACGGGCAAGTGCATTTTCAAAGGTGACGTGGGGTCAGGAGTTGTGCCTTGGACTTGTTGCTTCTGAGGTGGCCAGGCAACATCTTACACGCATTCAAGAGCTGGCTTTACACACCTTGAGTTAGAGGGTGAAGAACTGTAGATACAGGTGTGGGATTATTGAGCCTAAAAGTTTGCAAATAACGTAAGGAAGATAATACAGGTACTGCAGTAGAGTGAGGAGGAAGTCCCAAGGGGAAACACAAGCATACAAGCCAAAGAATCTATCGGGGCCCTAACCGGTTTGGCTCAGTGGATAGAGCATCAGCCTGCAGACTGAAGGGTCCCAGGTTCGATTCCGGTCAAGGGCATGTGCCTTGGTTGCGGGCACATCCCTAGTGGGGGGTGTGCAGGAGGCAGCTGATGGATGTTTCTCTCTCATCAATGTTTCTGACTCTCTGTCCCTCTCCCTTCCTCTCTGTAAAAAAAAAATTCAATAAAATATATATTTTTTTAAAAATCTATCGGGGCTGCCCAGCCGGGTGTAGCTCAGCCGTTGAGTGTCAACCCAGGAACCAAGAGGTCACTGGTTCAATTCCCGGTCAGGGCATATGCCCAGGTTGTGGGCTCGATTCCCAGTGGGGGGGTGTGCAGGAGGCAGCCAGTCAATGATTCTCTCTCATCATTGATGTTTCTATCTATCTCTCGCGCTCCCTTCCTCTCTGGAATCAATAAAAATATTTTTTTAAATCTATTGGGGTAAAAAAAATATATGGCTTATTTCACTTAGCATAATAACCTCCAGGTTCATCCATGAGCAGCTCCATTCTTAATTCTTGAAGTGAACTCTCTCGTTTGCTTTGCTACCTTTACAATCTTTTTTTAAGTTTTTATTACATTTATTGGAGTGACATTGGTTAATCACATGAGTTTCCAATGTGCCATTCCACAGCACATCATCTGTGTGCCCACCACCCAGACTCAAGCCTCCCTGCATCACCATGTGTTTGACCCCTCTTTCCCCTCTTCTATCTCCCCCGACCCCCGTGCCCCTCCAGTAACTAAACTTCCATCGACTGTGTCTATGAGTTCTTGTTTGTGTTGTTTGTCTGTGGGCTGCTTTCAGTTTTATATTCCACATATGAATGCAATCCTATGGTTCTTAACTTTTTTGATTGGTTTATCTTGTTGAGCATGACATTCACACTCTTAATTTATCTTGGTTGGCTCATGGGAGCAAGGGTTTTTTATATAGTTTTATTGATTTTAGAGAGGAAGGGAGAGAGAGAGAAACATCCATGATGAGAGAGAATCATTGATTGGCTGCCGCCTGCACGCCCCTCCTGGGGATGGAGCCCACAACCCAGGCATGTGCCCTAAGTGGGAATGGAACCATAACCACCTGGTTCATAGGTCGATGCTCAACCACTGAGTCACGCCAGCCAGGCGGGATCCATGTTTTTAATATATTTTTATTGATTTCAGAGAGGAAGGGAGAGGGAGAGAAAGATAGAAACATCAATGATGAGAGAGGATCATTGATTGGCTGCCTCCTTCACCGCCTGCCCCCCCTTACTGGGGATGGAGCCTGCAACCTGGGCATGTGCCCTTGACCAGAATCAAACCTGGGACCCTTCAGTCCACAGGCCGACGCTCTATCCACTGAGCCGAACCAGCCAGGGCAGGCTGGACCCATTTTTAAGTGGCTCTGTTTATATTATGGTTCACAGGGGTCGACCATTTGTGACTGTGCTGGGGCATGGGCGGGGGGGGGGGTACACCCAGCCCCGGTGCCCTCCACGAAGGAACTTTAGGAAGGGCAGCCACTCCAACACTGTCTCCTCCTTTGCAGCCACAGACCACAACCAGACCCAGGATCACCAGGGTATTCTGATCGGCTTCCCGGTGGCCATCCTCCTCCTGCTCCTCCTCTTCCTCCTCCTTTTCTTCATCCTCCGCCACCGCCATCGCAAAGCCAAAAACAGTACGTCCTTCAGCAAGGGAGGGAAGCCTGAGCAGAGGCCCCTGTGGTGCAAATCCTACAGGGAAATGGGGGGGGAGGCATCTTCTGGGGGCGGGAAAGGGGGTGAGGGAGCCAGAGGCGTGGAGGTGGAGGCTGGTTTGCTGGCTCAAGCTGTGATGGTGATAACTCTCTTTTTTTTTTACTTATTGATTTTGAGAGAGAGATTGTTGTTCCACTTAGTTGTTGTTGTTAATCCTCATCTGCGTATATGTTTTCCATTGATTTTTTTTTTATAGAGAAAGTGGGAGGGAAAAGGAGAGACAGAGAGAGAGAAACATCTATGTGAGAGAGACACATTGATTGGTTGCCTCCCCCATGTGCCCCTGCCTGGGAATCGAGCCTGCAACCGAGGTACGTGCCCTTGACCAGAACTGAACCTGCAATTGAACCACGGGCCAATGCTCTAGCCACTGAGAAAAACTGGCTAGGGCTGTTCCACACAGGTATGCATTCATTGGTTGCTTCTTGTATGTACCCTGACTGGGGATCGAACTGTGACCTCCTGGTTTATGGGTTGAGGCTCAACCACTGAGCCACACCAGTGGGGCTAAAATCAATTTAAAAAAAAAAAAAGAACATATCCTCGCCCGGATAGTGTGGCTCAGTGGTTGAGTGTTGACCTATGAACCAGGAGGTCACCATTCAATTCCTGGTCAGGGCACATGCCCAGGTTGCAGGCTTGATCCCCCATGTGGGGCATGCAGGAGGCAGCCAATTGATGATTCTCTCTCCTCTCTCTCCCATTATCTCTGAAATCAATAAAAATATTTTTAAATATATTTTATTGATTTTTTTACAGAGAGGAAGGGAGAGGGATAGAGAGCTAGAAACATCGATGAGAGAGAAACATCCATCAGCTGCCTCCTGCACACCTCCTACTGGGGATGTGCCCACAACCAAGGTACATGCTCTTGACCGGAATCGAACCTGGGACCCTTCAGTCCGCAGGCCGACGCTCTATCCACTGAGCCAAACCGGTTAGGGCTAAAAATATATATTTGTTTTTATTTTTTTATTTTTTTAAACATATTTTATTGATATTTTACAGAGAGGAAGGGAGAGGGATAGAGAGCTAGAAACATCGATGAGAGAGAAACATCGATCAGCTGCCTCCTGCACACCCCCCACTGGGGATGTGCCCGCAACCCAGGTACATGCCCTTGACCGGAATCGAACCCGGGACCCCCTCAGTCTGCAGGCCGACGCTCTATCCACTGAGCCAAACCGGTTAGGGCTAAAAATATATATTTGTTTTTAAAATATATCCTCAGGTGAGGATAAAAAAAGTTTTTAAATAAAATATGCAGCCCTAGCAACGTCCTCTTCCCTCCAGATGCCACGGAGACAAAGAGACAGCAACAGGCAGCGGAACCCATAAACGGACTGGTAAGAGTTTCTTCCTCTACTCTGCGCCCCCCGACCCGCAACAATTCCTCTGGTCCCCAATATCACACCATCCTATCATAGTCGCCCTTCCTCCCTCAGGCCTCGGAAGCTAGAGACCCACAGGATGTCACCTATTTCCAAGTGGCCTTCGATGCCCCCACCCACAGGACAGCTTCAGCCCCCTCCTTGCTGCCCAGGCCGACCCAGGCCAGCGAGTATGCCACAGTCGTCCTGAGATGAGCCATGCTCTGGACAGTAGGACTCAGAGCTACCGGTTGGAAGGGCCCTCCTCTGGCGTCGTTGCTTCTAAATCTGAGGCTGTCGGCCGGGCTGAGGGGACCCACCCACGTTACCCAGAAAGAAGGCCCCAGAGCCCCCTGAATCTGGAGATTATCACCCAGTCAGTTCCAGAATCTCCATCGTAATTGCCCAGCAATTCCCAGGACCCTCCCGGGTTATTGGGACGATGACAGCGTAATGTTTGTATGTTCTCATTGATTAAACAAATACACTTAAATCGTCTTGGGTGCCATGTTTTCTATTACAGCCTAGATGCACAGAAAAGACCCCAAAACCATTCCTCTTGTCAAAAATGTGTGGTCCAGCCCTGGCTGGGAGGCTCAGTGGGTGGGAGTGTACACCAAAAGGTTGCAGGTTCGATTCCCATTCAGGGCACATACCTAGGTTGTGGGGTCAATCCCCGGTCGGGGTGAGTACAGGAGACAACGGATCAATGTTTCTCTTCCACATCAATGTTTTTCTCTCTCTTTCTCCCCCTCCCTTCCTCTTTCTCTAAAATTAAAAAATACATATATTCAAAAATAAGTATTGATTTAGAGAGAGAGAGAGAGAGACACCAATTTGTTGTTCCACTTATTTAGACACTTATTGGTTAACTAGAGGCCTGGTGCATGAAATTTGTGCATGGGGGCGGGTGTCTATCAGCCTAGCCTGCACCCTCTCCAATCCAGGACATCCCTCTCACAATCCAGGACCCCTGACTCCTAACTGCTCACCTGCCTGCCTGCCTGATCGCCCCTAACCACTCTGCCTGCCTGCCTGATGCCCCTAACTGCTCCCCTGCCTGCCTGATCACCCCTAATCTCTCTGCCTACCTGCCTGATCACCCCTAACCGCCTCTGCCTTAGCCACACCACCGTGGCTTTGTCCGGAAGGACGTCCGGAAGATGTCCAGTCTATCTGGTCTAATTAGCATATTACCCTTTTATTAGTATAGATTCTTGTATGTGCCCTGTAAGGGATGGAACCCACAACCTTGGTGTATCAGGATGATGCTCTAACCGACTGAGCTCCCCAGCCAGGGCCATAATTAAAGTTTTGTTGGGCCCTAACCAGTTTGGCTCAGTGGATAGAGCGTCGGCCTGTGGACTGAAAGGTCCCAGGTTCGATTCCGGTCAAGGGCATGTACCTTGGCTGTGGGCACATCCCCAGTAAGGGGTGTGCAGGAGGCAGCTGATCGATGTTTCTCTCTCATCGATGTTTCTAACATTCTATCCTTCTCCCTTGCTCTCTGTAAAAAATCAATAAAATATATTTTTTTAAAATTAAAAAAAAAAGTTTTGTTGGAATATGACCATTCATGTTTACTTACGTATTATATATAATGGCAGAGTTTAAGTGTTGTAAAAGCGGAGAGCTGGAGGAAGATGGTTAAAGATTGATCCTACGGCTTCTTCACACAGCTGAGGCCATCAGTCAGAAAATAGTATAATTTATAAAATCCTTAGTTCTAATACAGACCGTCAAAAGACAACAACAAAGGGTCATGGGTTCCTAGCCAGTGTGGCTCAGTGAATAGAGCGATGGCCTGCGGACCAAAGGGTCCCAAGTTTGATTCCAGTCAAGGGCACATGTCCAGGTTGCAGGCTCAATCCCCAACGTGGGGTGTGCAGGAGACATCTGATCAATGATTCTCTCTCATCATTGATGTTTCTCTCTCTTTATCCCTCTCCCTCCCTCTCTGAAGTCAACAAAAACATATTTTTAATGAATTAATGAAATAACCACCCTGACTAACCAATGGAAGACTAGCCGAGGTGGAGTCTTAGAGCCAAGGATTTACAGAAGAGGCCACATAGAGACAGGTAGGAAGGTTAGACATGTGAAAAGGTCTGGGACCTGCTCCAAAAATTTAAGAATAAAAAATAAATTAATTAAATGAGAGAACAAGAAAAGAAAGAGGGGGCTGGAATGAAGGCGGAGTGTTGAATGGAGCAGTGATGCATCCGAATGGTGTCTGAGACAGATCTCCCTGGAGGCCACAGTGGAGATGGGACTGAAAGGGACCTGAGGAGAAGGGAGACCATTTGCAGGCTAGTGAAAGAAGCCATATTAGAGAAGGTCAGGTCTGAGCTCAAGTTAGGCCGTGGGCGTGGAAGGAAAGAGCAGATTTTAGAGCTATCCAGAGGCTGCAGCAGCTGACCCGCCTCTGTGGTTGAAGCAGAGGAAGAAGTTGTGGCTCTCCCTTCTGGGAACACACCCCCACCTTCCCCTTCCCCTCTTCTTCCTGCTTGCAAGCTACTTTTACCCTTCTCTCTCCTAAGCTCCCAGAGCCCCTTCTTTTGCCTCTATCACGTGTCTCCTGAGCCCATTGCTTCTCCCACTCACTTCTTCTATCTCTGTGACTTTCAAAACTACATTTGTTTTTTTTTTAAGTAAAAAGTTGGCAGTTGTGCAGAATTTCTGGAGAGCAGTTTGCAACATGTGTCCAAATATAAGATGTGAATCACATTCAAGTCAACAAACCTATTTGGGGAACTTGACCTCAAAGGATGGTTACACAATGTGGAATATTCAGGAAATCTCAGTTCAGTATTCTCTACTTTTTTCTTTTTTTTTTAGTTCAGTATTCCTTAAATAGCCACAGAAAAACACACATGCACACACAAATATTCACACACACACACACACACACACACACACACACACAAAAAAATATATATATATATATATATATATATATATATATATATATATATAGTCCCTCAGCCCAGCCTGCACCCTCTCCAATCTGGGAACCCTCGAGGGATGTCCAATCCCAGTGGGCCTAAACAGGCAGTCAGACATCCCTCTCACAATCCAGGACTGCTGGCTCCCAACCGCTCGCCTGCCTGCCTGCCTGCCTGATTGCCCCTAACCACTCCTGCCTGCCAGCCTGATTACCCCCTAACCACTCCCCTGTCAGCCTGATCGTTGCCTAACTGCTCCCCTGCCGGCCCAATTGCCCCTAACTGCCCTCCCCTGCCAGCCTGGTTGCCCCTAACTGCCCTTTCTACAGGCCTGGTCACCCCCAACTGCTCTCCCCTGCTGGCTCAGTCACCCTTAACTGCCCTCCCTTGCCAGCCTGGTCACCCCTAACTGTCCTCCCCTGCAGGCCTGATCGCCCCCAACTGCCCTCCCTTGCAGGCCTGGTCCCTCCCAACTGCCCTCCCCTGCTGGCCTGATTGCCCACAACTGCCCTCCCCTGCTGGCCATCTTGTGGCGGCCATCTTGTGTCCACATGGGGTGGCCATATTTGACCACAGGGGCGGCCATCTTGTGTGTTGGAGTGATGGTCAATTTGCATATTACCTATTTATTATATAGGATAATGGCCCTGGCTGGTGTGTTCAGTGGTTAGAGTGTCGGCCCATGCACCAAAGGGTCATGGGTTCCATTCCCAGTCAAGGGCAGGTACCTGGATTGCATGTTTGATCCCCAGCCCCAGTCAGAGCCGGAGCAGGAGGCAACTGATCCAAGTGTCTCTCTCACATCTCTCTCTCTCTCTCTCTCTCTCTCTCTCTCTCTCTCTCTCTCCCTCCCTTTTACTCTCTCTAAAAATCAATGGGAAAATATCCTCAAATGAGGATTAACAAAACAAAACAAAAAGGAAATACAAACTTTGAACACTGGACATGCCGTCTCAATTTCCCTTGTAAAACATGCTATGGTAAGGAATATTTTTACTCTCAAGAGCAAATATTCTCACTTATGAGCCATGCAACAATTTCTTTTAACAGAGAAGTGTTTTCCCAGACTCCCGGTATGGACCTATGTTGCTCTCCAGTCCTTGAGTGTAAGGTGGTCGACCAGATGACCCTCATATATCCATTACATAGATGACATGTATTCTAACCAGCATGACGTGTCTCAGACGTTGAAGATGCCTGAGTTTCTGAAACACTGCTCTGAAAATAGAGCTGTTGACTATTTCACTTCAAATTCTGTTTTTGGACCAGGAGAGTATTGTGCTAAGTGAAATAAGCCAGTCAGAGAAAGACAAATACCATACGATCCCACTCATATGTGGAATTTCATGAACAAAATAAACAAACAAACAACATAGAAATAGACTCATAGATACAGAGAACAGACTGGCAGCTGTCAGAGGGGAGGGGCGTTGGGGAGCTGGGTGAAAAAGGTGAAAGAGGTTGCTCGGCCAACGTGGCTCAGTGGTTGAGTGTCGACCTAGGAACCAGGAGGTCACGGTTCGATCCCCGGTCAGGGGACATGCCCAGGTTGCAGGGTCAATCCCCAGTGTGGAACGTGCAGTATTAACAAAACAAAACAAAAAGGAAATACAAACTTTGAACATTGGACATACCATCTCAGTTTCCCTTGTAAAACATGCTATGGTAAGGAATATTTTTACTCACAAGAGCAAAAATTTATGTAATGGATATGTGAGGGTCATCTGGTCGACCACCTTACGCTCAAGGACTGATCCCTGATTCTATCTCATCAATGATGTTTCTATCTCTCTCTCTCCCTCTCCCTTTCTCTCTGAAATCAATAAAAAAATATATTTTTTTAAAAGGGTGAAGAGGTTAAGCAGTACATATTGGTAGTTGCAGAATAACCACAGAGATTCGGATTGCCGTATGGGGAATATAGTCAATAATATTGAGATAACTGGGTATGGGGTCAGGTGGGTGCTTGAGGAAGCGAGGGGCCACTCTGTAGGGTGCATGGTTTTCTGGCCACTTTGCTGTGCATCTGACACGGGTGCAGAATGGTGTTGAATATAAACTGTGGTTGAAAAATAAAATTTTAGAAATTCAGTCTTTGTTCTCCTTGTTCTGCTAAGAATACCCCAGTCACCCCAGTGGCCAATATATCTTTCCCCTGTTACCACTGAGTTAAGAGAAATAAATTTACCTCCTTTCCTTCTCTTTGGCTTGCCTGCTGGCTTTTTCTTTTCCCCTCCCATAGGACATTTGCCAGTATCTCATCTGAGGCACATGGAAAATGTTTATCCTTAAACAGAATATATTCATAATAGTTCCTTCCTTCCACACACTGTTTAAATCCATTACAAGTAGTGACTCGTTTAAAATATCCTTATCCTATGAGGCAGACACTATTGTTAACCCCATCTACCTATGAGGTAATTAAGGCACAGGGGTTAGGAAACTTGACCAAGTTTGCACAGCCTCCATAGAAAGATTTGGAGGGATGAATGTCCCTCTCTGAGTACCATCACCTGAAAGACAGCTACTGGTGGGTTGATTATCAAGCCAGAGGCCCCATAGGTGTCTCCCTCTTACTAAGGGATTCTTGAGAGATAGATAGGTAGGTAGGTAGATAGATAGATAGATAGATAGATATAAATAGATAAGTAGATAGATAGGTAGTCAGATAGATAATAGATACCTGGATGATAGATAGATAGATAGATAGATAGATAGATAGATATAAATAGATAAGTAGGTAGATAGATAGTCAAATAGATATAGATACATGGATGATAGATAGATAGATAGATAGATAGATAGATAGATAGATAGATAGATAGATGATAGATAGATATAGAATCTCAGAGAAATAACCTCATGCCAGGAAACAAACCAACCCTTTGGGTCCCTTGACCCCCCTCATTTTTTTATTTGTTTGTGTTTTGTTTTGGGTTTTTTGATTAATCCTCACCCAAGGACATTTTTCCATTGATTTTTAGAGAGAGTGGAAGGGAGGGGGAGAGACAGAGAGAGACACATCAATTGGTTGCCTCCTGCACAAGTCCCACTAGGGCCAGGGATCGAGCCAGCAACCGAAGTACGTGCCCTTGACCGGAATCGAACCTGGGACCCTTTAGTCCAAGGGCTGATGCTCTATCCACTAAGCCAAACCAGTTAGATCAACCCTCCTCATTTTAAAGTCAGGATCACTCTCCTGTCCCTGGGTCTAGACCAGCCGTGGGCAAACTACTGCCCACAGGCCAGATCCGGCCCGTTCGGCTGTTCTATCCGGCCCGCGGAGCCGAAAGAGTGGAGGGTTCTCTTGCTCTCCCCTCCGCTCCTTCACCAGCAGCAGTGTTAACATGGCAACGTCGGGAAACACGGCCACAGCTCCTTCTTCTGAGTGGACAGATTTATATCCGCCCATTCAGTAGAAGGAACAACCTCTCAATCTTCCAGAGGCTCCTTGTAATGCCCACGGACGCGTCCCCCGACATCACCCTGGGAATGCG
Source organism: Plecotus auritus (assembly GCF_963455305.1). Taxonomy (NCBI): domain Eukaryota; kingdom Metazoa; phylum Chordata; class Mammalia; order Chiroptera; family Vespertilionidae; genus Plecotus; species Plecotus auritus. The sequence goes on along the minus strand of NC_137785.1, from coordinate 4,700,707 downwards.
TAGAAACGTTATCGTGGTGATGTAGGGAGACACGCCCCTGGAGAGCACAGTATCAGAGCATTAGCTAAAAAGGAGACCAACAACACTGTTCCCACTGAAGTTGATGTTTTAAAGACCAAAAACCTTTCAACCCAGTCTACATTGCCATCTACATCTACGTCCCGGGCATAATTTGGAAGTTGCACTAAAGAAAATGTTTAATTTACTGTTTACACATTTTGTTCTTTTCTATTTGTTTTAGTTTTAAATTATTTTATTATATTTAAGTTTAATTTGAAAGGCTTTTGTACCTTTCCTTTGTTAGGCAATTTTATTTTGCCTTTGCCATCTTCAATATAAGGTATGTTATTGTGCTATGATTCCTCCATTTTTTGAAGTTTCAAATTATAATAATTAGTGTTTACATTCTTCTTGTTAAAATGTTTGAAATGAATAAAACTACTGAAATAAAAAAAAAAAAGACCGTACCCTTTTATGTAATGATGTTTACTTTGAATTTATATTAGTTCACACAAACACTCCATCCATGCTTTTGTTCCGGCCCTCCGGTCCAGTTTAAGAACCCATTGTGGCCCTCGAGTCAAAAAGTTTGCCCACCCCTGGTCTAGACTCAACCCATAGGATGGCCACTAGCCACACATGGCTATTGAATACCAGAAATGTGACTTATCTAAACCGGTATGTGCCAGTGTGGAATACAGGCCAGATCTTGAAGGCTTTATCTCAAAAAGTTTAATGTAAAATAAAAGTACTTTCAAAAATAAAAATATATATATTGGCCCTAGACAGGTAGCTCAGTTGGTTAAAGCATCATCCTCACACGCTAAGGTTGTGGGTTCAATCCCCGGTCAGGGCACATACAAGAATCAACCAATGAACGCAGCATAAGTGGGACAACAAATCCACTTCTCTCTCTCCTCTCTCTCTCTTCCTCTCTCTCTCTCCAATCAATTTTTTAAAATATCTGTATGACAGCAGGAAGCCGCTAATCACAGCTGAAGTCTCAAGCCCTGGTTCTCAAGCTTGGCCCCAATTGCCATCACCTGGGACTCTTCAAGAGAACCCCTACATCTGGGCAGCCCCCACTGACCTAGACGCAGACTCTCTGGGCCTCGGTACTTGGAAACGATGCTCGAGGCTCGAGGCAGGTGAGTTTAACACGCAGTCAAGGTTGAGAACACGAGGGGAATGGATGCTCAAATTAGAGAAAGGGTCTCCACCTATCAAGTAATCACGGTGGGGGCGGGAAGTTCTCGGCAGCGGGCCAATCACAGAGCTTGGGTGGAAAGAGACACTTCTTATAGGCGGGTTTCCAAACCTCAGGTGTCTTGGCCAAAGCATGGGTCCGGGTGTTGGTGAGGTGAGTACCATCCCGGCTTCTTCTTTACTCCATGTGTCTCTGTCTTCATTCAGCTGTTAAGTCTACAATAAAAATGCCTCCTCTGTTTTTTGTTTTTTTTTTTTTTTTTTTGAATGTTACACCTTTGAAATTTCAAGTCGTATTCCCCTCTGACCATGACTCCTATAACTCTGAATAGGTTGGTTTTTTTTCCCCCTCTTGCTGAAGCTCAGTTTCCTAAGATCACTGGATAGAAATGTAAGTTGGATTAACTTTGGCCAAATGAGGACAACATAAAAATAACCTGTTTTGTGTGAAAAGCGTGCTATTTGCAATGAACGTTTAATGGTCAACGTTGAGGCTAATGTGTTGGCCATATGAAGCCAGGTCCAAACTCCCATTTTCCCTGAAGCCGGTATCAAATCTCTAATTTCACTCTTCTTAGCCAAGTTTCTAGAAATAGAAGTATAACTTTGTCTCATAGGCTGATGCTCAACCACTGAGGCACGCCAGCTGGGCACATACAGATATTTTTAAAACATACAGATATTTTTAAAAATGGATTTGAGGGAGGAGGAGGAGAGGAGAGAGAGAGAGAGAGAGAGAGAGAGAGAGAGAGAGAGATGGATTTGTCCTTCCATTTATTTTATGCCCATGCCTCCACGTCAAGACAACTGATGCAAGTTTCTGCTCTTCACAGTCTAGCTTCTTGCCCTACCGTTTCCCCTGAAATTGCTCTTCTTAAGATCTTGTCTGCCAAACACAAAGAAGAGTGGGGGTCTTTCTCTGATGGGTCTCCATCAGGCAGCTGAATCATTGTTCTAGGACAGTGGTCGGCAAACGCATGAGTCCACAGAGCCCAATATCAACAGGACAACAATGGACGTTTCTCTGGAGAGCCAAATTTTTTTTAAACGTCTTCCAACGCCACTTCTTCAACATAGACTCGCCCAGGCCGTGGTATTTTGTGGAAGAGCCACACTCCAGGGGCCAAAGAGCCCCAGGTGGCTCGCGAGCCGCAGTGTGCCGACCACTGTTCTAGGAAATATGTCCTCCTACAGATAAAACGCAGGCTAGTTAAAGACCAGAAGGTCAAGACCAGTCCTAAGAATCTCCCGTTAACGTTTCTTTTGTTAACATTTTTTAAATTACACTGATATTCACTATTATTTTATACTAGAGGCCCACTGCAGGAAGATTCCTGGAAGAATAGGGCTTCCTGTGGCCGGAACAAAGCAGAGAAGGGAGCTGCCTTGCTCCCTCCCTTCTCCGCTGCCTCACTCCCTTCTCCACTGTTTCACTCCTTTCTGCAGCGCTTGGCTTCCTTCTATGCTGTCTTCAGTCTTCGCTCCCCACCTGTGTATGCAAACCACCCGCCATCTTTATTGGGTTAATTTGCATACTCACTCCTGATTGGCGGGTGGGCGTAGCAGAGGGATGGTCAATTTGCATGTTTCTCTTTTATTAGTGTAGATTCGCTTCAGGTGTAGAGCACAGTTAGTAGACATTTATATAACTCATGATGTGAATTCCCTGATAAGTCTGGTACCCACTTGGCACCACACATGGCCGTGACAATATTATTGACTCAATTCCTTATGCTGTGATTTACATCCCTGTGACTATTTTGTAACTACCAACTTGTACTTGTTCATGCCTTCCCCCTTGTCACCCAGCCCCCCAACCCTCCACCCCTCTGGCAACCCTCAGGCCATCTGTTCCCTGTATCTATGAGTCTGTCCCTGCTTTGTTTCTTCATTTATTTTGTTCTTGTTTTGTTTCTTCGTTTATTTTGTCCTTTCAATTCCACACATAAGGGTCCCATGGTTACATCTCAATGTAAATACAACCACTGAATACCTGGGTGTAGATACACTACTTCGGTGTAAGGTGTGTTTCCTTGCTATGATTTTGGTCACAGATGTAACTTTTCTCTTTCCACTGTAGCTACTTGATGTGTGTTGCCCAACCATCCACAGCCTCAAAGGCCCACCAGGTTCTGACCCATTCCACCTCATCAGCTCGCCTCCCAGTTTAACGGAAGACTTTATTCTGGGTTTAACCAGTTGGCCCTTCTCTTCTGAAATGCCCTTATTTTTGCACCTGATGCCTGGGTGGGGGTGCTGGGGTGGGGGGGTGTCTATGGGAGTCAATTAGCAGAGGAATTGAGATCACAGCATCTGAAGGAAGGCTGGTCTGATTCAAGCGATGGCTTCCACACACCACAGCTGGCTGAGAAAGACAGTCGCTCATCTCTCTAAATCTCCTTTCCCTGTGTTTTAAAAGGATGGGTCCTTACACATGACCTCATTCAAGTCTTTCAACGAGGGCTAAATTAGATGCGTAACACCTGATTCTCATACAAATGACATTGGGAATGGGGTAGTTGCCATGGTCTTTTTTTTTTTTTATTGTTGACACTATTAAGGTCCCCCATTTTCCCATCCTTTGCCCACCTCCATCCAGCCTGCCCGCCCCCCTCTGGCCACCACCACCCTCGTCTGTATCTATGGGGTATGCATAGATGTCCTTCGGGTAATCCCTTCACCTTCTTTTGTCCAGTCCCTCCCACTCCGCTTCCCTCCTACAGCTGTCTGTCCCATGCATCTGGGCCTCTGCTTCTATTTTGTTCATCGGTTCATTTTGTTCATTAGATTCCACATGTAAGTGAGATCATATGGTATTTGTCTAATCTCCAGGTCCATCCATGCTGTTGCAAAAGGTAAGATTTCCTTCTCTTTTTTTTAATATATTTTTATTGATTTCAGAGAGGAAGGGAGAGGGAGAGAGAGAGAGAAACATCAATGATGGGAGAGAATCATGGATCGGCTGCCTCCTGCATGCCCCACACTGGGGAATAAGCCCACAACCTGTGCACCTGACCTGCCCAGGAATCGAACCGTGACCTTCTGGTTCATAGGTTGATGCTTAGCCACTGAGCCATGCTGGCCGGGCAAGATTTCCTTCTTTACAGCCACATAGTACTCCATTGTGTAAATTTACCACCACTTTTTTTTGCCTTTTATTTATTTACTTATTTTTAGCTTATTGTTGACAGTATGACCGATGTCCCCCATTTTCCCCTCCTTTGCCTCTCTCCACCCACCCCCGCCCCACCCCAGGCCTTCCCCCCACACTATTGTTGTGTCCATGGTCTATGCCTAGATGCATATGTGTTCTTTGGTTAGCCCTGCTTGTCCCCTCCATCCTCCTCCCCTCTGAGGTCTGTCCATCTGTTCCATGTATCCATGTCTCTGGACCTATGTTGTTCGTCAGTTTATTTTGTTGATTAGATTCCACATATAAGTGAGATCATGCGATAGTTGTCTTTCTCTGACTGGCTTCTTTCACTTAGCACACTACTCTCCAGGTCCCTCCATGCCGTCCCAAAAGGTAAGAGTTCCTTCTTTCTCGTGGCCACGTGGTAGTCCATTGCCAAAAGCTCAGCTCTCCCACGTAGGACAAGATGGATTTCAACCTGCGGCCTCTCCTGGAACAGCTGGAGCTGGACGAGTTGAGCAAGTTCAAGTCTCTGCTGAGGACCCTTCCCCCACAAGATGAGTTACAGCACGTTTCCCAGACGGAGGTGGACGAGGCCAGCGGGCAGCAGCTGGCGGAGATTCTCACCACCCGCTGCCCCGTCTTTTGGGTGGAGATGGTGACCATCCAGGTCTTCGACAAAATGAACCGAATGGATCTGTCCAAGAGAGTCAAGGATGAGCTCAGAGGTGAGCCGACGGGAGGCCGCCCTGTGTCCTGGGGGGCGGGGGTGGGAGTGTCCAGGGTTTGAGGAACACAGAGAGCCTTGGAGGGGCCACCTGAGCTCAACACAAAGTGTCATTCTTATATCCTCGCTATTTCGTATATCCTCGCTATCTCTGTTTCTGGGTCCCGTATACCTACCCTGGGCTCCTCATCACACATCCCTTCTCCTGCTCTAAACTGTTTCTGAAATGTATTCATGATTTTCTTTCTTCCATCCGTCCTTCCTTTGTATTTATTTATTTACTTACTTACCTATTTATTTTTTAATTTATTGGGGGTGACATTGGTTCGCAAAACCATACAGGTTTCAACGGCGCAACTCAACAAAACATCATCTGCCGAAACCAGTTTGGCTCAGTGGATAGAGCGTCGGCCTGCGGACTGAGGGGTCCCAGGTTCGATTCCGGTCAAGGGCACGTACCTTGGTTGCGGGCACATCCCCAGTGGGAGGTGTGCAGGAGGCAGCTGATGGATGTTTCTCTCTCATCAATGTTTCTAGCTCTCTATCCCTCTCTCTTCCTCTCTGTAAAATATCAATAAAATATATTAAAAAAAAAAAAAGAAATATACTGACATCTGGAACCTATCGCTGGAGACACCCATTTCACTCATTGATCTACGGCTCCCCCTAGGCATGTAATGCCTTTTTTATGATTACAATTTGATATTCAATATTATTTTGTATTAGATTCAGGTGGACGGCATAGAGGTTAGACATCCGTATACCTTACCAAGTGATTCCCTCAGTAACTGTAGTCCCCATCTGACACCCATACATAGTTATTACAATACTGGTTTGTTTTGGATTCTTTGGGTTTTTTCTTTTTTTCTTTTTTTTATTTAAAAATATATTTTATTGATTTTTTTACAGAGAGGAAGGGAGAGGGACAGAGAGTTAGAAACATCGATGAGAGAGAAACATCGATCAGCTGCCTCCTGCACACCCCCTACTGGGGATGTGCCCGCAACCAAGGTACATGCCCTTGACCGGAATCGAACCTGGGACCTTTCAGTCCGCAGGCCGACGCTCTATCCACTGAGCCACACCGGTTTCGGCTGGGTTTTTTCTTTATCGTTATTGTTGAAAGTATTACCGATGTCCCTCTTTTTCCCCCATGGACTCCCTCTTACCCCCACTCCCACCTCCTCCCCAGGCCTTCACGGCGATACTGTCTGTGTCCATGGGTGATGCATATGTGTATATAAGTTCTCCGGTTAATCTCTTCTGCCCCCTCCCAATACTGTTGACTATATTCCCTATGCTGTACATTATTACATCCTGTGACTATTCTGTGACTTCAATTTGCACTTTTTTAAATATATTTTTATTGATTTCAGAGAGGAAGGGAGAGGAAGAGGAAGTGGGAGAGAGAGAGAAACATCAGTGATGAGAGAGAACCAGTAATCAGCTGCCCCTTGCATACCCCACACTGGGGACCGAGCCCACAACCCAGGCATGTACCCTGTCCCTGACCTGGAATCAAACAGTGACCTTCTGGTTCATAGGTCAAGGCTCAACCATTGAGCCACGTGGGTTGGACCCAATTTGGGTTTGTTAATCCCTTCCCCTTTTTCCTCCCATCTGACACCACCCGTCTGTTCTCTGAGTCTGTTCTCTTTGGTTGGTTTTGTTCTTTAGATTCCACAGACGCGTGAGATCCTGTGGTACTTGCCTTTCTCTGCCTGGCTCATTTCACTGAGCATCGTACCCTCTAGGTCCAGCCATAGGCATGGGGTTCTTCAAGGCTTCTTTTTTTTTTTTTTTTTTTTTAAATATATTTTATTGATATTTTACAGAGTGGAAGAGAGAGGGATAGAGAGCTAGAAACATCGATGAGAGAGAAACATCGATCAGCTGCCTCCTGCACACCCCCCCACTGGGGATGTGCCCGCAACCAAGGTACATGCCCTTGACCGGAATCGAACCCGGGACCCTTCAGTCCGCAGGCCGACGCTCTATCCACTGAGCCAAACCGGTTTCGGCAAGGCTTCTTAAGTCAGTGGTCGGTAAACCGCGGCTCGCGAGCCACATGCGGCTCTTTGGCCCCTTGAGTGTTCTAACGCCACTTCTTCAACATAGACTCGCCCAGGCCGAAAACCGACTTCTGCGCATGGGCCACGAAGTTTCAATCGCACTGTACGTGCGCGCCCGCACGTGGTATTTTGTGGAAGAGCCACACTCAAGGGGCCAAAGAGCCGCATGTGGCTCGCGAGCCGCGGTTTGCCGGCCACTGTCCTAGGTGATGCCTGTGTACATCCCCAAGTTTTATCATTCCTACTTAAAGGGCTCTGCTACCTGACACAGTAGCTGCCTCCTAGGACTTTTTTTCTTTTTAAAACAATTTCTGGCCAGGCCGGTGTGGCTCAGTGGTTGAGCATTGATCTATGAACCAGAAGGTCACGGCTCAATTCCCGGTCAGGGCACATGCCCAAGTTGTGGGCTCCATCCCCAGTAGAGGGCGTGCGGGAGGCAGCTGATTCATGATTCTCTCTCATCATTGATGTTTCTCTCTCTCTCTCCCTCTCCCTTCCTCTCTGAAATCAACAAAAATATATATTTAAAATTTTTTTCTGGTTTTATTCCAGCTGGGGCTTCATTTTTAGCTTAGTGTCCCGTCTTTATTATACATATACATATACATATACATATACATATACATATACATATACATACATGTGCCCTGACTGGGAATCAAACTGTGACCTCCAGGTTCATAGATTGATGCTCAACCACTGAGCAGGCCAGCCTGGCTGTTCCCCGTCTTCATCAGACAGGTGAGGGATTAGCCCTCGCTGGCCCCTGGAAAAATTACAGGTTTGAAAGCAGCATGAGGAACATCAGCGTGTGCTCAGTTCAGGGTCTGGCTCTGAAAACTGCACATGTCTCTCACCCCCTGCTTTTTCAGAAGCGGCTTTGCAGTCTCTTCAGGAAAACAAGCTTCCATTGTCAGGTAAGTTACCTCCTTGACAGTCTTTATTTTTTTTTTTTTTTTAATGTGAGATTTGGGATTTAGGGACCGGATATGACGCCAAGCGCTAAGACGGCAAAGAAGTACAAGACTTCCTGTCTGCGGTCACGCAGGCGGCCGTGGTAAGAGGTATAAGGTGTGGAAAGGTAACATGAGGCAGTATGGACACCAGAAATCGGAGAGAGC
>NC_137785.1:4686886-4692248 GCF_963455305.1 Plecotus auritus | reverse complement strand
GTATCAAATGGAGACTCTTCACCGAGCAACCGTGGTGAAGACTTACCTCAACTGGTACCCTAGTCCGTTAGCATTCGTTTTACCCCCCAAGTCTGCCAGGTGGTGCGTTTTTGTTTTTGTTTTTTTCTGTGTGTGTGTGTGTGTGTGTGTGTGTGTGTGTGTGTGTGTGTGTGTGTTTGGGGGGGTGGGTTCAGAAAGGGAGAGGGAGAGAGAGAGAAGACATTGATATGAGTGAGAAACATTGATTGGTTGCCTCCCTCACATGCCCAGACCAGGGACCAAACCCGAGACCTAGGCATGCGCCCTGATTTGTTGCAGGGGGGACACTCCAACCAACGGAAGTCCCAGTGGCCAGGGCAGATCACACTGAGCTTCAACAGAGCAATGATTTCTTGTTCATGGTTCTGCCACGTCGAGGCCTTGAAACTCGATTTAGGGAGTTATTTGCTCTCTTCGTCTCCGTGAGCCCAGCCGTCACACTTGCCAGCACAACTTGTAGACCAGGAATTTAGATTAGATTCTCTACTCCCGGAGCCTGTTTTATCATCACACTTCCGCTGAAAGTAACTACACCTATTTTTTTTTAAGTATTCTATCTTTTCAGTTTTATTTTTTCATTCCAGACGACGTACAATATAGGTTCAGGTATACGTCATAGTGATTAGACATTTACATAACTTAAGACATGTTCCCCCTGACAGGGGTGGGCAAACTTTTTGACTCGAGGGCCACAGTGGGTTCTTAAACTGGACCGGAGGGCCGGAACAAAAGCATGGATGGAGTGTTTGTGTGAACTAATATAAATTCAAAGTAAAGGAGTGGAGGGGAGAGCAAGAGAACCCTCCGCTCTTTCGGCTCCGCGGGCCGGGTAGAACAGCCGAACGGGCCAGATCCGGCCCGCGGGCCGTAGTTTGCCCACGGCTGGTACCTACCTGGCACCATATAAAGTTATTATGATATTACTCTTTTCCTTTTTTATTGAACTTATTGGGGTGATATGAGTTAATAAGATCATGTAAGTGTCAAGGGTACAATTCTACAACACCTCATCTGTAGATTGTACTGTGTGTTTACGACCCCAAGTCAAGTCTCCTTCCGTCTCCGTTTCTCTCTCCTTTACCTTCTTCTATTTTCCCCAAACCTGATTTCCCCCTGGTAATCACCAAACTGCTGTCTGTGTCTATGAGGTTGTGTTACTGTTGTTGTTGTTTGGCTTAATCCCTTCACCTTTTTCACCCAGACCCACAACGCCCTCCCCTCTGGCAGCTGTCAATCTGTTCTCTGTATCTGTGAGTCTGTTGTTGTTTTTTTAATATATTTTTATTGATTTCAAGAGGAAGGGAGAGAGAGAAACATCAATGATGAGAGAAAATCATTGATTGGCTGCCTCCTGCACGCCCGCTACTGGGGATCGAGCTCACAACCCGGGCATGTGCCCTTGACCTGAATCGAAATTGGGACCTTTCAGTCCACAGGCCAACACTCTATCCACTGAGCCACACCAGCCAGGGCGAGTCTGTTTTATTGTTTCGTTAGTTTATTTTGTTCATTAGATTCCACATATAAGTGACATCATGTGGCATTTGTCTTTCTCCGTCTGACTTATTTCCCTGAGCATAGCACCCTCCAGGCCCACCCATGCTGTCGCAAGTGGCAAGATTTCATTCTTTATCCAGGCCGTGTCACATTCTATGGCCTATAACGTACACCTGTTCTGTGTCAAGCGCACCCTAATTTCTATGTTACAGAGCTCACTCAAGTGCAGGACGGAAGTGTCAACAACCCAGAAGACGTAACGGAAAGTTCGGAAGGAGAAACACCAGGTGTGTCTCAGATCTCCTGGAGCGAGCTCGGCATCCGGTGGCTCTTTAGAAACCTCACTTCTCCGTGTGTGTGTGTGTCTGTGTGTGTGTGTGTCTGAGTGTGTCTGTGCATGTCTGTGTGTGAGTGTGTGTGTCTGTGTCTGTGTGTGTGAGTGTGTGTGAGTGTGTGTGTCTGTGTGTGTGTCTGTGTGTGTGTCTGTGTGTATGTGTGTGTGTGTCTGTGTCTGTGTGTGTCTGTGTCTGTCTGTGTGTGTGTCTTTTTGTGTGTGTCTCTGTGTGTGAGTGTGTCTGTGTCTGTGTGTGTGTGTCTGTGTCTGTGTGTCTGTGTCTGTGTGTCTGTGTGTGTCTGTGTCTGTGTGTGTCTGTGTCTGTCTGTGTCTGTGTGTGTCTGTGTGTGTCAGTGTGTCTGTGTCTGTGTCTGTGCATGTCTGTGAGTGTGTGTCTGTGTGTGTCTGTGTGTGTCTGTGTGTGTCTGTGTGTGTGTGAGTGTGTGAGTGTGTGTGTGAGTGTGTGAGTGTGTGAGTGTGAGTGTGTGAGTGTGTGAGTGTGAGTGTGTGTGAGTGAGTGTGAGTGTGTGTGTGTGTGAGTGTGTGAGTGTGTGTGTGGGTGTGTGTGGGTGTGTGTGTCTGTGTATGTGTCTGTGTGTATCTGTGTATCTGTGTGTGTGTCTGTGTGTATCTGTGTATGTGTCTGCGTGTGTCTGCGTGGGTGTGTGGGTGTGTGTGTCTGTGTGTGTGTCTGTGTGTGTGTCTGTGTGTGGGGGGGGTGTGTGTGTGTCTGTGTGTGTCTGTGTGTGTGTCTGTGTGTGTCTGTGAGTGTGTGTCTGTGTGTGTGTGTGTGTGTGTGTCTGTTTGTGTCTATGTGGGTGTGTGTCTGTGTGGGTGTGTGTCTGTGTGGGTGTGTGGGTGTCTGTGTGTGTGTCTGTGTGTGTGTGTCTGTGTGTGTGTGTGTGTCTGTGTGTGTGTGTGTGTCTGTGTGTGTCTATGTGGGTGTGTGTCTGTGTGGGTGTGTGTCTGTGTGGGTGTGTGGGTGTGTGTGGCTCATTTCTTTCCTACTTGACACAAAGCACTTTGTTCCCAATGATTAACCAGCTAGGACCCTGACTCTCCCCCATCTCCTATCCCTGAAGGTCAACAGGACACGTCCGGCAATATATGGAAGACATCCGGGCCCATCTGGAAGCAAAACCTTTGGCCCGAAGCCAGTGAACACATCGGTAAATTCACGCAGAGATATGAGAGACTCGTCCCCTTCTGTAACCCCCACGTGCTGGCCGGGCCCTTCCCGCACACAGTGGTGCTGCAGGGCGCGGCGGGCGTGGGGAAAACCACGCTGGCCAAGAAGTGGATGCTGGACTGGGCACAGGACCACCTCCCCGAGACACTCCACTCCGCCTTCTACCTCAGCTGCAAGGGGCTGGGCCGCCAGGGCGCCTGCACTTTCGCGGAGCTCCTGGCTAGGAAGTGCCCAGACGCGCAGGAGGCCGGCCCCCAGGTCCTCGCCCAGGGGCAGAAGATCCTGGTTGTCATCGACGGCTTCGACGAGCTCCGCGTCCCCTCGGGGTCCCTCATCCATGACATCTGTGGCGACTGGAAGAAGCCGAAGCCCGTGCCCGTCCTGCTGGGCAGTTTGCTGAAGAGGAAGCTGCTGCCCAAGGCCACGCTGCTGGTCACCACGCGCCCCGAGGCCCTGGGGGAGCTGCGGCTGCTGGTGGACCAGCCGCTGTTCATCGAGGTGGAGGGCTTCCTGGAGGCGGACCGCAGGGGCTACTTCCTGAAGCACTTCGAGCAGCAGGACCAGGCCCTGCGCGCCTTCCAGGGCATGAAGGGCAGCCCGGCGCTGTTCCACATGGGCGCGGCGCCCGCCGTGTGCTGGGTCGTGTGCACGTGTCTGAAGGGGCAGCTGGAGAAGGGGGAGGACCCGGCCCCCACCTGCCGGACCCCCACCTCGCTGTTCCTGCGCTTCCTGTGCGGCCAGTGCCCGCCGCCAACCCCCGGCTGCGGCCCCGCCCCGCGCCTCCCCACTGCGCTCCACGCCCTGAGCCTCCTGGCCGCCCGGGGCGTCTGGGCGCAGACGTCCCTGTTCGATGGCGAAGACCTCGGGCGGCTGGGGGTCAGCGAGTCCGATCTGCGCCCTTTCCTGGACGGCAAGGCCCTGCAGGCGGACGCGGACTGCGAGGGCTGCTACGCCTTCCTGCACCTCAGCGTCCAGCAGTTCCTGGCCGCCCTGTTCTACCTGCTGGACGGCGGCGCGGGGCGGGGGGACGCGGGCGGCTGCTGCGCACAGGACATCGGGGACGTGCGCGCGCTGCTCTCCAAGGAGGAGCGGCTGCGGAACCCCAGCCTGACCCGCGTGGGCTACTTCCTGTTCGGCCTGGCCAACCAGGAGCGGGCCCGGGAGCTGGAGGCCACCTTCGGCTGCCGCGTGTCCCTGGACGTGAGGCAGGAGCTGCTGCGAGTGACGTGCGCCCGGGACTGGCCCTTGTCCTCCAGGGCGGACACCAGGGAGCTGATGCGCTGCCTCTACGAGTCTCAGGAGGAGGCGCTGGTGAGGGAGGCCCTGGCGCCCGTCACGGAGCTGGCCCTGCACCTGCAGAGCGAGCGGGACCTCGTGCAAGCGGCCTTCTGCCTCAGGCACGGCCAGGCCCTGCGCAGGCTCTCGCTGCAGGTGGAGAAGGGGATCTTCCTGGAGAACGACGGCGTCTGGGAGCCGGGCATGTGGGCGGAGCGGTAAGGACTCGCCTTTCCTAACTCGGCTCCTGGGTTTTTACCTTTAGCCTCGTGTGGCTTAACGTCAGTATTTCCTCTTTTTTTTTTTTAATCCTCGCCTGAGGATATTTTTCCATTGACTTTTTTTTTAAATATATTTTATTGATTTTTTTACAGAGAGGAAGGGAGAGAGAGAGAGAGAGTTAGAAACATCCATGAGAGAGAAACATCTATCAGCTGCCTCCTGCACACCTCCTACTGGGGATGTGCCCACAACCAAGGTACATGCCCTTGACCGGAATTGAACCTTGGACCCTTGAGTCCGCAGGCCAACGCTCTATCCACTGAGCCAAACCGGTTAGAGCTCCATGGACTTTTAGAGAGAGGGAGACAGAGAGAGAAACATCGATGGGAGAGAAACACATGGATTGGTTGCCTCCTGCACGGTCTGCAGGCCAATGCTCTGTCCACACAGCCAAACCGGCTAAAGCAGTTTTTTCGCCTTTTTTTTTTTTTCAATTTATTTCTTTATTGATTTCAGAGAGGAAGAGAGAAGGAGACAGAGATAGAAACATCAATGATGAGAGAGAATCATGGATAGGCTGCCTCCTGCTCGCCCCCTACTGGGGATTGAGCCCGCAACCCAGGCATGTGCCCCTGGTGGGAATCGAACCTGGGACCCTTCCGTCCGCAGGCCGACGCTCTATCCACTGAGCCAAGCCGGCTAGGGCCAGTATTTTCTTCTTGCTAGCATTTCTTCCTGCCAGCTCACCATTTAAGATGGATACCACCATGTTCAAATTAGCAATGGGGGCTTTAGCTCAGGCCGGC